>NC_137499.1:11807500-11840000 GCF_041902795.1 Electrophorus electricus | reverse complement strand
CCTCCGGAGACCCACATTTTTATACACTTTTGAGAAGTTATGATGTAATCATCTCACATTTCTAGTGTTTACATTTGCCTCCATTACATCCAAACCATACATTAGTCAACATTTTGCAAACTGATATTCAACACCCACAACAGTTGGAACCTGTTACCACCTCATTCCAAGAGGAGACTTCTCTTAACCTTATCCTAAAGAAGATTGTTTTTCTGTATGGTCCTGAGCCTGGTGGAGAGGTCATATATCTTACCCTGAGGTCCACCAAAGCCTACCCAGGATCCTTTGCTGAAGCCTGCAGAAGCCTCTACAGTGGCCCTGTATACAAATCATTCTGAAAGGACACAGAATCTCTATACTCCCTTATGTTTTATGTTATTAATATAACTAATGCACTGTTAGGCCTCTTTTCCCTGTTAACACTCTTTTTATTAGCTCAAACTCTTGAGGAATACAGAAAATATACAGACAATAGCGATATGAAGATTATACACAAGACACACAATATACAATATCCGTAAAGTGCAAGTGTTTGTGGTAGTTCTAACATCAGGGATGCACACATATGGGAGTAAAGTAGTGATGTATGAGTGTTTGTGAAGGAACTACTCCTGTGTCTGGCAGTACTGGTTCTGTAGGACCTGCCGGAGGGGAGGAGTTGGATGAGTAATGATTTTCCATGATGTCTACTTTTTGGTCTTGGCATCAAAGGGAGGATAGTTTGCCAAAAGGGTGGATGGGGCTGTTGTAGTCGGGATAGGATGTGCGAGGGGTTTGAATTTGCCTTCAATAGAAGACATTGTCATTGGCTGAAAATGTGTTTTTCAGCTTTTGAGTGAGGCTCCTTCTAGTGGCTCTGATCTCCTGAGCTCTCTGTTCCTGGCCTGCTTGGACGGGGCTCTACCCCCACTTCTGTAGCCATCCTCGCTGGCCTGATGAAATTGGTCTTGGTCTGACTGGGAACCACGGCTTGTTATAGTCGTATATGCAGTGCGTCTACGACGTTGCAGTGTCAGCCAGTTTGTTCAGGTCCCCAGGTACAGCTTAAAAAACACTCCAGTTGGTAAAGTCAAAACAGTCTTTCGGTTCCTGCTTTGCCATGCTGGTCCGTTCCACACTGTTTCGGCCAAAAGCTGTGCAGTTTTCATTTTGCCTGTAGGCTGGGATAAGACGAACCAAGCAGTGATCAGAGAGGCTCAGTGTCAGGGGATACTGCGATAAGGGTCTTTCATTGTATATTAAAGACCCCGCACGGTATAGATGGAAGCCAGGCAGATGTAATCTGCTGTCTGGGATGGACTTGGCGAACTGGGTGTCAGTGAAACAAAAGGCAGTAGAAGGTGCCGAGTCTGCATCTCCTGCACCTCCGTTCCTCCAACTAAGATCTCCAAAAACCTGTGAAAACCGGCATTAAAATGCCCAGAGTGGACGACCTGATTTTAAGCAGTTCTTCATTACCGAAAGTAATTGGGTTTGAGTAAGCAAACACACCCAGAATAAACAAAAACAAAGAAAGTACTCGAGTTTTCCATCTGTGACGCCATCTTGCATGTACCATTCCGTTTACCTCACACTCTCACACACTTTCTAGTGTTTACTGCTCTCTTTCTCCCCGGCAGTGCAAAAAGGGAGGGGATATGGCAGTCTTCAGGACGAGGCGGTGAGGATCTTCAACTCGCTGCAGGAAATGGAGATTGTCTCTGACCCCATCGCCATCGTCCAGGGCATCCTGCAGACCTGCCATGACCTGAAGCCCCTCCGGGACGAGGTCTACTGTCAGCTGATCAAGCAGACCAATCACGTGCCTCAGCCCAACAGCCCGGCGAACCGAGCGCACTGGCACCTGCTTACCTGCATGAGCTGCATGTTCCTGCCCAGTCGCGCAATACTGCGCTATCTCCGATTCCACCTCAAGAGGTAAGGCCACTGCTTGGAGCGTTCAATTCCTGCCTCGATTCCACTTCCACGTTGATGTCCAGACCAGTCCACCATATCTCTATGCAGTATTATAAGAGGACGCACTGTGCGGTGTTGTTGTGGCAATTGGCGTTGTGTGTGTTTGAGTCTTTGTGGCTAAGCAGACAACTGCAATCTGAATCTCAGGGTCAGGGAGCGCTACCCTGGCACCGAGATCGAGCGCTACTCCCACTTTATCAGCGAGTCCCTGAAGAAGACCAAGACAAGGGAATTTGTGCCATCTCAGGAGGAGATCGCCGCCCTGTTGGCAAGGCAGGAGATGAACACCACTGTTTACTGTCACGGCGGTGGCTCCTGCAAAATCTCCATCAACTCCCACACAACTGCAGGAGAGGTGAGCCACGGAGAGTAAGACAGACAGACAGACAGACAGAGAGAGAGAGAGAGAGAGAGAGAGAGAGAGAGAGAGAGAGAGAGAGAGAGAGAGAGAGAATGGGCACATTGTGTACACCAACAGTTTGTTCAAAGAGTGTTAAAACGCTTCTGACATGGACCATTTCTCTGCAGGTAGTGGAGAAGCTGATTCGTGGTCTGGCTATGGACACCAGCCGTAACTTATTCTCTCTGTTCGAGCACAATAAGGTCGAGAGCAGGGCCATCGAGAGCCGTGTGATCGTAGCAGACATGCTTGCCAAGTTCGAGAGGTACAGGAACCCTGACCGTGCACCATTACATCTTATTACCATATTACCACTTGTGGATGCTTCTGTATAGCTGACACCTATCCGAATATAACTATGATAGGCGTATCTCTCTACAGCACTCATGCTGGTCAAAACCGTGATCCCTTAGTAACACCAGTACTAAAGAACCTGTCCCAAACCTCACAGACCTGTTTGGCCAGTTTGTTATTCATGTTATATGCAAAAAAAACCCCCAAAACCTGATTGCTGGTGTGATGGCCTCTACTTGCAGGCTGGCAGGGAGCGAGGAAGAGGAGGAGGAAGGACCTTGGCGGCTTTATTTTAAACTCTACTGCTTCCTGGATGTGGAGAGTGTGCCCAGAGAGGGGGTGGAATTCGCCTTCATGTTTGAACAGGTGAATGGCAATTTTTTCCCCTATATGTAAAACAATCTTTTCTCAAAAAACTAGAGGACTGAATTTGACATGATAATGAGCAACAGTACAACAAATGCTGGCTCCTTTACATCCCTTTCTCTCTCTCTCTCTCTCTCTCTCTCTCTCTCTCTCTCACACACACACACACACACACACACACACACACAACCCTCTCTCTCTCTTTTTCTCTCTCCCCTTCCAGGCTCATGAGAGTCTGATCAGTGGCCATTTCCCTGCCCCTGAGGAGACCCTCCAGTACCTGGCAGCCCTGCGCTTGCAGTATATCCATGGGGACGTGGCGCGCACGCCCTGGAGCCTGAGCAGCGTCTACCCGGTGGGGCGCCTCCGCACACGCATCCTGCAGTCCACCAAGGCCGGCGGCGTTGGGGTGCCGGGAGCCGGGGGCGTGGGCCCCGGGGCCCACACCCTTGAACGGAGGAGAACCAACTTTCTGGACGGCACGCTACGCCGAAGCTTCAAGACGGGCTCTCTGAAGAAGCAGAAGGCGGAGGAGGAGCAGATGCTGGAGATGTTCGTGAAGGAGGAGATGTCGGCCACGCTGACCAGCGTTCTGGAGAAATGGAGCCGGCTGCAGGCCATGCCACAGCACCAGGCCATGCTCAAGTACATGAGCGTCGTTAAGGAGTGGCCCGGATACGGATCCACCCTGTTCGACGTGGAGGTGAGGCTCCAGGAAGGTCTGGAAGGACAGAGCGCAATGTGCCAGTGGCAACAGCATGGAAGACATTGGAGCAGTTGTCTTTAGTAAAAGCGCGGGGTGCCTCTGTTACTGATCGACCCAGCTAACATTACGAGACTGCGCTAGAACGACAGTGTGCTCGCACGGCAGGTTGCCGTGTTAATCGTCTATGTTCTAGACATGTTTCCGGGCCTGAATCCCAAGTGGTACAAGTAAGATTTTAGCTTCATTTGGTCTATTTAGAATAGGCCAAGGAATTGGGCCACACAACTCCTGGGCTCACAGACAAAGAGACCAGGAGTTGCAGTGAGCAGCTGCAGAAAACATACAGGGCACAAAAAATCAGGAATGTTCATTCAGCTTCCACGCCAGCTAACTCCGCTAGCTAACGGTCATATTTCCTGTTCTTTTGTTTGTGTGTGTCTGTACATGCATACCATTGTTTCTTGTTCACTTAAACTTAAATAGTACGAAATATTCCATTCTTCCTCAAAACACTTTGGATCTCTTACGCACGGACACTACTGACGAATATACAAGTGAACGGTGAAGTTTATTAACGCTTATCGAATGTGTGTGTCTGCAGTGTAAAGAAGGAGGCTTCCCCCACGATCTATGGCTCGGAGTGAGCGCGGAGAACGTGTCTGTGTACAAGAGAGGAGAACCCAAACCGCTGGAGACCTTCCAGTATGAGCACATCGTCTTCTTTGGAGCTCCACAGCCCAGCACCTACAAGATCACTGTCGACGAGAGGGAGATGTTCTTCGAAACGCCTCAGGTGAGCGCGTAAACTCCGGCTCTGTGCCGGCATTCATTTCTTCACCTTTCTCCCCTCTCATTTTCCTTATATTACCTGTAAGGTCAGTTGAACAGCATTTTGGCCTGATGTTTGGCTCTCTTTAAAAGTAGATTACCCGACCCGAACACAGTGGAAGGCTTTCAATGACGCAAATCCTTAAAGGCACAGTCAGGGATTTGGGCAGAAGGGAGTTGAACCGAGCTGTTTGAAAACTCAGCTGAACAAATACCGAAGCTCCCTTCAGTGTTCCCTCCAAAGAATCATTTTCCTTTCACAGCACCTACCTGCTTGAAAGCAAGAAGATGTTTGCCAGATATTAAGAGAAATGTTCTGACTCCAAATCGCTGACCCTACGGTTAAGATAGACTCATGTATTTCATTACTCCAATCCGTGGAACTGGAAACTGTTTGTTTGTTATATTTCTTGTTGTTTATGGTTAAAGGTGGGCGAGATCACTAAAATTATGAAGGCTTACATCAACATGATCGTGAAGAAACGCTGCAGCGTCATGTCCGTGACGAGCTCCAGCAGTGACTGGATCAGGTGATTGACACCAGCCAATCGGCTCACACCTTCCCTTAAGAAGGCGAAGCAGTGAGAAGAAATGGAGGGTGTATTTTTGATTGAGAAACATGACGGCCACACTTGTGTGGTAACCATGGATAAGAGAGAGAGAGAGAGATACACACTATGACTATGATCTCAGATCAAACCCTTTGTCTTATCTATCCCAAATGCAACATTGCACTGCTGCCTATTTAGTATTAATTAATTTGTCGTACCACTACAAAAGCACAACGCAAACCTGTCACTCTCACTGGAAACTCTGCTGTCCCTGGAAACCATTCCTCCCTGCTGGCACCAAGCCTGGCTCTTCTCCCTGCGCCCTCCCTCCGCGGGCCCCTCTCTCTAAACGCTCAGCCGGTGGCAGGTGTTCCCTGCAGGCACTCAGCACCCTCTGCAGATCTTTGCCTGAGCTACAGACTGGGTGGGGGTTTGTGCTCCTTGTTCCTGCTCCCGCATACCCGCTTCACTATGCAGGGACCTCGACCGTGAATGCTACCCTCCGGAACACATGCAGAGCCGTTTTGAATTGCCCCGGCTCCTTGCAGCCATTTTCCGAGCCCTACACGTATGTCCTAGGGCTGACCAGATATCAGACAAATAGAGAAACCCAAGAGAGCAATTGTAAACAGCGACTGGTGTGATTGTTCTGATGTCAGTAAGCTTCCTGTCAAACGAAAACATATTTTGTAATGTACTGAAAATCAGCATACTCTAGTCCTCAGCCTGAGGGATGCAGAGGTAAATGAATGCAAAACCAATATTAATTCTGCAAGTGAAGTAATTTAATTATTTCCTGTGTGTATAGAAGTGCATAGAATTCTATATTCTGTACCAGTGCACAATAGTGGTCAGTGACTAAGCAAGAGAATTTCAGTCACTATACAGGAAACCTGCACATCCGTTTTGAAAGCCTCTAGATGCCTCTCAGTCCCCAGCAGGGCAGGCCAAACCAACTTAGTACTGAGATAAATCAAATCAGTATTACACCAAGCAAGGCCAACCCTAAACTGGAGACACCAACCAGCGTACAGATATGCTCCAACAGTTCCGTTATGATGACTTTTAGTCGGCCTGTTGAACATGCACCAGTAAACATTTTTTTATAGATGGACATGTTAAGAATGAAGCTATTTGTTAAATGCAAGTGAAGCTACTGAACCCACGTTCCTTCTAAACACAACCACTAAACCCAACATGAGCTAGTGCTGATGGGACAAATTCAGCAAATGTCCCTCATCTTCATTCTTTTGGGGATAGACAGACAGTCTGATGGAAAAGTTTTCTGACATAAACATTTTTTTTCAAACCGAGGGCAAACAGCATGTATAAAATTGGATGTTTTAAAGCACGTGTTCAAACACTGCTTATGTCTAATGTAAGGCCATCTTTGAATTAATCCTCAGATGCACCAGAGGTAAAAATTAAAGGATTAAGAAACAAAACTACAGCTCATATCATGGTAGAAAGACTCAATTATAAAACCATTATAATTTTGCCAAGTTACTATGTAGATTCTCAGCAAGTGACATAATGTGAATGTTACCTTGGCTTGAAACACTGATCTCACAGTTGTCCCGCAGAGCCTTCTAAGTCTCAACCCCTGTAGTCAGTTTAAATACTTCACCTTAGAATGCAAACAAAGCAGCTGGGAGCTAGCCTGGGAATGTTAGCACACTCCACTCTCACGTATGACTAATACCTCTGCCTTTTTGGGTGAAGTACTTGTATAGGGCAAAGAAGTTAGAGTCAGAAAAAAAACTGCATAGTACACTCATCAACATGACATCTGTTCAGGCTGTTGACTTTGTCCAATCAACACTCAGAACAAGTCCGAATATGTCTGTACAGTCTTTTTTTTTTTTTCTAAGTATAAAACCACTGTATCTTGCAACAGTACCTTGGTGTAATTTTGCTGTTATGCAACTATATTTGTCAGTGTAATGCAAGTTCCTCGATGTGTGTGTGTCTGACAGCTTTTAAGTTGAAGGACGAGACAATGCAAAGTTAGCAAAAAAGGTTATGATGTGGAAAAATAAACATATGTAATATCACTGTTATGGGTGGGTGTTGTGATTGTCCTCTAAGGCACCAAAACAGGTGTGTGTAGGGTGGGTGATGGGTTGGTGTAGGTTATATATATATATAATTATATATTATGTATGTTTAAGATATTAACAATATAACAAAGGGAGTGGGAGAGACAGGGAATAGACTGACCATAAGCTCGATGTTGTCCATTAATTCTGACCTAAGAGCTGGATCCTTTAATAGTCAAACCTTCACCATTATAAGATGGCTGGTCAATAGTGAAGATCCACTTATGTTGTGGGCATTATCAGTGTGTGATGTGAGCTAGAGAATGAATAGATAGGAATGATGAAGGAAGTGTGTGTGCGTGTGTGTGTGTGTGTGTGTGTGTGTGTGTGTGTGTGTGTGTGTGTGTGTGTGTGTGTGTGTGTATGAGGAAAGGAGTTCACATTGTGTCACTTTATCGTCTGTTGCCTGACATTTAAGAGAATAAGCATTTCTGAGGCATTCTCAGAAGTTGACTTACTTAAATTGTCAAGCTTCCTATATATGTTTACTACACACAAACACACAGACGCACACACATTTACAGTAAACAGATATACATGCATGCAGAAATATTGAGATCCTTGCACAGATACAAAAACATACATGTATGCACATGCATACGCATGGGTGGTCCTGTCTCTTTCACTCTTTACAGTGGGGTCCTTGCTGAGCTGCAGGCAGCCAACATGGGGCCTGAATGTAAATCTTACTCCTTGTCCTTGATATATTACTATATATAAGAACGAATAATAATAACTGCTTGTTTAAGAGAGAGTTTTCTGTTTACATTTGTTTTTTGTTTGTTTTTGCTGTTGTTTTTTTGTTTGTTTGTTTGTTTGTTTTTGTAACTGGCTTTACAAAATGCTTTAATAAATTATTGGAATTTACCAAAGGAGTAGTTTTGGGGTAATTTTCTTGATGTGATGTGGAAATTTTCTTATGTTATAGTGATGGTTTAATTGTACAGTTTCAGTTTAAAACTAGATCTTTTCATACTAGTTTATTGTTGTGTAGTGTACGCTTCTGGAAATATCTGAAAATTACCACATATTGCAATATACAAAACAAAGCAACATTCAGAAACCTTAAAATGAAGCTATTTGGGTATTTCTCCATTCAGTTCTATAGGAGAGTGATTGGGAGATTCATTTAGTTAATTAATATCTCCATTCAGTTCTATAGGAGAGTGAGTGAGAGATTTATTTAAATAATTAATATCTCTATTCAGTTCTATGGGAGAGTGAGTGAGAGATTTATTTAAATAATTAATATCTCTATTCAGTTCTATGGGAGAGTGAGTGAGAGATTTATTTAAATAATTAATATCTCTATTCAGTTCTATGGGAGAGTGAGTGAGAGATTTATTTAAATAATTAATATCTCTATTCAGTTCTATGGGAGAGGGATTGAGAGATTTATTTAAATAATTAATATCTCTATTCAGTTCTATGGGAGAGGGAGTAAGAGTCCATTCAGTTCTACAGCAGTGTGCAGTGCTTTCAGGACAAGTCATTAGCATCGGCTGGGCTTCACTTTCTTTGCCAGATAATATGTGCACAACGCTGAGGCGATTTTCCATAGCTGAGAAGCAAAAGGCTGATGATCCTGGTGGGATGACGTGTTTCTCAGGTGTGCTAGGATGGCCTTGCTGCCTGAGGATGCCACGGACATGGTAAAGATGGTAAAGTCTGACAACCCCAGCGGATCACCATGCAACCTGTGCAAACCGCAGAGGGAACTGGGAACCAGGATTGCAGAACTCAAGTCCCGTCTGCATCCTATGCACACAGTGCCAATCCAGAAACACACGTCACGCTTTGACTCATCCATCCATGAGATGGCGTCCACCTCCACTCCTCAATGCCCAGTTTCTAGCTGGTTTACTCTTTTTTTTTTGTCCGTTATCCGTCTTTCTCTTATTGCACACTCTTAACAAACGGTTCTTTTCATTTAATTAAGGCCATCTGCACAGTGATGAAATGATGATGATGATGATGATGAAGAAGAAATTTTTGTTCTGTCAGCTGTGCAGCCTGACACCTCTTGTGCAGACTTGTGCAGTGAATACGCTGCTCAGGTTCTTGGAACATACAGGTCTGCTCACTTGTTCAACCTCCAACCTCCAATCTGAAGGTCAAATCCTAAACACAGACGTTTCCTAAGTTCTTCTCATGTGTTTTTAATATGGACGTATGTATTTTTGCAGTTATGGCCATTACATTCTGTCTTTTCCTTTGCGTACCTAATCATTTGTTGCATCATTTTAAATAAAAGGTTTATTAGACAAACGCACAACTGTCACGTTTATAGCCACGTCCCCGTACTATACACATTACGTCTCATATCTTTAGTTGATTTAGATTTAAACTTCTTTTTTTTTTTAAGAATTCTGAATTCACTTATGACTGCTTGTATAAAGACACATCCTACAGGTAAATGTTGAAATATGGATAGGTTCGTGCAGTGTGAGGGTGATCCGTTTCACCGACCTGGACAGGAAATGTAATTTGTGGTAGATCAGCTTCTTCTGATGTTAAATGTTCTTTTTGTGTTTGGTGTTTTAAACATATATAGCACCAGCTTCCGCCCACAGTGCCGAGTCACATCGATTATAAATTGTCATTAAATATTTTATGTTTAACTAAGTACTGATAAAGTATTCTCATAATGAAAGTAAGATTTAAGATTGAACTAAGATGTTAGCTATGTAGACATCGTTAGTTTGTTTGCACATCTGATTTCTATTCACTATTCACTACGACACTATTCAAGCATCTTATTCCGTGGGTTATTAATTTTAAAAATGCTATAATACTTCCTAACTCCACATGGTCAGGAGTAATCAAGTAGAAGTTCAAATCCTCCCTCTGACGGAGATCATGTGACGACCTGATCCAACCTCTCGTGTTCTGCTGAGACCTGCTGCTGTCGTTGTGTAAAGTAATAGAAACCTCGGGGACAAACACTGCTCGGGACTTTGGTATTTTGAAAAGGCGAACATGGGATTAAACTATTTCGTCTCCCTTCTCCTGCTCCTTTTCGGTACGGGCGTAATCTTGGCGCAGACTGACGCACCTGGCCAAAGTAAGACACTTCGAAACATATTTTCCCATTTCTTACAGGAAACTTGTTTGTATGTCGCTTTTAATACGGGGGCCTACACGGTTAAGCGTGTTGATGTTCTTTTCCTATCAGATTTAGTGTGGTAGTTTCCCGTTGTGTGTGAGGCAGGTGCTCTTTCCATGGCGCGCCGTATTCAGGTGAAGTGTGGCAGTGGTCTGATGCACCTAATGACCGTTTTATCCCCGTTTTAGTTCTGTAATGCAGTTCAGACCTGCATGTACCTGCCTTGCTGGTTAGTCCTGAGGGGTGTTGTCTTATTCCACTAGGATGGGTGCATAAATCTAGATATGACCATGGCAACCTCTGGTCCAACAGAGGTGTATACACTGATTACTCTAGGTTTTGATTTTGTAACGCTTTCTTCCTCTCTCTCTCTAGCTTGCGAGAGCAGAAACGGAACAAGCTGTGAGCAGTGCTTGACTAATGTGACTGTAAGTGGCGATTAGAATTCTTATTTATCTTGCATATTTATTTATTTGTGTTATGGAAGCAGTTATTCAGCTTCAGGTTCTTATTATGCCCTGACTCCGATCAGGGTACTAGGTAGTCATGTTTATATGCCTGTGTATTCAACTGTATCCCAGCTGGTGCATGGGGGAGAGTTAAAGGGACGTGAAGTGGATAAATGTGGGACTTAAAGGGAGAGGATAGAATACGGGAGAGCAGGGGGAGAAGCCCGACTGCTTTGACTTTAGGAATGTATGGAATTACTAGGCATGGTGGGTGTGTGCTTGGTCACACTGCCACTCGCCTCACCTGGGAAACAAGTTTGGGTAGTGTGCGTGCACACTATGAGATTCTTGCGCTGACATTTGGGAAGCTGGCTTATCCTCCAGGTCTCAACGGCCTGCTCAAGCAGCTACAAGTTACTGTGTTGCCTGACACCTACCGGTGTCATTTCCTTTTGGACAGGCGCTCCTAGTGTGTGGTCACTTTAGATTGGTCATTGGTTGGCAAACAACATCAGTTGTCCAAGATAACATTCAGAGTTCTTAGCCTTGTGTAGAGACAGAACCTTCTACATGCTGAAAGAAGATACACCTGATATATAACAAAGAGATCTGGAGATGAGATCTCTAGATAGTTGTACGTGCATGCCTTTCCCCCACCAACGCGCACACACACTTTGTCTGCCTGCCTGCCAGTATGTTGGGTAACTTTCATCTTACCTCTGTTATTTACAAAGTCCTTTTGTATGTTGATGATTCATTTAACATTTAATGAAACAAGCTCATGTCTTAGGTTTTGATACCGTCATGCTTCAGAATGAACCATATCCTAACCCTACTAGTTGTTGTAAACAGTGTATATATAGATTTAGCTTTCACAAACATGTTGACATGGGATCATAAACAGCAGGCTGGCCTACCACTGCTCTTGGATTTGCCTGGCCAATCGCCTCTCCACAAAGAATATAATTGCTTAGAATGTGTGTATGACTGTTGTAATTGACATGTGGAGTGAAACATGCAGATTTAATGGGGATTTTTTTGTTTGTTTACATCAGTGTCAAATATTAAGCAGTTAATAACTATCTGGCTCTACCATAGTCATGCAAATATGAATTTGGTTGGTATACTCAAATCAAATAATATAGTAATATGATTGATTGATTTATATTTTAACATTTTGGAGAAAGTAAAGAACTCATTTGCCCTGAAAAAACAGATGAAAAAGGATTGATGTATTATGCTCTTCAAACACATGAAAAGCTCTACACGCTGCTACTGGACTGTACCATTCTAGTGCTGCGGCGTTTCAGTCTGCACCCCGTGACTGGACTGTACCATTCTAGTGCTTCGGTGTTTCAGTCTGCATCCTATACTGGATTGTACCATTTTAGCTCTTGCACCAACACCTCCATTTTATACTCAGGTGTGTTGATATCTGGGAAAATACCAAAACGTGCAGAGTATTTAAGGGCAGTGACTAGGAAACAATGTATTAAGGGTTAAGTAAAGGTTATTTAAGAAAATCTCATATGAATCTGTGTGCTTTGTTTATGGCTTCTGTGTAGCAGACATTGCTTGCATGAAGCGATAGGCTGCCGGGCATGGCTCCTGGTGTGCTATAGGGTCCTTTTATGCTCAGAAGGCATATGATGCGAATATCCTTAAAATCGCTCTGATGCAAGAAAGTATTTCATAAATAAGTACAATGTGTAATGTTTGCAACTTTTTCAGATACACTTTGTCAGTATCACTAGGACTGTGTTTTCGATCAGACAGGGAGGGAGCCTAGGTGAAGAAACCAGGGTCCAAGTAGAGTGTAATGCCCTATAGTGTAGCATTGTACAATATAGTTCATAATTTGACTCATTTTTTTTACTTCCTCAGTGTCTGTGGTGTATAAAGACCCAGTTATGTTTGACGTACCCTGTCCAATCTATCCTGCCCCCCAGCAGCCTGTGTCCGCTGAACGAGGCTCGCTGGGGTCTCTGCTCAAGTAAGATTTCGCTCACCCCTGTTTTCCACTGCACCTCTATTAAGAAAAAAAAAGTGCACATTTGGCAACAAAAACCAAGGGATAATGTATTCAGTGGTAACAAAACTTCAGACTTGCCTTTAATGTACATACAGTAGAAGCTGGTGAATAGTAAGGAAAATACATTCAAAATGGGATGATTAAAAAAAAAAAGTGTAATTTTGGTTGTGAGAGTCAAAGTGCACCACAGTCAGTAATCTGTTTTTTATTTCACACTTTACTTCTTTCGTGCCTCAGTCAACTTCCAAATCCTGATCATTACGATGTCTGTGGTGGCCGGGGCACTCATCATTGCCTTCTTCGTCTGCCTCTTCTGCTGCTGCAAGTGTGAGAACTGTGGGTGAGTGCAGGCTGGGAAACTGCGATGCCGTGCCAGGATGAAGAACCCTGGATCACCACGCTGGCGCCTAGTGTTCCCTTAAAGTGTCATGTCATTCAGGAAGTGGCACTCAAAACTTGCTCTTTAGGAGTACATGAGTGAATTTTCTTGTTTCTTGGCCCTGAAAAGTGAAGACACACCTGAGGGAGATGATAACATGACTTTTCTTGGGGGGGGGGTTGGGCGGAGGTTGGACACCTGAATGCTTCTGTCTTTCCTCACACTCTGTTCTGTCCTGCTCCTCCCAGATCCTCGGTGTTTGAGCATAGCATGCAGCGGAAGGAGGCAAAGAGGAAGATCAAACAGGAGAACCGGTAAATTTAGGAATCCAGTTCATAATTCTTTCAATTTGTGGATCCTAAATTCATATAATTCCAATAGTCAATAGACTCAACATGCTAACTTCTTTTTCATCTAGATCAATTTCTCAAGGCTGTGTTTCCAAGGGTTTTTAGTTGTTGGGTCATTATTAATATAATTAAATATGGATCTTTTTACATTTGCTAATTAACTCATGCTTAATTATTTGGTTGCCATGTCAGGTTTTTCTCATTTGTTTGCAATGACTCTGTATGTCAGAGAAAGGAATTGGCTAATGCATCATTATTATGCATCATGACTGTTCAATGCATCATTATGGCAGTTGTTACAAAATTCTGAGACATGCACAGGTTCTCTGTATTGTCCTTTGAATGGTTTACAGAGACACATGGCTATCGTGAACTAAAAATGTTCCAGTACAAACCGGTTTGACAGCTATGCGGGGATGAGATAATACAACATGTCAGTCACAATATTTATACATTTGTTTTACAGGAAATCTGAAATGAGGGCCAGACATGATGAAATTCGGAAGAAATATGGTGAGTGATGACTTGCATGCAAAGCCTTTTCTCAGAGTGGTGCTTTATTGTAACAAGTGTCCCACCCACCCAAAGCACACGTCACTTCCTCAGTTTCAGTCCTTCGGGTCTCACCTCAACAGATCATGTAATAATAGTCTCTTAAAATGACTGGTGAATAATCATTGCACAGTGATAACTTATCAGTCAATTCCCCCCCCCCCAACAGAATCTCCTGGGAATATTTGTCCAAGTTTGTAACTTTATTATTGGTGTTAATTATATAAGGTAGTCCATTTAAGTCCAATGTATAGCTCCTCTGCTCCCCCGTCCCATGTAGTGGTAAAGGAAGCAGGAAGTGATTATATGAGAAGACAGCAATGATGTGGGCATTCACAAACGTTTAGTCTATTGATGGCACTGCCTAAAAAGCCTGATGGAAATGTTCATGGAATCAATCTTAAGGCTACTGCCACGAGCCAAGTTTGGACAAAGGTATTTTAGAATGCAGTACTCCAATAAGTTGTCCTTGAGCTATAATGGTGCACTAACCTTTTTCTCTCTCTCTCGCTCTCTCTCAGGTCTTAGCAGGGCAAGCCCTTACTCTCGGTTTGAGAACCCTCCTTAAAGTGAGCTCACAGTGGTCATTGCGCATCCTGCCACTGGGCCCTCAGACCCCGTGACCAATCATCTTTTGTCTGTCCGTCTTCCTGAACTCGCAATCTCAGAATATGATGGGGTGTATTGTGCCACCACATCATTAGATATTTTTGCACCATAAGCCACTGCTAGAGAAATAGTTTACTTGAAACTGATTTTGTGATTGTGTGTGTGTGTACTTAACATCATGGCTGTATAAACTTTAAAAGGCTTAGTGAATTTTCTTATCTGGGAGTTTTTATCTAATTGACCTCCAGTGCTTATCTGGGAGTTTTCTGCAAACTTTAATGTTTATTTATGTTGATCAGTGTGTGAAGCTTAGTAGTTAGAACAAAAAATATTAAATGGTATTAAACAAAATAAAAGTTTTTATATTAAATTTAAAGCATTTTTTTTTTTCTGTTTCCTTGTTCATTACTCTCAGTCCAAGAGTGATTTACAGGTCTGGTGCTATCGGTCACATCTTTGTTCACATTTCAAATCCAGAGTTGGGTTTTTTGTTTGTTTTTATACATTATCACAAAACAGCTTTAAAGGAATCCAAGGCCCCAGATCCCTAATGAACAGGCGAAGGTGAGGTAGACCTCCCTGGGAGCAAGAGAGAGAATTTGGGATAGTGATGAGTCAATCACCCAGTTTTTGAACTCTTCAGAAGAGTTTGGGTAGAACATGCAGATGAACCAGTTGCTACATTTAGGTATCGGTTTTAGAAAGGTGGTGAGTTTTTTTTTTGTTTTGTTTTTTTTTTTAAACTTACATTTATATATCACTAAGATGGTCTGTAAACAATCGACTTGAACAGTTAACTAGTAGGTGGGGGTAGATCGGTGTTGTCGACCTGTACTCCAGGTGCGTTCAGATCCAACACATCTGGCTTCGGTATTCGGATTAAATAAACTCAAAGTGGCAGGTTGGTAGATTTGGTTGAGCTGCACCAACTCGAGGACCCGTAAACTGGGCGGGCGATCTATCTATCTATTTATTTATTTATCTATTTATTTCGCGAGACCGAGCATTTCACCGGAAGCACGCACGAGCACGCGCGCTCAGGAGAAGCACGGGTCATATGACCTGGCAGCGACCAATCGCTGGTCGCAGAGCCGAAGCGGTGCGCGTTCTCGTGGCAGCTGCGGGGACGGACGGTGTTGAGAGCGCATCTTTTGTAAAATTAAACACATACATTCGAAAGATTTCCGCAAAAATGTCCGAAGATAAGCCCAAGGTGAGTAGCGACGGCGAGCTGCGATTCCGGGCGTGTGTCGCGGGGGCGCGTGTGTGTGTGTGTGCGTGCGTGCTCGCGGTGTTTTCATTTTCGTGCAACCTTGGTGTAGATGGCAGATTGCGCATTTGTGCGGGAAAATGGAAGCGAACGTGCAGTCGTCGCGTCTTCCCACGTCCAGTCCGCTTTTAGTGCTCCGCCGTAGGATATAATGTTCAGGTGCCGGCGCTGTGCGGTCTTTTCAAAACGACTTCCACGGAAACGGCGCCGTTGTTGCGCGTCTGCCGCGCGGTTTTTCCGAAGTCTCCCCATTTGCGGGTTTTCCTTTGTGAAAGCGAAGTGGCGCTTAGCGGCCACGTTACGTCTGTGGCGCAGAAAACGCCACAGCAGCGGCGACACTGGCCCAACGCCGCCGTCGAATCATACGCGGATCACAGAGGGAGCCGCTCGCAGCTCAAGCGCGTTTGCTTCTTAAGAAAAAAGTTTCATTCATTTAAACAGCAGGCGCAAACGGAGCGGGTCGGCGCGTGTTGCGCAGCTAGCTTAGCTCGCGTTAGCCGCTGTGCTGCACCAGATGCGAAAATGGCGCACAGCGCATAGATAAACTAGGGTCTGTCCGGATACGCGGCGGTAATCCGGACAGGTTAGCTGTCTCCTCGCCCGTGATCCGTGTGTGTGTGTGTGTGTGTGTGTGTGTGTGTGTGTGTATATGTATATATGTATATGTATATATAATTGTGTGTGTGTGTGTATATATATATATGTATGTATATGTATATAATTGTGTGTGTGTGTGTGTATGTATATGTATGTATATATATATATATATATATATATATATATATATATATATATATATGTGTATGTATGTGTGTGTGAGAGGGAGAGAGAGTTGCGGTCGCCACGCGGAGTGAACTTGGTCACAAGTCACGTTAACAGACAACTAGTTTCACTTTTTATTTTCATCTTTCTCTTTACCACGTAAATAATGAGTAAATAAGCCACTAAGCCGAGCCAGCAGCTGCGCCTTCTCCACCTCAGCCTGTCTTGGGCACCTCGCGTTTCCTCCGAGGTCCAGCGGGTCCTGACGTCTCGTTCCGTCTCTTCCAGGAGGGAGTGAAGACGGAGAACGACCACATCAACCTGAAAGTGGCGGGGCAGGACGGCTCCGTGGTCCAGTTTAAAATCAAGAGGCACACGCCGCTCAGCAAGTTAATGAAAGCATACTGCGAAAGACAGGTGTGTTTGGGGCATGCCGGTGAGGGGTGTTTATCTGGAGCAGGGGGGTGCTTGCATAAAGTTTGCATGTTTACACGATCTAATAATGTTTGTGCTTTTTTTTTTCTTGTAGGGATTGTCAATAAGACAGATTAGGTTTAGGTTTGATGGACAGCCAATAAATGAAACAGACACTCCAGCCCAGGTAAGCTTGAAGCAGTGTGTTATGCGACGTATTCATTATAGTGAATATATTTTTATTTGTGCTGTATGAATGTGTAATTCTGGTGGAACCATCTGGAATATTCTAAAGTAAAATAATTTATAGGGAAACCTGGTCAATCTTACCAAAAGATTAGGAATGAGAGCCTTTATATTGGAATGCACCAATAAGAAAATGTCACCCTCTGGTTGCCTAACTGGGGTTACAGCTCCCTGCTCTCTTGGGCATCAATAATGGGTCCTTTTTTATTAAAGTGAACTGTGGGCTTCTGTGGCAAGGGTATTATTGTGAGAGGGGTTAAAGTTCTCCTGCGCATATGTATAAAGATCTGTTTATTCACAGAAATGTACCTGGAGCATGCAACACTTCACCAAGTCCTGTTTAGTCACATTTATCATTATGCATTTGTGTGTGCTATGTAGAAATGATCATGGTGGACTCTCTAAACATGTAGACAATTCACATGTCTGAATATTCAAAAGTTCTGATCTCTTGGCAACGAACTCTGGATAAATTTTACCCAGAACATGTTATTTGTATATTTGAAGTATCTGAAAACAGCAAAGAGTGAGTCTGTAGGATTTCTAATACAGCAGTAATGAGCCAAAGAGGATGTTCATGCAGGGGTTTTTTTGGGGGGGGGGGGGGCCTTAAATCCCAAATCTTAAATCTTTTCCTTTTATAGAAAGTACTGTTGACTCTAGGTACATGGCGAGCAGTGTTCTTGCGTGTGTGTGAAATGTTCTTGTTGTCTTGTTCACAGCTGGAGATGGAGGACGAAGACACTATAGATGTATTTCAGCAGCAGACGGGCGGCTCCCGCTAAACTCCTCCGTCCAAACGGCCGCGCGTGCAACTGGTTTATTTTGACTCGTTTTCCTCCAAACTCGTAATCCGTGCTTTTTCTGTTCCCCTCTTGTCAGTTTTCTTGGAATGCCCCTCCTAGGTTTCATAGGGTGGGCCTCTGCTCCTCCCCCTTTCTTTCTCTCTCGATATTTAAATATATCTGTGAGGCGGCATGCCAACTCGGAGGCAAACCTAAGATGGCTGCCCTGGGCAGAATTCAAAATGGCCACAGCCATGCGAACTGCCTGTTGCATCTCCTGATGTAATGGAGGCCACAAAGCCAGGCCACGGTCGCCTGTGCATTCCCACCTCTACTAAAGAAATGCTCCATTCTCACGTTGGTATGAATTCTGCAGGAGATGTCCCCGTTTCCCGGTCTCCCATGCAGTTTTAAGTGTCTAGATTCTATTTTGTCTCATAGCTAAAGAGATGCCCATAATTCTGATATTAAGCTTTGATTTTTACTGCCTCACCCATAAACTAACAAAAGGGCCAAGATTGAACTGAGTCTCCTGCCCCTTCTGACTCACCACCAAAGCCTGCTCTCACCTCCCAGTCAACAGTGATGATGAGGTGCTGGACCAAACTCCGCAGATGTTCCCTCATTTGACAGCAAAACTCCAGGTCTCCATACGGGACAGTCGACATCAAACTTTTGTCCCTTTTTGGGTTTCTTTTTAAATCCCCAAAGCAATTACCTCCAAGCAGACGGGGTTTTGCGGCTGTCTGTGGCAGAAGTATACTTCTCACAGAAGGGACCTTATTTCCTGTTCCATCTTTTTTTGCTTCCTGCTGGCTGGTATCCATGGGTCAGTCTGAGTAAGCATATGAATGCTCTCCTCTTTCTCTTCTGATTTGTACATTATTTGTTGTTCTTTACTACTGTATACAATAAATATAGTTTGGTACACAGAGTTTTTTTGGCCTGACTCTCAATTCTCCATCAAGTCTAAAACGGCTGCGAGAGATAGCTAGTCAGAAACAGGTCGTCTTGAGTTGGTGTCTTGTATGGGGAAAGAGTAAAGCTTTAGTGTTCAGCCAGTTATTTTCAAAAACCTTTAATATCTTACATTATATAGATCATGTGCGTACAAAACATCCTTGGTGACTTCAATACAAAAGCTGTATAAAATGGCAACTATATAAATAAAATGCAGAGGCACTTAAATCGACTTCCAGTCTCTGTCCTTGTATATCGTCTTAATCCGTAGAAGATGGGATTTTCAGTGGCCTCTCTATTGATACCCATTTTAAAAGCTCAGATAAAGTACAAAAGTACAGGCTCTACGGTAACAGTAAAGGAGAACTTTAAAAAAAAAACTGAAAATTTTACTGAAGTGCAAAATTAACACAAAAAAATCCAGTGGACAGGCGAAGTGAGATCTAGCAAATAATTGCTTTGTGAATTAAAATGGCTCCTGTCTATCGTGGGCTCTGGGTGTGGTGTTTGTAATGTAGCTGTGACTGGCCCGCCACAAGGCCTTTCATTGTGTTTATTTGTTTACTTTGCCAGAAATAAACATTAATGTATTTGGACTGCTCCAACATTTTTCTCCTAGTTGCCCATATAAAACAGTGCATCCGGAAAGTATTCACAGCACTTCACTTTTTCCACATTTTGTTGTTAAAGCTTTTTTCCAAAATGGATTCAATTCATTTTTCCCCTCAACATTCTACACACAATACTGCCTAATGACAAAGTGGAAAAAGTTTGTTTGGAATTGTTGCAAATTTATTTAAAAATAAATAAGTCACATATACATAAGTATTCACAGCCTTTGCTCAATACTTTGTTGAAGCACCTTTGGCAGCAATTACAGCCACAAGTCTTTTTGAGTATGATGCTACAAGCTGGGCACACCTATTTTTGGGCAGGTTCTCCCATTCTTCTTTGCAGAACCTCTCAAGCTCCATCAGGCTGGATGTGGAGCATCAGGCCACAGCCATTTTCAGATCTCTCCAGAGATGTTCAATCGGGTTCAAGTCTGGGCTCTGGCTGGGCCACTCAAGAACATTCACAGAGTTGTCCCAAAGCCACTCCTTCATCTTAGCTGTGTGCTTAGGGTTGTTGTCCTGGTGGAAGATGAACCTTCACCCCAGTCAGGTCCAGAGCGCTCTGGAGCAGGTTTTCTTCAAGGATGTCTCTGTTCATTGCTGCATTCATCTTTCCCTTGATGCTGACTAGTCTCCCAGTTCCTGCTGTTGAAAAACAACCTCACGGCATGCTGCCACCATCATGCTTCACTGTAGGGATGGTATTGGCCAGGTGATGAATGGTGCCTGGTTTCCTCCAGACATGACGCTTGGCATTCAGGTCAAAGAATTTTGTTTCTCATGGCCCGAGAGTCCTTCAGGTGCCTTTTGGCAAACTCCAAGCGGGCTGTCTTGTGCCTTTTACTGAGGAGTGGCTTCCGTATAGCCACTCTACCATACAGGCTTGATTGATGGAGTGCTGCAGAAATGGTTGTCCTTCTGGAAGGTTCTCCTCTCTCCACAACGCAACGCTGAAGCTCTGTCAGAGTGACCCTTGGGTTCTTGGTCATTTCCCTGACTAAGGTCCTTCTACCCCGATCACTGAGACTGGCCGGGCAGGCAGCTCTAGGAAGAGTCCTGGTGGTTCCAAACTTCTTCCGTTTACGGATGACGGAGGCCACTGTGCTAATTGGGACCTTCAATGCTGAAGAAGTTTTTCTGTACCCTTCCCCCGATCCGTGCCTTGATACAATCATGTCTTGGAGGTCTACAGACAATTCCTTGGACATCATGGCTTGGTTTGTGCTCTGACATATAATGTCAACTAAGGGACCTTATGTAGACAGGTGTGTGCCTTTCCAAATCATGTCCAATCAACTGGATTTACCAGCTGTCAAAACAACTGAAGGATAGTCAGTGGAAACAGGATGCACCTGAGCTCAATTTTGAGTGTCATGGCAAAGGCTGTGAATACTTATGGACATGTGATTTTTTTTTTTCCTTTGTCATTAGGGGGTATTGTGTGTAGAATTCCGAGGGGAAAATGAATTGAATCCATTTTGGAATAAGGCTGTAACCTAACAAAATGTGGGAAAAGGGAAGCACTGTGAATACTTGCCAGATGCATTGTAAGTGGCATCTGAGTGGTTGAGCCACTCGAAGGTACTACCTGGGCAGTCTGGGTTGGATTCCTGATCCTGTAACATATTCTGTGCTATTTTATGATCTCAGTACTTCTTATTTTCTGACCCAATCCACATGAGAACTTTGAATCAATAGCTCGCGTATCAAAAAAAGTTCCTTCTTCTGTTGCCCGCAATTACTGCCGAGATCAGCACAGTTGACGTGCGTCATTGACATCCTCAATGCACGGACACTTTATGTGATTGGCACAGGCAGAATTGGATGCAACAGCTTCACTGTCTCGCTCACTGTTATGAACAACTATTTACACCCCCCCCCCCCCCCCCCACCTATTCTTCCCTCAGTTCGAGTCCCACGCAGTCTGCCTGCAGGGTATGAGACGCTGAGGAACGGAAAAGCCTTCTCCTGTTCAAAGTGACGCATACAGTTACAGAACCCTTGAAGAGGGCAGTCGACCTGAGTAAATAATGTTTTCAGCTGAGCCTCAGTAAATATGCGCCTCAACCGTTGGAAAACATGCTTGGAACAGAACATCTGGAAATCGCTGGAAATGGGATGCACCCATCAAGCACCATCTTCATAAAGGAAGCACCAACTTTAAAAAAATGTTTGGTTTTTTTTTAAGCTTTTCTCTGTGTTTTTATGCTGGGCCAACAAAGCTTCCCTTTCGACGTGCCTGATCCTCAGAGTCCGCCACAAGGGGGCGCCAGCGGACTAACGTTGCAGGATGGTGAGGTTCGGCGCTCACGGGCTTACACCAACCCAGCCTCTCTGCACATGCGGTAAAATTGGCCGCTCTGTGCAATAAGGTTAGACGGGGAGTCCATCTCCACTATGTGCCCTTTGTCCATTACGATAACCCTGCAAAAGACAAGTTGGAACAGCAGCAGCATAAGCAACTGGTTCTAGTTTGGGCCTTCCTGCTCGTCTTTACTGCGTTACGTCACGCGTCAGACATGAGCCGGGGTGTCCACGCGGCGTGTGTGCATGAGCTGTTCGTCTGTCTTACTTGGTGTAGTCCATGACGGTGTTGAGACGATGGGCGATGGTGAGGACAGCACAGTCCTCGAACTGGCTGCGAATGGTGGACTGGATCAGCGCGTCCGTCTCCAGGTCCACGGCCGCCGTGGCCTCGTCCAGGACCAGGATCCGGGTCTTGCGGAGGAGGGCCCTCGCCAGGCATACCAGCTGCCTCTGCCCGAGGCTGCGGGACGGAAATGGGAAGAGGAGAGGAGTGACTGCGTGGATGGAGAGCGGTTGGGCCGGACTTTTACTGACTGCGTGGAGGCGTGGACCTGGCACGCATGCCGTTACGCAGCCGCCCCGCAAAACCGTGCAGGCCACTCGTGTGGGAGAAGATTGATGTTCATACCTGAGGTTTTCTCCTCCTTCTGAGCACTCGTAGTTGAGTTTGTCCGGCAGTCCGGAAACGAAGTTTTTCAGGTGAGCGAGTTCTAAGGCTTTCCACACCTCCTCGTCGGAGTAGGCGTCAAAAGGGTCCAGGTTCATACGGAGTGATCCGGAAAACAGCACCGGATCCTGTGAGGAAGGAAAAATGTGAGCGCGCACAGCAAAAGTAAAACCAGACAACTCATGACAATCATTTCAACATGTTTATTAACAACCGAACTCGGAGAGAGTTAAAGGAATGTATGTGCGCGTCCGTGTCTACGCGTCCGCGTGTCCGTTTTATAAAAAGGTGACATTGCACCATCATGATGTTCCAGTGCCCAGATGTCCCGGTCTCCAGTGTCCTGGCATCCTGAGCGTCCTACCTGTGGAATGATGGTGATACGGGACCTCAGATCATGGAGGCCGAGCTCGGCGATGTTGATGCCGTCTATATAAATCTCTCCTTTTGCTGCTTCCAAGATCCGGAAGATCCCGAGAGCCAGGGAGGACTTTCCTGCGCCAGTCCTCCCAACAATCCCGATCTAAAAGCAAATTTTTTTTCCACCTGCGTCATGACGAGAACAGTAGCTACAGTCCCCATGCAAAGCCACCACATATCTTGCTCCGATATAAGACCCACAGAGCTGTAGTTTGGTAAGTGGTGGTGATATCAACACTCACTGCAGTCGATTCAACAGGTGCCTTTCCCATTTACCTTCTCCCGTTCGTGAACATGTAGGGAGATCCCTTTCAGAGCCAACTCCAGGCCTTTCCGGTACTGCAGGCCGTAGTCTCGGAACTCGATGGTGCCTGCCTGAGGCCAGGAAGGGGAGAGTGAGCTGTCTTCCAAAGCCCACTCAGCCTGCAGACAGGAACAAGCAGAGGGTTTCCGCTCGTGTTCAGACAGGCTTTCTGCACAAGGACTGATTGTATTGCAGATAAATAAAAATACTGTAATGAAAGTGTAATCGACATACACCTAGAGAAACATCAGCACTTGATGTGCATGTCCATACGGATATGTGTGCCTTAATGATGCCCGTTTCCTCAACACACCCACAAAGCAAAGCAGGCTTTGCAGAATGGAGTGTGTTTAAAGTGTGTGAGCAGTCTTGGCCAACCTCTTTGGGTGTGTCCGCATACTCCTTCACCCGCTCCACTGACACGATGTTGTTTTCCACGTCGGTCCATGACCTCACGATCCAGCTCAGGATTCCTGTCACCTGAAATGCAAATAAAATAAAGTCTGACGGCTCAAATCTGCACTGGGCATTCGGTATCTAAATAAGCCTAAATTTGTGCGAGGCAGTCAGGCAGATTAAAGCTTCGTCTCCCTCGGTTCACATCCTCTCGGCGAGCAGAAGTGAAGCCAGACAGTAACGCCATCTCCACAGATTTGGCGGGACTGCCTTTGAGGTCAGACAGAATGCTAGACAGGATGTTGCATAAGAGGAAGAGGGAAAACAAAGGTTGTCAACGGCCAATTAAGAGCCAATTATGCAGCCTCACCTGTAGGGAGTGGGAGACGGCCAGGCCGACGATCCCAGGGCTCAGCGTGTCTTTCCCCATGACGGAAAGGACGGCAGCAGAGAGAACGATGCCGTTACCCAGGAACTCCAGGTTCACCGCCAACCACCTGGAAACGCGGGAAGTTAACACTGTTCAGCATTGGCACGACATTAATGGGTGAAAGGCTGCTCTGGGCCTCGAGAGGACCTGGGTGTTATTCTATAACGCAACGTGCTTTCTCAAGTGCCACTGGATTTTCAAAACAGCAAAAGCTAGCTGTCTGATTCAGCTCGACTGTTGAACTTTATGAACGGTTGAACTTCACTTTATGTGAAATATTTCCATATAAGGCAATTCCTAGCGAGCAACACCGCGGACCCGGGCTGACGCCGTGGTGGATCTGTGGTCATCTAGTGATGCCTGGCGGCTCATCTTACCTGGTGGCTACGAAGCGGGGGAAGTAGGAGGACTGGTTGTGGTCCACCCTCCGATCGGCCTCCAGCACGAAGCGGCGCTGCTCGCCGAAGGCCCGGATCACGCTGGCGCCCTGCACCGTCTCGTTGAAGTGGGTGTAGATGGGCGAGCGGCTCACAGACTCCAGCCGACGCAGCTGGCAGGACGTGGCCACGTAGAAGCTCTGGGGGGGGTGGTGTGAACAGTTTCCTGAAAACGTCTCGCCATCTCTCCATTGCTAAGGTTCCGCACACCCGGCTTGCGACCGGGCCGGGCCTTCTAAATCGGAACTTGTCCTCGGGCTCACCTGCACGAAGGCGTAGAGCAACGCCAGGGGAAGCATGATGACGGCAGCGAAGGGCGTGGCCAGCAGCACGATGACGCACACCTCCATCAGCTTGAAGACGTAGCCTAGTGCCATCTTCAGGCCGTCTGGGATCATGCAGTCGATGGCGTCGATCTCCTTGGCGAAGCGGTTGAGCAGGTTGCCACTGGGCGTGGCCTCGAAGAACGACATGGGTGAGCGGAGCACGTTCCTCAGGAGCTCCAGGTGGAGCTGGCGTGAAGCCATGATGCCCCCGATGGAGATGGCCACCGTGGTGCCAAAGATGGCTATGCCTGAAATTCAGTAACGCAGATTAGTTTTGCGAGGTTTTTTTTTCTTGTCTCGTGAACTGTTTTCAGCCTGAACTTTCAAAGCATGAGGCAGATGCAGTGTGGGCTCACAGCAGTTGAGATGAATTGTAATTACACAATTCAGCCCACTCAGTTCATAAAATGTTACTTAGGTTTCTGCTCTAAAACGGTTTGCTTACTTTTGCTTTTGTGTCAGTGACATGCCGCAATAGACAGAAAAGATCTTTTGATTAGATCAGCTGTATCCTGGCGTGGTTTGATTCAACAAATGTCTGTGTGGATAAATGAAAAGGTCTGTGTGCGTGTGTGTGATGCTTGCATTTTGTGTGATTAGCGCACAAGCGCTCCTCCAGATTTGTCTCTTTCTGACCTTGCGCGAAGCCAAGAGCCCCGTACACCCCCAACTTCATGTCGGTGTTGAGCTGGGTGCCGTTGACGACCGGTTCGTCGGCCCACAGGCTGAGCCAATAGCTGTAGGCCAGGGAGGCGGCCTGCTGGAAGGCGTAGAGGAAGAGGATGGGCACGATGAAGGCCAGGCCTATGGTGCGGAAATACTCCACGTACAGCTCCAGTTTCACCTGGTTGGGGGCAGACAGTCCCAGAGAAACGAACATCTGTGAATTCTGTGAAAACGACCGTGGGGTGCGGAGTGCAAGCGGTGAAACTAACGTGTGGAGTTGGTCGTGATTGACGAATGGCTGTTCCGAACGGGAACGGTTGCGAAGGTTTTCTGTTTCGGAGTGTGACTTTCAGGGAAGAGACAGACTCACCCTGCCTATCCGAGCTTTATCTGCCTCCGTGAGCTTTCCCAGCTCCTCCGGGATCTGCTCCTGCTCGATGTCTGGCTCCATGTTCTGCATGCTGACGCTGTTCCTATCGCCGCTAACGCAGACAAAAGGGAAGTAAGAAGGAGGCTGCTACCGCATCTTTAACGCAGCAACTCGGTTCTCGCTTATGGAATATTTCAAATCCGTCGAGACGTCGATCTGAGTTTGCTCACCCGATGAGCTGCTCCTGAGACAGGTCTCGAGAGGAGGGCATGAAGTCGGTCATGCTGAGCCTCGAGCAGGACTTCCTGGAGCCTGCAACAGCACACCACATTTCCCCGCCTTCAAGAAAGCATCCACAAAGATCCCTCAAAAGCAACGACGGTTTGACGGCGTCCAGACACCTGCTCACCCTGCCCCCCCCCGTGTCAAGTTAACACCTACACTGTTTATACAAGACACAAACAATGTACAAGTTTGTTCAGCACCGCAGGCGATGGCTCCACTCTGCGGTACAGACTGCGTTGGCGTGGCTCGTAGATGTGTGGTTGACACGTGACTTCTAAGAAGACAAAAGGCTGGGGGGTGTGGGCTTCACCTCTGGGTATAGAACACTCCTTCCTCTCAGAACCGGCAAACGTGCGGACGAAGTCGGCGAAGGCCCCGTCGCGGCTCATGAGCTCCTGGTACGAGCCGCTCTCGGTGACCTCACCGTCCCCCAGGACCAGGATGAGGTCAGCGTGGTACAGGAAGCTCATCCCGTGGGTTGCCATGACACGCGTCTGCCAGGGACAGACAGGAAGGGACGTGTTTGCCTACACGTGACTGTCTCTAGGACCCAACACTGCCCTGGACATCATGCAAGTGTGTATATATATATATATATATATATACACAAATTTAAATGAAACCAAAAAAGAATATGATTTCTTACATCATAAAGCTAATATTTGTAAAAAGCTAATATTTGTAAAACATATGATGTTTATATTTGCATGCAGATATTGCTCACATGTACTTGTGATGATCACTGATGCCGAAAAAAGACAATCGAGATGTCAGAATACAGGTTTAAAGCACAGATCTACAAAACTAATGTCCTGCAGAACCAACGCTTTTGGACAGCCCAGTCACCTTGTCTCTCAACATGCCCTTTGGCCCGATGACTTTTTCGAAGATGTGCTGACCCACGTGGGCGTCCACGGCGGACAGAGGGTCATCCAGCAGGTAGAGATCAGCTTTCCTGTACACGGCGCGGGCCAGGCTGACTCTCTGCTTCTGCCCCCCGGACAGGTTCAAACCCTGCGGGAGAATCCGGAGTCAAAACACTTTTCCCCATGCGCAGCTGGGGCTGTCTCTCCCTCTCACACACCTGGGGAGTCGCCTGCATATGATGGCTGGACCAACAGTCAAGAAACACTGCTACAGGAAACAACCAGCAGCAAGACAGAACTACACACACACACACGCATGCACGCACGTGCGCGCACAAACACCTCAACAATGACTTTAAAAACATGTCCTAAGTCTAACAGACAGAAGAGTGCAAGGTCTGAGAACCTTCTCGCCGATCTCAGTGGCGTCCCCTGCTGGCAGGATGTCTAGATCAGGCAGCAGCGCGCAGGCCTCCAGAACACGATGGTACCAGCTCTTCTTCCTGTCCCACCCGAACAGGACGTTGTCCTGCACCGTGGCATTCTGGATCCACGCCTGCTGGGGAACGTAAGCCACTGAGCCCTACCGACACGCGCACACATGCACACAACGACAACAATCACAGAAATACTTTAATATGTCAATCATTTTATGTACATCTCATTCAGTCAGTTTGCAATGCATATAACTGTATAAACAATTGCTTTAATGTATTTGTTTTCTACATAGAAAAACTACAGCACTTAAACATGCTTCTCTAAGTTGCTGTTATGTTCAAATTTTGTTAGTATTTTGTGGTTAGAATGATTCTGGATTATCGTGGTGGATTATTCTGGATTATGATTGTTCTGGATTAATTCTACCTTTATGGCAACACTGCCACTCCTCCTCTCAGTCTCTCCGAGGATAGCTGAGAGCAGTGAGGATTTGCCACTCCCAACATGGCCGACCACCGCAACCAGCGTGCCACGAGGAATTCTTACACTGATCCTACAAAACGCAGTGTTATGTCGCTCAGCCTTGCCAATTACAGTAAGAGAAAGATCTGAGCAAATCCCATGTCAGATTAGCTGCAGGAAACTATATGCTAACGGATGTTGTTATACCTTTTAAGACAAGGAGGGCCATCTTTAGACCAGCTGAAGGTCCCGTTGTCGATCACCACACTGTCTTCCTCTGAATTACACACACAGAGAGACAGACAGAGGAAGAGAGAGCGAGAGAGAACAAGAAGTCCTCTGTAATAACGAACAAAAGATCCTCTCAGGTTCACACACGAGCCGTGCCACGCACCTGTGCAAAACGCACACACGCACGCCACAGCGTTCTTGCGTTTGGGTGCTGTCAAGGTAAGGCCAGACGGGGACTGTCTGTGAAAATTATCTTCCACTTCCGCCACTCGCGAAGCCTTGGACGGTCCCTAATTACAGACGCTCTAACTAGCCTCATCTTCAAAATAGCCCTTTCACGAGCCGCCTGCACGGTGCCGAAAGATGCCGGGGTAAAAATGTGTTTGTGTTTCGCAAAAAATAGATGACTCCTCCGGGACGGATGGCGCGGCCAGGGTGGATGTGCTGGCTCTCTAATTGCCCTTCTCTCCCTGCAGGAAGTGACACGCCACCGCCACGCGGCTGTGGAATTCGCCGGCTGTTAACGAACGACCTTCGTTCTGTCGCACTTCCATCTGCACCCTCACCGGCCGTAAGCAAAACTCTGTGACCGAGTTATATTCGAAGTCACAGTTCTGTTCCGTTCCGGCGTAAACGCCGCGCAGATGAAACTCACCCAGTTTCAATGGATCCCTGGACACACTGTCCGGCTTCAGCTCTTCCTGACACAGGAACTTCCCCAATCGCTTCAACGAGACAACAGCCTGCCGCGAAAGAGAGAATTTAGAAGATTATCCTCCACTGTAACACATTAGGTAATACCGTAACGCCACCGTAACGTGGACGTCAGCCTAGCAGCACCTAATATCAAGGGACGGCCGGGAAAAAAAACATTTCTCTGCTGGCGAGGGACTCTACCTGCATCGTAGTGCTCATGGCAAAGGGAAGCTGGCTCAGTGGGGTCTTCAAGATGTTGATGAGCGCCATCGACACAAAGACCTTCTGCGCATCCAGCACGTTCCTGTCGTCGATGAGCACGTACACCCCGAACATAGAGAAGGCGATCTGGGTGAGGAAAACGCGGACTCTCGGGATCAGATTCCCAGTCAGGAGCAGGTACTCACTAGGAAACTATGCGAAATTTGTGGGAGGGGCCGGGTCGCCCTCAGACACACCCCATGGCTGTCTGCTGGGCTACGCACCAGGAAGGAGGAGGAGTTGAAGGAGGCGATGGAGATGGAGTACAGGATTTGGGATTTCTTCAGAGCTCGGAGCTCTTTTTCCCGGTAGCCCAGCACCTGCTCAAGGAACGCTTTCTCCCAGGCGTAGAACTTCAGGATCTTAATGCCGTTCAGGATCTCGTTCATCAACTTGATTCGCCCGTCCATGTACTTCATCTGGATCTCCTGCATTATTCCGACACGGTGTTTTTAAACTTTTATTGCCATTTGTTGCAGCTATGGAGGCATGAATCAAAGAAACACACCCACACTGGGATTACTCAAATATCTAACCCAGCTCTGGGGATTAAGGACTGACCCCACAGTGGACACTCTATACACCACAAACCTAAGTCTGACCCTGGATCAGCTCTCCTATGTACAAACTCCTTAATGGTCAATTTTGGCCTTTTAGTGCAACTGTACATGGAGATCAGAGCCTGTATCATCTCTCATTTACTGAAGAATCTGTCACATCCAAAACTGTTTTCTGATCTTAGCCAGTGACTGATTCTCACTTGGTCTTGACAAAGCTGATTCCTGACCCTGGCATACTCAAGTTTTTACGTGTGAAATGTTTGAACTATTTCGAGCGTTCTGGTTACTCACGTCTTGTGAGGAATGACCTAAGTCCTTCTTTGAGATTCTTTACCCAAAAACACTTACAAAGCTAAAACTAAATGAAGTCTGATAGATTGTAGTAGATTGTTCTGGAATTTTGGTGGTGGTGTTTTTTGTTTTTTTTTGCCAGATAACCCTTCATCACCTGTAGTTTGCTTCTCTTCTTGGCGATGAATCCATTTAACGGGAAGATAAGAATCACCGTGGTGATGCCGGCTAGGGCAGAGGGGCCCAGGAGCTGAAATGGGAGTGGCATGGAGATTTCAGAAGCGCATTTTGGATCCAGGAAGCTCCACTGTCCCTCAGCAGAGGCGCCCAGGGTAACCTCACCTGCCAGAGGAAGAAGAGGCAGAGGGCGACCTCAATGGGAGCGAGCCACACAGCGTTGAAGTACACCACGAAGTCCATGAGCTTCTGCGTGTCGGCCGAGACCAGGTTCACGATCTCTCCCACAGTGCACGTCCTGCGTGCTGCGCTGGTGAGCACCAGAGACTACAGAAAGAGCCACCCACAGGGAACCCCTCAGTGTTTTGTTATATATATACACACACAGAGAGTTATATTAGGTTGTACATGATCAGTTATTGCTCAGAGTTCAATCAAAGTGAAGCCGCTGAAGGAGAACGGACCTTCCTGTAGACGAGCCCCATGACGGCTGTCTTGACCCGCATGCCCACGGAGAAGCAGCTGTACATGTACTGGTGGTTGAACACAGACTGCAGGCAGGAGAAGAGGAACAAGAGTGAAGCGTAGAAATATCCCTTCCACAGCGGAGCATCGTCTTCTCTTATAAAGCCTAACAGCAGACTAGAGAGAGAGAGAGAGAGAGAGAGAGAGAGAGAGAGAGAGAGAGAGAGAGAGAGAGAGAGAGAGAGAGAGAGAGAGAGAGAGAGAGAGAGAGAGAGAGAGAGAGAGAGAGAGAGAGAGAGAGAATAAATTCTGGGTTAAAGATTCTAGTCAGCAAACATTATGACAGGCGGGCTCATTTGGGTCCTGCCAGAGGTTTTAAGCAGCAGTAAGTGGTTGTCAGCAATGTTCTCTTTTAGTGAACTCGAAGGCTACCTCAGTGCTGTGCACGTCTCCTAACTTAGCTCTGCTCCTGCCCTTGGCTCTGAGGTGTTATAATATTAATACGTTTAAAAATGACTGAGCTCTGTTCGTCTGCTAACTAATGCCACTGACTAACGGTGCGCGTCTAACACTTCGTTTGAGTTCAGCAACAGTGCTCTGACTGCTGGACGCTTTCTGCATGCGTTTTCAAAACAAAGGGGCAAAAAAAAAAAAAAAAGTTCAGCAAGCTGATCTTTGGCCAGCAAAATGGTCAGTTACTGTGTTCCCACCAAGAACCTTCCCTGGGCTGCCGCTGGACACCACAACCCTGCACAGTTGGTCAGGGGAATTCAATTCAGCTTGCAGCCTGCACAAAAACCTAGTGTGCTTGCCAGTGGGATGTGGGTGGAAGTTGACATCTGATCCCAGGTCAGCGAACTCCACCCAAGTTGCAAACTGCATTGCTGTAGGACAAAACATGTGGCTGGTCTCGGGACAGCGTGCCAGGAGGCGACATACGCCCGTGCCATCCACCAGTGGCTGCTGGGAGCTTCCGTTTGGTTGGCGGTGGCTTTTCCGACCGCGACCCCTGCAGCTGTGACTCAGCCTCCCAGGAGCAGGCGCGGCACAGCGGGCATGGCACTACAGCTGGCTGGTGCTCACCAGCTTCCAGGCCAGAAGCCACAATTGCCGCTTGCGGGCATAAACAGCGCCGTCTGCGTCTGGCGTGGACGGCGGCTCTGATCCAAGCCACTGAGATAAGACATCAGAGATAACATATTAACCTAAACTGTGCGATAGACCCCGTGGGCTGTTGGGAAAGAATTTGCGCGGCACTTCTGAACCTTCTCTAGCGGCTTACTTCAGTCATTTTGAGCTCTCTCTCTCACACTCTCAGGCTGCACACCAAGTGACCAAAGTTCAAGAACCTCAAAAGGAGCAGTGGCGCTTGTGCCAACATCTCCTGTCCCCGCCTCACCTGAGAACCTGTGGGATAGAGAACATGAAGGCATCGTGGACCACAAGACACAGCGTCCCCGACAGGAAGTAGGGCCCGAAGTTCCGCGCTAGGGTCCTCAAAAGACAGAAGCCTGAGCTCTGCTCCTTCTGCAATTTCCTCAGGAGCTGGGCCTGCTCAGGCAGATGGGACCCCAGGGCTCCGCCGGTGCCCAGGTGCTGCACCTCCCTAGAGACGAGACGGAGAGCCAGACACTTGTCAGGGATGAACCTGAGGCTGATACACACAGCCTGTTGCCTCTGAAATATGTCATTAAAACTAGCATTGGACAGATTGAAA
>NC_137499.1:11715000-11802500 GCF_041902795.1 Electrophorus electricus | reverse complement strand
AAACCTTTTGAGCTGCAAAAATATAAAGTTAAAAAAAGCAAATACCACTTTTGCAAAGGTCTGGCTCTTCTTGTTTAGAATTGTGTATAACAGTAGACCATGAATGGTTCTACCTGTACTATGACCAGTGGTCAGGTCCTCCTGTAAATATAGTGGAGTCTGTTTTATCTTGACCAATCGTGCACAGTTTATTATTGAACTTCTCAGTCAGCTATGGCTGTTGTTTTGTGAACATCCCGCCCTAACAACACACACAGTTCATGGCTCTCTCTCAGATCCTGAATTTGAAGTAATTGCCTTTTCTGTCCAAAACACGCTCAACGCTGTCTACCAGTCCCACCGAACCAGCCCAACGTTTGGATGCCCTTGTCTAGCCACCGATCTTGCCGTGGTGCTTCGAGAGCATCCGTCTTCCGTCTAATTTTAGTCGGAAAGACATCGTTTTGTCACAGCAGCGGGTAAAAAAACAGTCTGGTTACGTAAGGCAAGGCCTTCTGAGCCGCTGAAGCTCAGGCACTGGTCTGTTCCCAGCAACAACCCCTCCCAAACCAAACAGTAACCTTCTCCAAACCAGACCAGACCAAACCTAAGGCTCCAGACCTCAGAGTGATTATGTTAAAAAATGTTTTTTTCCCAGAATTCCTCATTTGGTATACCCTGAACGTTTAGGACATCTTAATACCTGGATACAGAATACGCACGCAAACACGAATATGCGCATGATCACGACCTGAACGTGTGTTTGTCCTTTGCTGTTGGCAAAGGGGCAATAATGGATCCTTTTCAGTAATGAGTCCCTCTCAGGAGTGGAGGAGGGGAAGCTGAAGCATCAGCTAAGATCCAGACGTAATGGCCACCTGATAATCACAAAGTGGTAAGTGTTACAGAGATGTGCCATATTTGATTGCTAAATGCAGCTGGTAGTGCATCCGTAGACCAGTGTATGGTAAGATGGGGAAGAGAGGTGCACTCAGACCTGGTGCTGGTAGGGCTGGGCCAGATTACTCTGATCTCAGACCGGTTTTGGGATGGTTTTTACATAAAGGCTTAAGATTGGGAGTGTGGTACAGGAAGCTGATCCTAGTTCAGCGTAAAAGAGCACCTACAGGCTGGTGGCAAGGAGGCAGTTTATGACTTGCAGATGCCCTCTCAGTGACTGAAGAGAAGCAGATAAACACTCTGGTTTTGGTCGGGCTGTGTGGTTGTTGTTGCTTTTAGCTCTATGGACATCTTGATTACATAAACCCAGATATTACACAAGGAAAAAAATCATGGGTGGTAAAGAAGGGTGAAGAGGACACAAAATAAGCTTTTAAAAAACTTTTAACAGCAATGTTTATGCATGCAGGTAATAAATGACTGCAGATGTCAAATCTGTCATCTGGACCGTAGCCTAATGCATGCTTCGACCGCCACAGATATTTATTTTTATGTTCTTACAATTGAAATTATGACCTTCTGATGAGAGAGGCTGCTTGGGGAACAACAGCAGTCTGTTTAACTCTTTCGGCACCGTGTTTGCTTGGGTGTCTGGGAAGACCACAGGTGTGGAGTGGGCCTTGGGGCTGGATGCAACTCTGTGGGCTACTCTACCTGCTGTCCACTCCCCTCTGCGCCCTCAGCCTCGTGTTTTCGTAATGTTACCCACAGCCAGGCAAATACACTTTCTGCTGGGTCAGGTCCCAGCTTATGTAGCAAGACCGTGACCATTACTGTAGTGACCGGTGAGGACCAGAAGCAGGGAGATATAATCCCCGTAACTCCTGCTTTGATCTCAGCCGTGTGATCTTTCCTGCTAATGGTCAGTGCCTGACGTGATCCGTGCTTTAACGCTCAGAACTGGTGTGGTTTTTCTTCTCTTCCGTGCCCAGACATGGGAACATTAGCCAGGCCCCGCTGGAGGGCCCCGCAAGCTGTGCTTACTCCTGCAATAGCAAGGTTTACCTTACCACTGTCAGGCTGCGTATGACGGGACTCAGGAGGAAGACGAGGTGGCGGTGAAGCTCCTGGTTCCTCTCCAGCAGGATGTAGAAGAATTCCACGAAGCCAAAAGATGCCAGGAAGAACCCCAGCAGCTGTGGGCGAGCACACAGAAACGGAACTCAGACCTGGGTGAGAACTCGCCTGAGTCACGCTTCCGGAAATGTCATCAGCCGCTCGCTAAGAACCGGGGCAGGAAGGATGGCCTTTGTGGGTGTTAACTCACAACCCTTCGAGAGGAACACTGGGAAATCTAGTAATGACTTTCAGATGGGAGAGTAAACCAGATGCATACCCTTCTCATACACAAGTCTATGTGGGGTCTAGATGGGGTTTTCCCAATATAATACCCAGGATATTGTTCCACTTAAAAAAAGAGAAAAACATTTCACCTCTTATTGTGAACAGTGTCAAAGGACTATAGTCATTTTGTGGGTTTGCGCTAATGACGATATAAGGTAATGATTTGGATTAATTCATTTAGATTTACTTTAATTATATGAGTTACTTTAATGATATGAGTAAGCAAAACCGTTAATCTCACATCTGCACAATAACAATTATTCTAATGTTACACTCTCACTTCAAATATTTGTTTAACTGAGTAACATGTTTGAAATGATGTCATGGAACTTTCTATTAATGATGTAATAATGCCATTTAGCTCTTCTAGCAACAGTAAACAATCGAATTCTAGAGCGGCAATGAGAAATCTTGAAAAAAGAAAAAAGCTCACTCCTGAACGGAATGAACGGATGAATAACTATGTAAACACAAAGCGAAGCGTAAAAAAATGCGTCACTCAGCGAACTCAAACAATCACTAGTACGTTACCCTCACCCGCGAGTGTGTGCGGTGCGCGGCTCCGCTCCCAAACTGGGAGGGCAGTAACCCTCTCCTTCTTCCTTAAACTGCACCGCAGGGCCATCCTTCCACTTCCGATCGGCTTTAACACCGGTTTTGCCTTAACGCGTTTCACTTATATGGCCGGCGCAGCCCGCGGCTCGTAGCGCGCTCCGACTCACCAGCTTGGCGCTGCACAGCGGTGAGAGAGGTAGCCGGCTCTGGCCATTGCAATACAGGTGCAGACAGTAGAAGGGGGTGCAGACCCACAGGTAGACACAAGGCGCCCACACCAGGACCGTGTGCTGGAAGCAGTCACTCAGTTCAGGGGTGTGAGTGTACCACGTCTGGTTCCAGTCCTATAATGCGAGGAGCAGAGTTATGGCACTGGGAGAGCTGACAGAGGTCCAACCTCGTATCACCGTGTGCCATCACAAATGAGGTGCTTCTACAGTATCCATTACGTCTGGATGATTGTGGCTGTTCACTAAACCCCATTTTAGTCTGTAATTGTCTAAGAATACTTTCACTGATATCACTTTTTCAAAGAAGTATGGCTTTTGGGGTAAGAGAAAGAAAATGGTTTATAGCCCTTGTTAAAGCCTCAGTGAAATGTTTCTTTCTGCACCAAGGTCACACCAAGCCTAACCTACTGCATCAGCCTCCAGTCCACCGACACTAGAGAAGAGGACCCTGCACTGTTTTCCACTCAGAACATTCTAGTGAGTCTGGCTTTTTCTGCAGACACAGGCCACGTCCCAAATTGGTAGCCATGTTTCCAGTACTGGTGTGGAGCTGTCCAGGAAGCACTAGTGGCTTCGCAATTTGATTGGTTGTTCCTTGTCTTTGTTAACTGAACCGTTTCATATATTAGGGCCCACGTCACCTGTTTTCATTTAGATTTTTACATAGTGCAACATGAAATGCTGACATCACTCTTATTGAGGCGTACCAACTTAGCCACCAGTGTCATGTAAATCTGAATGCCATTGGTGTATAATGGCAACCATGAAGAATGCATTTTACAAATGTCAGATTGTCTGCAGTAAGTTAGCCAAGTACAATCTGAAGGATGTCTTTTTCATGTTCAGTGTAAGGCTGCATGTCCTCCCAAGACAATAACAGTTAAACAGTAAAAGAATGACTGAATATGTAAAGCCCTTTGCAAAAAGACTGCTGTTTACTTTGTAAGTACAATAAGACCTGTTGCTTTATTTATTTGTGGTACAGGTGCTGAGCACTATATGCACACTGAAGAAATATGCATACATCCATATGAACACAAAGGCCACCACGCATAAATGATTAGTTAACAACAATTAGAATTAGAAGGCAAAGATCAAACAAAATAAAATGGACATGGCTGAACTTGATTCTGACGTCATTACTATTATTGAAAATGTAGACCGTGCCCTTAATGCGTTGAATGAATACACAAGAATAGCATTCAGACTTGTGAGACAGATCGTGATATGTGGCTAGTCCCAGTCACTCACCCAGAGTGGGTCTAAGCCACTGCGGCTGCAGAGATTATCCATTCACCGCCGCTGGTCCTGAAGCTGCCGCGCTCTCTGGCTCTGTCAGGCTCTTTACGGCTGCAACGTTCCTGCGGCTCAGCCCAGGATCCACTCGAGTCTGTTCTCTGAACGAACGCTGTTTGGGGATCTCAGCTTCTCCTGCTCCCGTGCACCTGGTCACTGAGGTCTCCTTGTTTCTGAGATGTCTCGAAGGCGGTCTGTTTTATGAGTGCCCGTCAGTTTGCCAGCCACTTAGGTGGGTGGGTGTATTCTCTCTCTCTCTCTCTCTCCCTCCCTCCTCCCCTCCTTCTCAAGTTTACTATTCTCTCTCTCCTGTCCGTTCTCTCTTTCCATCGCTTTCTCTTTTTCTCCATTCCTTTCTCCCACTCTCTGTCTCTTGCTTCCTCTCTTCTTCCAATCTTTCTCACTGTTTTGGTCTCTTTCCTTTCCAATTCTCTCTCTCTCTCTCTCTCTCTCTCTCTCTCTCTCTCTCTCTCTCTCAGCAGCGTGGCTCTGGCTAAGCCAATTGACAAGGCTCTTGCGACAGCTTGAATGTTCTCTCAGACAGGACGTGCAGTCACTTGCCGCCTTACCGGCTGGGAAAGGTGGCGCTTGCGCGAGAGAGGAGCGCACAGACGTGAAAAGGGCCAGAGTCAACTGACCTGTCCTCACACACACACACACACACACCCACACACCCACCCACACACACACACCCACACACACACACACACACGCACACACACACACCACAAACACACACACCACAAACACACACACACACCACAAACACACACACCACACACACACACACACACACACACACACACACACACACCTCGCCACAAACAGACTGGCACTGCCGAAACAGACGGTCTGATATTATGTCTGTCTCTTTTGAAGCTCTCAGTGGTCTGTGATGAGCTAACATCAGGAGAACAGATGCTAGTTTTTTTGTGCTCACAGAGTCCTGGAAAAGTGGCAGAAACCGTTGGCTGGTCTTCGCCCTGAAACCACAGCCAGAACATGGAAAGAGCAGTAGGTGGACGTCCTGCGACATACCGCACATGCGCAGCCATGTGCTACGGCAAAGCAAATATTTACAATGCGATCCCTCAGTGTGACCCAACAGCTGCGCGTCTATGAATCGTGAATCATGCGTCTATTTTCGCTTCAAACCACTTCAGAGCACCGATGACATGCGTTCCGCTTAAGCATCTTTCTAATCGAATTATGGATGAGACTTAAAAATAGGGCTGCATGCAGTAGGTTTTAATACATGAGTCTGACGGACCTTTTCTCTCTGTAGCATACAGAACAAATGGTGCTAACCAGGCAGCCGGAAGCTGCTGATTCAGCGTTATTCGCAGACGCTTTTCAGCTCCAACTTTGATGTATTGCTAAAAAAAAATCTGGATTTATTATTTAAAACATGAAAAACTAGTTCATTTCAAGCTTGTGAAATTATTGATATTTACCTGAATTTTCATCTCAACAAGGTCTCTTTCGACATCGGAACGCTTGCCTACCGTAAGTTAGCAGAGTAGAGCATGCTGTAACTTCGTAATGTTGAAAACCTCTGGCATGAGCTAGACAAAGGTGAGAGGTCATAATGATGAAGAAGAGGCAGAGAAGTACCTCCAGAACAACAATCATACACAAACTCCCTGGATTTCTGGTTCTGTTTATTGCTTACATGTTTACAATGTTTCTAGTAAGCTCACAGAGGTGATGCAATATGCTCAACCCCAAGTCCTCAGTATGGTAGAACCGTCAAAGAATTCGACAGTTCAGTCTTCTGGTGCCTTTCATTAGACTTTCTTACGACCTCATATTTGTCCAATGTGACTGTCCAAGAAAGAGAAGAACTTGCAAGGGCTCTGAGCTATTTTACGTTCCTACGTTACACTAAACCGTAAGAAACATTTTAATACGGAGGCTCCTTGTTTGGGGAGGTGCCAGAAACCTCAAACTCCAATGTGTTTCTAAGCCTTTTCAGAGGTAGCTTCTGTCCTGTCATTTGCCCCTGGACAGCTTTCCTGATTGGCTGCGCCTCCCACACCCGAACCCGTTGGCCTCACAGACCTGCGGCCACGTCTGTCCACGGCTGTTTACCGAGCTGTCGGTCGCATATCATAATGGTGTTATCACCTTGAATTTAACGGGCCATCTTGCAGTGCGGCGAGAACAATAGGGGCAGCGTCACGCGACCAGAGGTGCTAAACTAAGGGATGAATGGACTCATTCTTGGCGGTCAACCACGAGGCCACGAGAGGGGTTTGATTAACGTGCTCTAGACAACAAAGCGACTGTGTTATTATGTCTGCAGAGGTCTGAGCTGGCTGCTCACGGGAGGAAGTGATGCGAAGCATCACCACACGCCGCTGCTTGGCAGGACTGTAGAAGCCTGAACCGGGGCCTCTGGTTCATTACCGCACGGGTCTTGTTTACATCGAGTAGCAGCTTGGCCTTGTGTAACAACAGCTGTGCTGTCCAGCAGTCTTGTATGCTTGACTTTGAAACGACACTCCATCATGGTTTGTTTTTATTTTGTAAGTCAAATCCAGACATCTAAATAACATCTTAAATGAAGCTCAGCTTGGCGGCTTGTGGCGGGCCAACGTGTTGGGCGCTTCTATGTGTTGAACATCTGAACATCTTGTATATTAAAAAAGGATATAGTGCGCATGTCATGTTCCGTGTTGACCTCAGAAGTTCAGTCCATTACGACAAAGCAATGAATAATCATTCTGAGGACTAAAATTAGATAGCAGTCTAAATTAAATGTTGATGTTCCACCAAAGTACTTCACAGAAGGCGAAGCTTCAGCTAGGAAATATACTGCCATGTGACCGTGGTACCCTCAGCCTTGACTTTGTGAAATGAAAATGACTGTGTGTGAAAGCCTGTGGAAGGACTGTGGAAGGTCAGTGAAAGATCTGTGGAAGGTCTGTGAAAGATCTGTGGACGGACTGTGGAAGGTCTGTGGAAATACTGTGGAAGCCTCTCAAAGATCTGTGGAAGGTCTAGCCCTGCAGTTCACTGGCTATAAACAAGCAGGCTCAAGCCAATGCACGAGTCCACCTCACTACACGTAATGCCCACTGGAGGCAAATATTCGACACTAGTGAGAGAAGGCGCTGAAGTCAGAGCAGTCCACTGCCCTGAGGGACTGGTGTGGAGTTGTGTCTGTGATGAGAGAGATGGCGAGACATTGACAGAGGAACAAAGAGACATAGAGGAGAGTGATGAGAGCGTGTAAAGAGCCAGAGCCCTGCTTTACCAGACCAGCTTACCTTCACTTATCACCTCTCTCTCTATGTCTCTCTCTCTCTCTCTCTCTCTCCCTTTCTGTCTCAGTCTCTCTCTGTCTCTCTCTCTGTCTCTCCCTCTCTGTCTCAGTCTCTCTCTGTCTCTCCCTCTCTGACTCTCTCTCGCTCTGTCTCTCCCTTTCTGTCTGTCTCTCTCTCTCTCTGTCTCTCCCTGTCTCAGTCTCTCTCTGTCTCAGTCTCTTTCTGTCTCTCCCTCTCTGTCTCAGTCTCTCTTTGTCTCTCCCTCTCTGTCTCCCTCTCTCTTTGTCTCTCCCTCTCTGTCTCACTCTCTCTCTGTCTCTCCCTCTCTGACTCTCTCTCGCTCTGTCTCTACCTTTCTGTCTCAGTCTCTCTCTCTCTCTCTCTCTCTCTCTCTCTCTCTCTCTCTCTCTCTCTCTCTCTCTCTCTCCCCCCTCTCTGAAGGAAAACAGTCTGGTGAAAATAATGGTGCCATTTTCAGCCCACTCTCTCCAAAAGCGGGAGGACAAATTTAGCAGCAGGCCCAGTGCGAGGTGCCAGGCCCACTGAGGTGTAGCTCTGAGGAGCAAGCAAGAAAAATATGCTTCTTTCTTTTTAAGGGAGCAGCGTAAAGTCTGTGGCTCGGAGCCAAGCAGCAGTAATTCCAGATGTGTCAGCCTACGCGTGCAATTATGACTCGACCTGTTTTCTTCCATGCTCTCTCTGTCTCAGGACGTTGCCTGTGACATCTCACCCCTCCCTCTCTTTCCCTGGTCCCTCAGCTCCGACGCTCGGCCTGCGGCCTCTCGGGATCGTCTGCAGCGGAGGGAGGGAGCGGGCTTCGCGTCTGCTCGGCCGTCTGGGACCTCCTCTCGCGGGCCACGACCGGGCCACCAGCCGCTGAACTATTTGCCACTGGGCTGTTCTGAGAACAGTCTGGAGCTCGCAGCCCAATGCAGCATTTTCGCATGCCAATGTGGACGCAATACAAAGCACAATACATCAGCAGGTCGGTATCTCCAGCTAGATTTGAACATTTAGTAAGTTCCTTTTATGCGCAAGATGCACGTTAAACATTCGTGTCTATCAATCTAATTCTACATTACAAATGCATCCGGTAAAAAGCTTTTGACATCAAAGCCCTAAATAGGAAATTGACTCATGAAGACTTTTGCTGATGAAGATGAACGGTATTTCCTGGTAAGACATCCAGAACCACAACAGGAAGATGGGTTGCCTTGGAAATTGCAGTGGCGACGAGTCTTGGGTATTCCTGTCTGGATGAGCCTTGCGCCAGACACTATGACGTTGCAATAACTTTATTGCTTCGACTCTCCTAATTGCAGGACAATTTGAACAAAAACGTTTCTTAATTTTATGTCTCTACAATCTTGCCTCCCCATGTAATTCTTTCTGGCTAGAGGGCTGATCTGTTGATAATACTTTGCTGGTAAAGGTTTGTAATTCGTAGCCTGTATGGTACTGCAAACCTCTGGAAAACCTCAGTGCCACGTTTGACACACTGCCATCTGACATGACATATTTACAATTGTGATTAACTATGCCACTGTAATTATAGCAGGGAACCAATGTAACTAATGAGGGTAAGCTCTTGTAAAAATGTAACAATTCACTTTACTTATAGTAAAGATGGTTTGCTCTGTTCAGTAAGGGCCAGTTTTCGAAATCCTTTCTTAGATTCCAAAACATTGCATATATCAACAGATTACAGGTGGCTAATAGTGAGGGAAATTTCCATCATGTTTTCTGCACATTTCATGGTGTTTTAAAATGATAAGGGTATTTTTATGTGAATTATGTGCTTTTAAAGTAGGATATGGCACACATTCATTAATTCATCTTGTAAATTATGTAATCCAGTTCAGGATTATGGGCCTATCCCAGTAGCACAGGATCAAAGCAGGGACCAACCCTGGACAGGGAACACACACACACACACACACACACACACATACACCAACCCTGGACAGGGTGCCGGTCCATCACAGATATGGCACACAATATTGTGAATTCAGTAGGAGAATTTTAATGTATTTTCCATAACCTTCTTGCATGAAATCATGGTTTACCTATTAGCCTGATAACTAGTATTCTGTAATTCCGTTTCTGTTACCTGTTTTCACTATCTTGAGAAGGAGGAGGTGTTACCCGGATATACATTAAAATCAGACTAAACTGCATACTGTGAGTATCCAATGATCTACAAATGACATATCCCATCCATGTACACAAAATAATGATCTAAAGATCAGATGTTGTTACCTACAACAGAATTAGACATACCCACAAACATATAGGATTGTATAGGAGATGTTACTGTAGATCTGTTAGAGAATGCTGTACCAGTGCATTAGGAGTGTATTCGCATCTATAGAAAACTATTTTGTGATTTTGCAGTAATATGTATGTAATGTAATTACATGTAATCAGTCCTGTTCTGTGTTCTGCTGTACTGATCTTTCCTTTTCACTTTAGGAGCACCTTTCACAAAGAAGCAACACTGCAACAACACTTTTAACAACTGCATAAATTTATTCACACACACACAAGCATGCACGTGCACACACCCACACAAACATACACACACATACGCACGCACGCACACACACACACAAACACACACACACATCCACACACAAACGCATGCACGCTCACACAAGCACACACACACACACACACACACACACACACACACACAAACACACACACACACACAAAATGTATATACATGCACAAAAAGGAGACGAGGAAGCACTTACAGCCAGCACTGGCCAATTACGTTCGCAATGCTTAATAGGATGCTGTGGTTTTTTAACTAAAAACAGGCCCTCTCACTCCAAAATAGAAACCCGTGGAAATCCGTGGGTCCGCGCCCACAGATGGATTAGTGGAACCTTTCCTCTAGCCCAACAGACAACACTTCCCACTCAGCTCTCCTCTGTGACGTACTTCTGCGCGTCAGTGACATAAGTCGTGGTACGAGCACAAGCTACACAAGCACGGCTCTGATTTTTATTGCCGTACTTTTGCCTAAAAATGCTTTCTAAAACTGAAGGACATGTCGTAGTGCTGAGATGTTTATGAGGGTTTCTTCACCAAGGTTGTCAGTGATTAACAAAACATTATTACAGAAACACAAAGGAAAAAAGGACCTTTTTTTCCTGGTTTTGTTTTCCCTGCTCAATTAGCTCAGATTGGTTTCAAAACAGTCCACCCTTTTTTACTGAGATCTTTTTATTTGATATTTACACTAGAGAATGAACCAGGAAAATATCACATTAATAGTTCTTACAATTACATAACATACTAAATAGGTGATAAGGCTAAATAAAAAGAAACCTTCTGGGTTGTATATGTATTGTGTTTTGTTAACTTAATTTAATTCATTTTCCCTTTGTTTCCGCGTTTTTTTTGTTCTTCAACAAATCAGGCCTATTTATGTGGGACAACACAGTTGCCTTCCAGATGGGCTCTGAGTGTACCATAGGAGACCAGGACTCACGCTAAGACAGTACCTTAAAGACCAAGACTCACTTAAGACACTACCTTAACAAAGACCAGGACTCACGTTAAGACACTACCTTAACAAAGACCAAGACTCACGTTAAGACACTACCTTAACAAAAACCAAAATTACGTTAAGACACTACCTTAACAAAGACCAAGACTCACGTTAAGACACTACCTTAACAAAGACCAGGACTCACGTTAAGACACTACCTTAACAAAGACCAAGACTCACGTTAAGACACTACCTTAACAAAAACCAAAATTACGTTAAGACACTACCTTAACAAAGACCAAGACTCACGTTAAGACACTACTTTAACAAAAGACCAAGACTCACGTTAAGACACTACCTTAACAAAGACCAAGACTCACGTTAAGACACTACCTTAACAAAGACCAAGACTCACGTTAAGACACTACCTTAACAAAGACCAAGACTCACGTTAAGACACTACCTTAACAAAGACCAAGACTCACGTTAAGACACTACCTTAACAAAGACCAGGACTCACGTAAAGACACTACCTTAACAAAGACCAAGACTCACGTTAAAGCCCTACCTCAACAAAGACCAAGACTCACATTAAAACACTACCTTAACAAAGACCTCTCAGGGCTTTTGAACACTAAACATCAGTAGTTTAGTTTTCCACAAAATGCTACTATATTTCCTTAAATCTGGCCTTAAAATCCCACATTAAAATATTTACATCCTGCTGTTATGACAGGCTTTGTAAATGAAGGCTCTCCCATTCCTAACACTGCTAGCCACTTCCAAAGCTATGGGCTCGGGCTAAAGTTTTAACGCTATCAAGAGGGAATGCCAGCTAGGTAGACTCCTGCCTACAACATCATGCTAACTGGAAGCTACTAGAATCTATTCATTGTTAGCTTTGCTTAGAGTTATTCCTTTAAAAACAACAACGAAGCTTTGCTCTGGGAATCTGTAGTTGTGTTAGCTCACAGTCATTAGTTATGCTACCAAATGACACACTTTGCACAGACAGTTTAATTTAGTAAACCAAGCACTGGGGGATTTGTCATTAGACTAAAAATGATCTGTAATTGGCAAAGATGAAAGTGAATGACAAACATTCACTTGGGGGGGGGGTGTCACTTAGGGATAAGTAGTAGGATTATAATTTAGTAGGATAAACATTGTAAACTTTGGACTTAGAATCACAGACAATGCAAAAACTGTCCTGTAAAAGGCAGAAGGAATTTTTAGGCTCTGTCTCTAACTCTAAAAGTACTTGATAAAAAAAATCCTAAAGCGATTTACGCTACTCTGAATGCTTAATAAAATGTATGTTTTGCAGTTCAGCACTGGAGCATTCCTATAATAAAACCTAAGTTCTGCACCCTCGAGTTATTTGACTGGAAGACCTCAACCAATTAAATACCTTTTAGGTATAAGTCAAATACTTCTGTCTGCACATTCAGTGCATTCTGCAGCTTAAATCAAGGCCTCTATCTTCCCTCTCTCTGTAATTACCATAAATGTGTAGTAGCAACTAGTGGCCTAAGTACCCTGGAAATCAAACTCGGATGAGGTGGTTTTCTCTCTCCCTCGTCTGTAACACACAGTCTGGGGTTTTTTGTTGTTGTTGTTTGTTTGTTTTCTTTTTTTGCTGCCTTGTTGGGAAATGAAATTCACCGCCACCCGGCAAGAGAAAGCTGTCTGGACACGAAGATGTTGCACCGGGTCTCCCGCCAGCCGCAGATGGGAAGAAGTCGCAGGAGCGCTAGATACCCCGCCACACGGAAGTAGAGGAGAGCCGAGAGGCATTACGTACCTCCGCCAGACCCACGCTGAATTCCCACTGTCTGGGGGAGCAGCCTGTTTTGAACTGGTTAACAAGGGCCACAGATGAAGAGAGACTTTTAGAGTGTAAACACTTTAGCATGGCCAGTAAAGCGTCCGTCTCTGTCTCGATGTCTCGCTCTCTTTCACCCTGGACATATATAGCTAACTATAAAAGCAGCCTAGTGGCTGCCCAAGCGATTCAGCTTCAATCTCACTCAGATTTTTGGCATTGTTGACATCATTTTTATGAGACACGTCGCCTTTCCCAACAGGACGCCACTAGGCAACAATTAAATGGAAAGTGCTGCACCAACCAGTGTTGCATAACCTACTTAGATGTGTTCCACTTCCTAACCAAAGCACTATTACACCAGAGTGTCTCCTCCCTTTAGTCTTATTTCACTCCACAGGTGGTACATAAGTGGTGCCTCTGTTTTTTTTCACAACCTGCTAACGATGTTTCTCAATGCATCAAAAGAATGCCTTTAAGCACCCACACGACCAAACCTTAACACACATGAGCATGTCTGGCTGTAACCAGATTTTTCAGACTAACACAGTCTAAACATCTGATTAACCCTGGCTGCAAATAGTCCTCTCCCAGAGCAGACAAGGAGATTCCAGAGGGTTGCTTCAATGAACAAAAAAGGATACTACACAAAGTGCAAAACATTAACCCATTTCCAAGAGCGATGCACATTGGGAAGAGTCATACTGAAAATGCAGTACTGCTGAAGTTTCAGGGAACAAACTAGAACATTCAGACTCATCTTTCAGTTTGAAAGAATGTATCAGTTCTCAGTTTGTTTACCGAAACTGCCTGGGTTCCACAGATGTCCAATGTACTGTGTATATGCCACTGCCATAAACACAACTCAGTGTCGAGGTGCATAGCCGACATATGACTCAATGAATATTAACTTGGCTGCTGGTCTTGAAATAACATGCTTTATTATACATACTGTGCCCACCAAACCCATGCCTGTTCCATGGACGTCAGGACGAGGTGCATCATGTCTCCTCGAGCTGGGCAGACGCATTGACTCACATTAGCCGCGATTCCTCCCTCCAACCCTTCACTGCTGTGTCAGACTCACCCTCCAAGTGCAGCCTCAAAGGCTTTCAATGCTCCCGTCCTGCTGTATTCGCTGACATTTCGTTTCATGTTTCACTGAGAAAATCTTCTCATGGCACACTTTATTGGCACTTCTAAGAGTTATTTCATTCACAGGTGTGATATCATAGGCCTGTGATTTCATGATTGGTAGTATTGAGATGTCAATACATGCACTCAGTAGCCTCTTTATTAGACATTATTTATATGTGTGCAGTTAGAGTCTATAACCCATGTGTTTCCACGCAGTTTCCGGAAGTCATTCTGCATGTTTTGATTAACGCAGATACTGACAACAGAACCGCTGTCTTGATATTCTTGGGTGGAGATTATTCTGACCCCATCAGTGACACGTGTATGTGTAAAACACTAGCAACTCTGCTGCTACGCCTGACACCCACAGCCATGTGTTACTGATGTGCAGAAAATGGTCTGCCACCTATATCCGGGCAGCAGAGGGCAGCAGACTATTGGGAACTGTAAACTGAGCAGTGTTGCAGTGCCCCAGTTAGAGGCTCTATCTGTGAAGGCTAAAACTACATCAAACACCTGGGTGCTGCCTTTAATAGGGACCTTTAAGGACCATTTATGTAATATTTGCAAAATTGTGAAACTTATCCAAGGACTGTAACATTCTCTCCACATCTGACAACAAAACTTATATAGGCTCTTCTGTCAACACCTTTGGATTACTGGAATGGTCTTTTATTCTGGTCCACCCAAAAGCTCTAACTCTAGTGTGCAGAGAGCAAAATGCCAGGACTACATGAACAACTACATGAACTACATGAACAACTGTTCTCAGACAGCTGCACTGCCTACCTGTGATTTCAGAATTGATTTTATGATGCTCTGAATGATGTACAAACACCTTCACGGTCTCACCCCACGATACCCCACTGTAGCACGGTGCATTCCTTGCTACCTGGGGGTGAAAAGCCCTCCTTTCTGAATGACCTTTAATTAACCTGTAATTAATTATTTATATTACTTCTACATTTTGCTTTCAGCTACTGCATTTTAAACTTGGTTTAAAATAGTATCTTTATTTTAATTTACCTATTTTTATACTGCATCTGTTAGCAAAGCACTTAGGGGACAGTGTTTAAAACTGTTATGTAAGGGAACACGCCAAGAATGACAATGATGATATTATTGTATTATTGTTGTTGTTCTTGCTGTTGTTATTTAAAAAAATGAACATTTATTAATGGGCGCACTCCAAGTAGAGCCTGTTATTGTGTGCTGAGACACTGGCCAGTGATTGGCGGCACACGCTGGGGACGCTGGGACGGCATTAAAGATGCCACAGGCCTTTGACTGGTCCTCATTCAGACTGAATGTGGAAAATGGCTCAAGCTGTTTTGAACAAATCCATGGTTGATCCCTCATCATCCAAACAAAGGCTCCAGATAAACTAGAAAAAAAGCAGCCTCCCTAACTATAACCTCATTAAAAACAACAACCACATGGATCTGAATCCGTGTGTACAACAAGCAACTCCCACTGCAACCACAGCGTTTATCCTCACACTATTACACAGGAGTCACATTACAACAGAATGTACCATACTGAGCAAACCAAGGCTGCAGTCTACACATATGCAGGCACATCTCAGAATGAACTTGCATGCACAGTACAGTATGTAGGTCACAGCCAAGTGGAGCAAAACAGCAGGTATTGTGAAAATGTAAAAACAAGCAGTATATTATTTGAAACATATTTAAAAAATCACCAAAGCATCATTGGTTATAACAGTTTGCCTGCATGAATGAAAGGTCTCCGTCTGGTCTCTCTCTCTCTCTCTCTCTCTCTCTCTCTCTCTCTCTCTAGGATGACGTCATCTAAACGCGCAGCAGTAGGCCGCGGTACAGCGCACACACCGACTCACGGCGTCTCGCGTTTGTAGCTCGTGCTTACCACCCGGTAGTTATGCGTGCGGCCGCCGGTTGGGTCCAGAGATGTGGCGCCGCGCGACTCTCGCGTCCGTTACGCGTGGGGAGCGTCCCCGGCGTCCTGAACCAAGGTACTGGTCTGCACCGCTCGACTTCATGTGGCGTGTAACCTAGCCCGCTAACCGAGGACACCGGAATAAAACAAACGGGAAGGCTAACGTCACTCGCTTATGCGCACGTTATAAAGCGATATAACGGCTAGCAAACAATTGCACACGTTAGTAACGTGGCCTACAGTGCTGCTACGTGGTTATACGCTGCTTGAAACCCTTACAGTTTTATGTCTCGTGTCAAAAGGCGCAGCTTGGAACTCCGCGTCGCGCAGACGATACGGTGTCCTTCCCCGAGCTCGAGACGCGGAGGAAAAGGCAGTGCTGGACAGCATGATGCGTGTGGACCACGCGGGCGAATACGGGGCCGATCGCATCTGCGCGGGGCAGATGGCTGTGTTGGGAAGGACGCAGGCGGGCCCTCTGATCCAGGTAGGGGCTCGGATGTGGGGCGCATGCAGAGAGCTCCCACGGGTCTAAACCCCAGTCCTGCGTTTTACTCCTTTTCCAGCATATGTGGGAGCAGGAAAAACTGCATTTACAGAAGTTCAATGAGATACTGGCGGAGCACAGAGTGCGGCCCACGGTGATGCTGCCCTTCTGGAACGTTGCAGGGTTTGTGCTCGGTAAGTGTCTGGTTTTACACACTGTGATGATATTCCACACACTTGCTGTGCTGGGGTTATGAAGTAAAACGACTTTGAGGTTAAAGTGCACAGAGTCACTTGTGTGGTGGAAGGAAAATGTCTGCAGTACAGTACCATGTACCAATCAATGCTGTGTTTATTCAACATATTCGTTGTAGATGCACTTTCACCTCACTTACATTTTTAACATCTCTTATGCTGGAATGCAAAACTAAAATGTAAAAAAAACAACAAACAAAAAAACTTCAACTAAAATTCAGCAAAACAAAAAAGACAATTGTAGCAGAGGTTGGTAGGTGCAGCTCTGTTGGAGTAGTATTGAGATGTTCCTATGGTCGTAGGAGCCTCCACAGCTCTTCTGGGTAAAGAGGGGGCAATGGCCTGCACTGTGGCTGTGGAGGAGAGCATCTCCGAGCACTACAACAGCCAAATCAGAACGCTGATGGAAGCCGACCCAGAGAGATATACCGATCTGTTGCAGGTATAAGGCACAGCGGGTCACCCCGCAGTGGCGCGTTAACGGTGCTCGTCTGCACACTGTTGTCATTCACGCTGCAGAACGCGACTGTGCAAGCATTTATTCACATTTATCACTTGCTTTTCTTCACCCCATCAGCTGATAAAGGAGTTCCGTGATGATGAGCTGGAGCATCATGACACTGGTCTGGAGCACGACGCAGAATCGGTGAGTGTCGGTTTACTTCGGAGAGCCGGCGGCACATAGCGTAAGTGGCCGGTCGCGATGTGGTTCTGTCTTAGGCGCCCGTGTAATGGAACAGTCCTTATCGTTACTGTTATGTGCTGCTCTCTCGTGCCTGATTCGGCTTCCAAATTGCTAAGTGGTTGAATTTGTTGAGATGGTGTATGTTGGTGTTATGGGACATCAGCCAAGGTCTGGGCTGGCATCGTTAAGCCGTCGTGCGCCAGTGGCTGGAGACGGCACCAGCTGTGATCTGCCGATGATGAGCTGACTTTCACTCTGGTCTTAAGGTTTTCCTCTCTGTGGCATGGCAAGGTCTTCTTCTCAGACATAATCCATTGTTTTCCTGTTTTTGTGTTTACTTCAGGTACCTGGGTATTTTCTTTTGAAGACTGTAATACAGGCCGGCTGTAAAGCTGCTATTTATCTCTCTCAGCGCATTTAAGATTCAGTGCTTTTGCTTTGTTTCAGTGATTATTATGTACAGTATGTTTTTGTTGCTGTTTGAAATATTAAATATTAAATCTGAATGTTAAAATCGGTATATTAAAATATACAGATCAAACATTTTTGGCTGATTATTTTTGATCCAAGCCAGAAATGGACAAAAGGAAACTTAAAAAGACACCACTTCATTTTTTTTCCAAGTGGAATCTCATTATCCTATTATTATCAAGTATCAATAAAACACATGATGTAAGCCATCTTTTTGTTTGCCTGTTAGTTTTGTCCACTCGGTGGGTCAAACAGATGCAGATGCAACAGATACATTTTGGCAGGAAGCCAAGCAAACCCACAGTGGTTAGGGTTTGGCACCTTCAGCGTGGAAAATGCGCCATCTGGTGGTCAAGTAGATGTACCAGGGTGTTCCCTGAATGGCAGACTTTATTTTTGTTTTTTGCTGTATTATTCAGTTTTTGTTGTGCTTAGTTTTCTGATTTCTGCTCCTGCTGTCCTTCATGAGTCATTAGTATACCTTTTATACACATGTACTGTGCATAGTAGTCGAGCTCCAAATAGTTTAATTCAGTTTCCAAATACAACAGCATTCTGTAACTGTGACCAACTGTAACCAAGATTAGCCCATTGTTATTCCCAGAATCCTATGCACCTCAAAATAGCCCAGTCTCTGCCATACCATAAAAGGTGGGAAAAGTGAAAAGGACTTTAGAGCTATTTCCTAAAACCCTGCAATAATTTTTCAGAAACAAAAATCAAACAGAAGCGTATACTTCTAAAGGAGGCCATATGTTAGGCACAACCCAAAACGAAGCCCTTCAGTGTCTGGTTTTAACATACTGAAAGTGTTTTGTGTTGTTAACCGCTTCTTTGCCTTGTGGCGGGTCACACATGTTTTCATCACTTCAGGATGACATCACCCTCCACGCGATACACTTCACCAGGCTGAACTACCGAACGAGCCACTATTCATATATAAATAACCAGGATGGATGCCCTTGTAAATCACAGACGCCCCCTTTAGCTCCTGTTACAAAACACGCCATAAATTCGAAATAAAGTTTGAGAGCGAGCCGGGCAAGCGAAAGGCTTTAGGCGCGTCCCGCGGCCGCACGGTGTTGCTGGTAACATTTTAGGACGGTTTCGGATCGCTCGCAGCTTTCCAGCTCCTTTGAGCTGTTACATTCCTGCACGGGATGTGTTTACTCTTCACATCTCCAACTCCGGCAGGTGTCCGAGCGTGGTGTCATAAGTTAACCTCTTGGCCCTCGCTGCTAATCGGCGTCCATAAATATTGCATCCTAGGATGTAAATCAGCTAATTAACTAATATAAAGATTGAGGCATAAGAACACCGCTGCCTTAAAATACATTTTTCACCATCGGTACTCCCATGTTGGTTGGTTTGTCAGTTCCCAAAGTTTCTAAGCAGTTCTGCATGCCTGGTCTAACTGCATCAGGCTTGTGAGTATAGCAGGCAGCCTAATAAATTGAATTCGTTTAGATATTACATTAGATCTGCTGAGTGCCAAAAGATCCACTTTAAGATCTGTCACTCACCACTGGGAACTGGGTGTGTCACTGTCGCTAGCGATGTGCAGACTAGGTTCGGGGCTGGGGATTTTAAGGTGATGTAAAGAGCACAACAAGGCCATTACCTGATGTTGGATGTGCCTGTGAAGTCTGTGGGTAAAAACAGACCGTCTTGATGCTTTTCTTGGACATAAAAAGTGCACGCAAGAACCAGGCATTCATCGCTGTCAAGTGGAGTACATGTGGCTAACTGAGAGTGCTGCCAACTGCATCCTCAGAGACCCGCCACTAACACTTAGCGCAACCAGGGTTCAAACCTGTGAACCAAGGTAAACCCACAGGCATTTAAGTTAAATAAGTATTAGGGGGTATTTTTACAGAGCAGTGTTCTATTATACATTGCTAAAGTCACATGCAAATCGTGTGTGTGTGTGTGTGTGTGTGTGTGTGTGTGTGTGTGTGTGTGTGTGTGTGTGTGTGTGTGTGTGTGTGTGTGTGTGTGTGTGTAAAATCATGCAAGTGGTAAAATATACTAGCAGTCCACATTTATCGCTAATGTCACATTAAATCTGGTGGTAAATTTTATTAATTTTGTCCAATAATGGAAACAGACCCAGAAAAGACATTATTTAATGAAAAAAAAAAAACAATCTGGCAGAAATTAAACAATCTAAAAGAGATGAGGTTATTTTTGAGATTCATAAAAGACTTAATATCATGAAGCCTCTTGATGAGCTCATTGCCCAGCACTCTCTCTATGGAAGTCTATCAAAATCAAAGCAGATTCAGAGGAACAGTGCAGTCCCAAAGACTCAGTGGATGCCAGCTTACCTTTGAAGTCCTAATTGACAAACTGACAACTGCTCCTAGTCTTGGATTCGCTGACCCCAAGTTGCAATATATCTTACAGATGTGAGCACTACAACATTAGGCGCTGCTCTCTACCAAGAGCAAGAAAGTATAAACTGTGTCATTGGCTAAGCAAGCCATGTTCTGTCTAAATGTGAAGCTGTATACCCAGCCCATAAACTGGAGTTCCTTGTCCTTAAGTGGGCCGTAATGAAAATGTTCCAAGTCTACCTATATGGCAACTCATTCATTGTTGTCAGCAACCTGCCCACATACGTTCTTTCTTCTGCTAGACTCGATGCCGCAAGCTACAGACGGGTTAGCAGCGATGTTCACAATCACTTCCAATTTGCAATCCAGAGAAGGAAAACAAATTCAGGATGTGGGCAAGTTGTCCATACGACCAAATTACACACTGACGAAAGATTTAGCCTCACAGAAAGAGAGAGAAAAGAACAGAACGTTATATGCGAAGACGCTTGGTGGAGTGAATGGTTAGCTGTGAACACCTACAGACCTACAATATCAGAGCTAAAAACACAGAGAGTTGGTGAATATCAGACCTACAGTATCAGAGCTACAACTCAGAATTAGTGAATATCAGACCTATGGTATCAGAACTACAACTCAGACAGTTGGTGAATATCAGAGCAAGTGTTAGTACTTATAACGCCAAATTCTTGTGAGCACTGAAGTCTTCACAAAATATGTTGTTGCCGTCCCTACAGCAAAGAAATTACAGAGTTTCATTTCATTGTCCATTACGGAATTCACGAAAAGATCCATACTGATAAATGACTTGACTTTGAATCTTGCATGATCAAGGACCTTTGAGTACTTTTTGGCATCCACAAAAGTAGAATGATCCCCTACCATCCAGAAGGGAACCCCAATGGACGCTTCAACCAGACCTGGTTGAACATGTTGAGTACGTTGGAAAACCACAAAAGAGACACTGGCATAATGTAGGTAAAACCCTGTTGCATGCTGACAGCTGCACAAACAATAGGGAGGCTGAATTTTCACCTTATGAACTTATGTTTGGATGCCAATCAAGACTCCGTGCCTGTCTGGCTTTTCGCCTGTGAATCAAATGTCAGCCAGAGTCACACTGACAGTATGTGAAGCAAGCAACAAAGCTACGATGGAGAACGCAAAAAAATGGGAATCAGCTATTCAGTTTGGCACTCTGCCAGTATATGCTGGACAGCCTGAATCTGGAGAACGTGCAGTACCACCTAGAGAACGTGCAGTGCCAACCCTTCATTGTGACCTTCTACTATACCAAGGGTTTGTTTTTGTTTTTTTTCCTGTCACAGTTGAAATTGATGTGAGAGGAAGATAAAGCAAATTAAGAACTCATCACACCTTCAGAAAACATTACTGAGTCTGACCAGAAAAAAAAGTCATTGACTGAGTCAGAGGAATATGACCTAGATATTTTCCATCATTTCTGACATTTTACATTAGAGCCCACAAAGGTTTAGCATGTTTATTGAACTGTAAACATTTCTGCCTGTGATGCTGATCCAGAACCCTGAACACGGTATGCCGCTGTCAAGCCAGTTCATCCAGAGGTACCTGAACCTTTTCCTGAGGCTGCTTCAGCGAGAGAGATATGGGCTTACCTGAAGAGAACCCTCTTAGTCACATACCTGCTGTAGATACTACAGAGGAGTACTTGCTTAATGAGAGATGTGACAGTAACATGCAAAACAGAAAGACCTGAATATGTGAAGAACATATAAATGAACTCCTGCCTGCTGAAATTGTCACTGATGATGGACACCAGGATGCTAGAGTCCCTGTACAAGGCACAATGAAGAGAGGAGGATGCAGAACGCAACTGAACCAGAACATCATCCAGAAAGTGAGAAGCTCCAAGAAGACTGGCTTACCCTACCCTAGCGAACCCACTAGTCAGTATTGAACAACTCTGCAAATGTTTACAAGACCATTAACAAGATGAGGATGAGAAAGTTGTCTTTGTTGGTTCACTGAAAGACTTGGTTTCACAAGTAGTGTTTACACCAGATGCTGAGCTAAAGTCTGGATATCATACCAAACAACTAATACGTTTGAAACCATTGCTTCAGTATTGAAGGATCTGGATTGTGTTGAAATTCATACTGGTTTTAAATAGAGCTATTTTTGAAAAATTACAAAAATTAAAATGAAATTGAAAAAAAAAAAAAAAGATTCCAAGGAAAAAGGATTTTGTCCTTTTTGTTTAACTTTTTCCGTATACATCTGGAGCATTCCTGGACAGACCTATTTTGAGTTTGACTTTGAAATTTTCAGAGTTGTAAAGTAAATCCACCAAAGAGACTGCAACAAAAAACAGATCTGAGATTCTTCTCTTTTTCCTAGCTCTGTTTGGTGTTCTGGGTATTTGTTCGCATAAGTGTACGTAGAGTTGATTTGTTTTGTGGAGGATTTGTGTTCAGCTTTTCATCTTGAAATCCATGGTGTGTTGATAACTTGAAAAGGAGGTTAAGAATTACAATTCTCAACCTCAGGACTGGAAACACTATTACCTTCTAATATTAAGTATACCTTTCTTTTAACATGTGAACCAAAGTAAACATACAATCACACTAAATTTGCCTAATCTATTAATTAATAACTAATTAGTCAAATACATAATTCATGAAGTCATTCATAATTTTTACCCAGAATATCTTTTCACTGAGCACGCCTTAAGCTTTGTGTCTCTGGTCATTTTACTGTAGCCACCACTCCATTGAGCCCAGGTCTGGTCCACTGGTTTTGCCTCTGTGACAGACCCTTGGAACGCAAGTGCTAACACACGTGTGAAGCATTCTACAGTCGACTGCACCCATAGTGGACAATACATACACGTTCTTATTCACTCGGCATTATTTCTGTTTCAAATTAATAGCATTGTCACCTTTAAAGCACCACATAAACCTTTAAAAAGTAAACCATAGCAACATGTCTGCCACCTATGGAAGAAGACAAAACTGGCATTGTATTTTGTGGTTGACGATTCGAGGCACACTGCAGGTGTCAATAATGGTAAACCGTAAAATATTAACATTTATATTGACTTTTAGACACGGTTTAACGTCAAATTCAAATTGTGTTTGGTAAGGTTCGTATGTACACTCTTCATATGGACAGCAGGTCTCTGGGGCGTGTAGACGGACTTCTTTACCTAAATTCACCTCTGCTAAGAATCCACATGTTATATCGACCAGGAAATCAGCAACAAGAAAATGAAAAGTGCTATAAAAAATATTCAGTCTTGGCAACGCGCTGCATCTGTGAAGAATCGTTGCTGTAAATTTCCCGAGCATGGATGAAATAAATCCACACCACTCGCGAAAACTTTCGGATGCAGATCATTTTGGTTCTTGGCCCCTGGTGGCGTGACCATCGATTCCAGGGCTCATATCTTGCCCTGCTGCCCTGCACCTAGCCCAGAGTAGAAGACGAAGAAGGAGCTTTTGCCTGCTATTCCACTTTGGCTATATACAAGACACAAAGAACCAGAAAACAGCAACTAAAATGTTTAAATTTAATAAATGTTAAATTTGCTAAAATGTTATGTATGCCATATATATATATATATATATATATATATATATATATATATATATATGTATGTATGTATGTAGTTTCTCATTATGCGCATTCTGTTCTCTCTATACATTCTGTTCTCACTATACGCATTCTGGGCAGTACACAGTAGTTTACAGAAGATGGGCATATCTTTCATCATATTACTTTTTGAAATCTATTTTTCATTGTTCACTGATGTTATTTAACGTACTTTTCCACTGACTGGTTATTGCCACTAATGGGCCTCCATATAAAAGTTTATAAAGTCTCTTCCGTGTAGCCGAGTAGCTCAGTCAGGGGGGAAAAGGATTCATTTACACGTTCTGTGGCCTAGCATAAACTCAGTCTGCCTGATAGTAATACATTTCTAATGAACTAATGTTCTGCTTTGAGGTGTGGGAGGTGCTAGGCTGCAGTTTCTGAGAAGCTGCAGGCTTTCATCAGAAGCCAGCCTGTAACATACTTCTCGAAGCCGCGACGGGACACATGAGATGAACGGCAGAACATTGTTAAGCTATAAACAGAAAAGAATCTTGCCCTTCGCTCCAAGAGGAAACGTCCTAGGCATGAGCCTTAATTAACTGGCTAACCAATTAAGACATTTTTACCACGCACGCATCACACACATCAGTGCGTGTAAGATCAAAGGCGAGCACTCGCACACCACACAGCTGACATGGCAAACATCATCAGTGCTGACCAAGCTAACATGGATAAAATCCACACACCAGCTTCTGTGTGATTACGTACTTCATATCTACCTGCAAATGCTGTCAGTTTTAGATGCGCTATGTACAGTTGTTGTATATTTAATTCTTTGTTGCCATTGTGTCATTTAACAAGATATTCTCATTTTGAGATGAATGTTGACCATTTGAACTCAAGCCAGTACTTGAGTATATATACTTGAGTGCATGTAGGTGATTCCAGTCTAGAGGCAGTTTATACCTCTGCTGCTGTCCATAGTTCCATCACTCATTACAGTGAAGTTCATGTCAGGGTAATTTGGAACAGCACATGTAGATGTATGGTTGTTTGTCTTCGAAAGTCATGCGCACTTTTCGGGGGTGTGTGTGTGTGGGGGTGTGTGGGTGTTGGGGTTAATGGGTGGGGGCAGGAGTTTTGCTGGCACCCCCGTGTTTCAGATCAAACGAGGGGGGAGGGGGCGTAACCCCTCCAGCCATCAATCAGCAGCCGTGACAGCGAGGGCAGCCTGTGATGGTATGACTCCAAGGCCACGCTGGAGCTGGCCCTGATCCGGAGCCTAGGCTGGCCCTGGGAGCTATTCCACAGTTTTCCGAGCCCCCCCCCCCCAATGCCCCTAGGCCAAGCCAGGCAGCCCATGACGGCCACGCGCCCCTGCCGCGATCGGCTTCCCCGGAATACCGTCCTCCCTCAGACGCTCTGATCGCGTCTATCATCCCACGCCACGAGAATGGGCACAAGGCTCAGAGCCAGAGGTGAGAACAAGCAGTCGCACTGCTGCTCTGTAAAGGACGCAGGGGGAGATTACTGCGTGGCATCACTCATTTGCTTTGGGTGTTATTTCACTTTTAAGTCACACCAGGTCTGCCAGACCATTAATCCTGCTGACTGTCCTGTGGTTGCAGAAGGTTAGCGTGCCGTCCACCGTAATGCAAGACACTGGGTGTGCTTTGGGCTCTCAGCAAAACAAGCCACCTGTTACTCCCCTTTACTGGCCGTTCCCGCCGGTCGTCAGAACCCCTGGCTGTCAGCTCCGAAGACTGACAACCGTAGCCGCGCAGTTCCCTTCACCGATCCTTTAACAGCGCAGGAAGTGTGTGGACAAGCCGGTCTCCATTCCGCGCATATTTCTTTAATAGCAACACGCGGCCGAGCACCGGCGACAACCGCGACCCTCTCGGGTTTGCAGGCTGCGCTATCCTTCGCATTGTTCACTGCGGCCGACCGCTGCGAGCGGTTAAACGGCCTCTTCGCGTGTCCGGTGAGTGGACTGCGGGGGATTAATGCGCGGGCTTCAGCAGTGGATGCTGAGCGCGAGCTTTTGGCGTTCTGGAGCCCTAAAAATCCAGCGCATTACAATTCCCAGCAGCGCGGCATGCTTTGACCGCTGTCAGCCGAGACATGCACTTGACTGCCTTTAGCTACGTAGTGTGGTGATGACACGCACACACACACACACACACCACCTGCACATAGTGTTTGTCAAGTGCCATCACCCAGTCCTTTAGTGTCAGCAAATGACCTTGGGGATGCATTCTAGATGACACATTACAAACTGAAGGGAATCGCTCTCACGCCTGTTAAATAATGAAACTACATGTGAGCTGATCCTTCTCAGCCATTTTCAGTGTAAATCAATAAAAGCTGTTACATGATGTTGTAATCATCTGCAGTTTGTTCAAAAGCAACAAATACAAAATGTTGTTGCTTCCATCACCGGTTGCATGCGTGAAATACACACAGGTAAAAGAGTGAATCAGTTCTCAGACGTTTGTGACCTAACCTTTAAGGCACTATCTGCACTGCAGTGTTAACGTAGTAAGTTAAAACAGAAGTGATAAATTTTCAAGGTAAAAAAAGTCATTTCATAATTTTTTTGATTTCACTACTACCTCGCTTGAGCGAATTAACAAATCCTGGAGGTAGAAACAGAATTCTGGATAGGACCTTTAACTTCATGAACGTGAACTGTGAGATCCTGTGTGATGTTTTGTCACTCTGCTCTCCTTCGACAGAATGAGGCATTGTGGGCATCTGGTCCTGTGTGTGTCATTCTTGCACAGTGCACTTGTGTGTGTGTGTGAGGCCCAGCCTCCTGGAGAGAACTGAAGTCTTGCGTATTGAGCGGAAGAGCTGGCATGCCCTGCCTGCCTATGTGAGAAATCCACTGAAGCCCATATCAAAGACATAAAAGACCAGCAATGCCATCTAAACACGTTTCTGGCTTGTTTTGGGAAGAAGAAAAAAAGCATGAAGGATTTACACCATTTTTTCTCAGTTTTTAAGCGTTTTGAGGTCTGCTTAACAGATTGTTGCAATGATTTCTGGGAAAACAGAAGGAGGCTTGCATGCTTTTAAATAGCAAAAGAATGAAAAACCTTTTTAAGCTCGGTAGATCACATCAAAAAGCCATGTCATTGGATCACTTGTTTAGACATACCTTTACTGAAATATTTTCACCTATGTGAAAAATTTTCTGGCAACACTTTAAAGCCCACAGATGTCTCAACACAATAAAAGATCAAAATAGCATAACATCTTGTAACAAAAATGAAACTTAAAAATACCTTGTGCTTAAAACTTGCTCCTGTTAGAGTTCAGAAATAAACAACATTTCACCAAAATATTATTTCACGTAAGTTTTTTCTGAAATACAAGATTACAGACTCTTGTATGCTTTCTTAATGGGGAAAAAAATCTAATGGTATAAAGTATGAGATGGGGCACATTCAGTATCAGCTACTTCATTCACATGTAAGCGGTACTCAACAGCTCTTAACTAACTACAGGGTTGGAAGGCCAGACAGAACAATGCAGAGCACCTCACACACCTCTCACCCCTCACACACCTCTCACACCTCACACATCACACACCTCTCACACATCACACACCTCTCCCACCTCTCACACTTCACACACCTCTCACACCTCTCACACATCACACACCTCTCACACCTCTCACACATCACACACCTCTCACACCTCTCACACCTCACGCATCTCTCACACCTCTCCAACCTCACGCACCTCTACAACAAGAACATGGTAGCTGACACTTTATTCAGCTTGTTTCGTCTTCTCTACTAGAGAAACCCACATTTCACCTCGTTATTGAATGTTTCCTTGCACCTTTTTTTTTGCTGTGGTTAATTTATCTTGACAAAGAGGGGGCCACACCCATTTTGATTTTCTGTTTCATTCAAGTATTGACTAAAGGCTCTTACATCAAAAGTTGCTTACGAGAGTGAAATCATGTGGTTTGTCATCTAATCTGATAATACATTACTTGACTGTTTAGACTTTGGGCTTGTGCAGAAGTGTGTGTGTGTGTGTGTGTGGCACTCCTACATGTCCCTGTGTGCATAAGTGTGCACGCCCTCCAGCAGGGCCTAGGAGTGGACACTGGTTAGTGGTTTGATTGACAGGTCAGGATGGTGAACATTTCATTAAAGAGAAGTTTGGAGGCCAGGCAAGTGATGTCCTGCTGATCACTATGTCAGCGTAAAAGCCCAGACTAGATTCACAACCTCCTCCCCGTCATCAAACGCATCCTCCCGGAGGGCTTCTTTGGCTTTCGCTCAAGCCATTGTAAAACATGCTTACACATCGATTCTTCTGTTTCATGTAACTCGAAGACTTTGTGTATTCACCTTATTAATGTTAAATTATTACTCACCAGTTATGTTTACTTGTATTATTTCAGATGGTAGTATTCTGATCAAAGCTGATGTGTCCTGATCTAAGACAGAACTTCTTTGGGTTTTAGGAGAGACCAAATCCTAATTTCCTGTAGCTGGTTGCACTCGGATGTGTCTACGACGCTTTAGTTGATGTCTTGATAGCAAGTGCTTGATTACACCGTTTGGAGATTCATTAGTTTGTAGGTTAACTGGTTTTAATGTTGGGTAGAACCTCAGAGATTCTTTAAAGAAACTCAAAGTAATGGTAGTGCCTTCTGCTGACAAACGCAGGCATAGTAATCTACAGACATCCAGTAAATTCGTTCCCCATTGGTCACTGGCCTGTAAACCCTTCTGGTCATCTGAGTGGTTTGCTGTTGTTTCTTGTTAGAGGGAGTGGGGGATGTTTGCCCCACTGACCCGCTGCATGCCACGGATCTGAAAGGCTGCGCAGGTATGTCAGCAACGTAGGTGTTTAGATCAAAGCTGGACTCAGCCTTCTAGGAGGGGAGGAGTCGTGAGAGGTGGGGAGGGGAAGTCTTTGAGATAAAAGGGATGCTGGGAAATGCAGTCCATATGGTGGCACTATAAAACCTTGCACGGAGCACATCTCTAGCCCAAGATCCACTTGGGGCGCTTCACAAAACCCATCAATTCAATCCCTGCCTTCTTCGCAGCCACCACGGTGTTCCGCCACGCAGACGACTTCTCCAGAGATCAAGGTTACTAGGACTGCTTGCTTGCCAGGGGTATGTTTCTGCCAACGTGTGCTGTCATAGCCAGCTAGGAGTGTTTTTTTGAATCTCTGTACTGTTGTTCATTCTCAGGCACAGAGCCTTACTTTAGGAACCTTCAGGAGAAACCTGAGTAAGGGTGTGATGGCTAATGAGCCCGATGGCAGGACTGTAAAGTATTTTATTGGTTCTTCTTCAAGGAGCTCCTGCTGGATTTGATATGAGGGTTCTGTGCCATGCAATATTCCTGGTCGTGTTGGGGGGCATGTCATGCCAGAACAACCGCAGCACCAAACCGGGCAGCAAACCGGCCAAAAAACCTGGCAGCCCGGGTGCTGAGGTCGCCCAGCACGGCGCAGATGACGTCCCACCCCCAGGACCCGTGTTGCGCGGGGCGCCACCGCATGCGGCAGCCAGCGACATGAAGCTTCAGTACCTTAAGAACACGGCAGCCACCTGTAACGACGGCACCGCAGCCGGGTGAGACCGCGAGCTCACGACAGCATCCTCACCTTCTGCTCCAGATTAAACGTCGTCGTAGCTCAGAGACTGCACCGACTGAGGCTTAGATTCGCGTTTCAAATGACTGCAGATTTGTAGTTCCTGTTTGTTTAACGCATGTGTAGTGGGCGTTAACTCTAGCCGTGAACTCGGAGGATTGTGTTTTTTAGCTCAAATGACAGGCTATACTGTGTGAGATGACAGGAGTTAAGTGTTCTGGTATGGTTATGTTCCCTCCATGACATCCGTTCAAAAGCCCGTCTGTATTTATTTGTGGTCCACAGGTTTTACCTAAAGGAGTTCAAAGGAAGTAAGAGGTGGTTGATATTTTTGGAGGGTGAGTATTTAAAACAAAGTTAATTTTGTCCGGGGATGTCAGCACACTTGAATTCAGCACTCAGTGTTATTTTGACTGACAGCCATCCTGTTTTTGTGCACACGGCGGGTGCGTGTACTTGGATTGTTTGTTTCTTTCTTTCTCTCTCTCTTTCTCTCCCTCTTTCTTTGAAGTGAGGGACATCACACTGCTTCTCCATCAATTACACGTGAGATTTATCATATCACATATAAACAGCAATATAAGGAGGGAACCCTACTGACATTCTGTGTGCGCGTGTGTGTGAGTGGGTATGCACGCGCGTGTGGATGTGCGCGCGTGTGCGTGTGTGTGTGTGTGTGAGTGGGTATGCACGCGCGTGTGGATGTGCGCGCGTGTGCGCGTGTGCGTGTGTGTGTGAGTGGGTATACACGTGTGCGCACGCGCGTGTATGTGTGTGTGCATGTTTGCGCGCGTGTGTGTTTGGGTGTGTGCATGTGTGGGTGTGTGCATGTGTGTCTGAGTGGGTATATGCGCGTGCGTGTGTGTGTGTGTGTGTGAGTGAGTGGGTATACGCGTGTGCGCAGGCGTGTGTATGTGTGTGTGCGTGCGTGCATGTATGCGTGGGTATGTGTGTGTGTTTGGGTGCGTGTGTGGGTGTGTGCGTGTGTGTCTGTGAGTGGGTGTGCGCGTGGGTGTGTGCGTGTGTGTGTGAGTGGTTATACGCGTGTGTGCGCGCGTGTGTGTGTGGGTATATGTGCGTGCATGTGTGTGTGTTTGGGTGTGTGCGTGTGTGTGTGTGTGATTACTGTTAAGCTTCTTTCTGGGAGTATACACACCTCCTTTGTCATGTAGTGGTGCATATACCTGTTTGTACTTATATGTGCGTATCAAGACTAGAACACAGCAACCTCAGAACTCAATTAACTCCAGATCTGTTAACTATGAATGTGTTCATTCACTGCTTTCAGATTTATTCTCCAGCATGTGTGAATTAGCTACTCGGGTGTGAGAGATGATTTTAGAGTTAGAAGAGTTAACACTTGTACACTCACCTGCACCAGCTGTGCCCAGCGCTGCTGGGGTTGTGCCTGACTATTACACAGCACCATACTTTAAAAGCCTCAGCAAAACCCCACGAGGGGTGACCCAGTAAAACCGGATGTCCGGCTAATATTAGTGAATTATTTTTAGGAGGTTGGTGCTGCTACAACAAAGAGACCTGCGATTCCAGATATAAAAATATCCCAAGGCTCATGAGCTCAGCCGACTGGCCACGGACACGCAAAGGTAAGGCAGCCAAAATGGCACCTCCTGCTTCATTCCCATTTCAGGATCCATTCCATACTCAGCTTTGGATCTGAAGCTGAAGGATTCTGCTGTACCCTTCTTCCAGGAAGTGGGATCCTGTCTTCACAAGCGGAGGAAAACCCCCACTGGTACAACGCTAACATCGTGTAAGTTTCCCCACGGAGAAAGTGGCAAGCCACCCGCCACGTGACTCCGCACGTCCCGGTTTTGCCGGCCCGCCTGCCTGACCGCTGAACGTTTGTCCAGGTTTGTCCCCTATTGCTCCAGTGACGTGTGGAGCGGGAACAAGCCAGCAGCCCCAAAGGCCAAGCAGGGGAAAGACACAGGTGGATGTCCTGTCATCAGGACCATTAACACTCGTTTTGTTTTCCGTTGTTACGTGTTTATTTATGTTTCATTACAGTCTCCGCAGCCGACGGTCATTACATGTTCATCACAATCAGTTAGTACATGATTGTATTATTACGCCATCGCATCAGTCTCTGTGTGTGTGTGTGTGTGTGTGTGTCCATTACATGTCAGAGTACTCCTTCATGGGGTCCGTGATCATTCGGGAGATGATCAAAGACCTTGCGTCCAAGGGACTGAAACAGGCGAGACTGGTGATGCTGGCTGGGACCAGGTGAGAACTCTGGTCGACCTTTAACCTCTGTACGCACAAGGTTTGTGATTCCTCGTGACAGTGAAGGTCTAAGCACGAGTTTTGTGAAGCAGTAGGGATAGAAGCATGCTCGTGTGCGGAGCGTCGGTTTTGATCGCACCTCCACCGGCCTGGAGTCCTATTTCCAGCTCACGCTGTCGTCTGCCATAAAGATGCATCTGCGTGCCGTGATGCTATGGACAATGACATAATGTCTATGTATGTCGTCCCGTGAAGGGAGGCTGAATTCCGAAGGTTCTTCCTAAGTTAGTCGTATATGTACGGCTAGCCATCGCAAAGCGCCAAAAACAGAACGCACGAGTCACGCAAGCAGTCATGCAGCGCGCGCGCGCGCTACCAGAAGAGAGGGTGCAGCCCGTGACCCGCATCGGCCGGGGTTAGCCGCGTGACCCCTCCTTCCCTCCTGCAGTGCCGGCGGTACAGGTGTGCTCCTGAACATCGAGAATGTGGCCAGCCAGCTGGAGCAGCTCGGGGCGGACATGCAGGTCCGAGGCCTGGTCGACTCCGGCTGGTTCCTGGAGAACAAACGGCAGAAGTCCCCCGACTGTCCAGACAGTGTCTCCTGCTCTCCCGTCGACGCCATCAAGAAAGGAATTCGGTAAGGCGAAAGGATCGTCCGTTTTCTTTCTCGAGACCCCTGTTCTTCACTAGCTGGCACGTTTAAAGCACAGAATGGTCGTGATTTCTTTCAGGTTGTGGAATGGAGTTATTCCAGAAAAATGTAAACAGCACTACAAGAGAGGAGAGGAGTGGCAATGCTTTTTTGGACATAAATTGTACTCCTTCCTGAGCAGTGAGTACATTCCCAGTCACATGGTCACTGTCAGGACCCAAAGGGTTAAACAGGGTGTCAGCAACTATCTGGCAAACATGCAAGTTGCAATTCAAGTCTAATGATCACATATGCAAACTGCAAACACGTTTCGATGACATCCATTATGGTCAGCACAAACCAGCACGAACCAGCACAAACTGCAGCTTAAATGCAGTGTGAGTGGCGAATCATTGGACATTGGTTTTGGTCTAGACTTAGATTTAGTGTTAATATGGGAAACTGGCATGTCACCTTGCCTGTGTCTTTCCACAGCACCACTGTTTGTGGTCCAGTGGCTTTTTGATGAGGAACAGCTGCGTGCGGAGAACATTTACGTGGGAGGCCAGTCCCTATCTGAGCACCAGTGGACCTACATGCAGAATCTGTGGAAAGAGCTAAAGAACTCCCTCAAGAACGTGACGTGAGTATCTCTGCCTTCAGAAGCTTTGGCTGCGTCCTCCCAAGCACCAGGCACCAAACTTAGAATTATTAAAGCTTTTCCACATACTCTCAGTGAACTGTCCCAAAATCAGAACACTCGAGCTGGCAAATCAAATCTTTTTCTTGCACACGCACTTCAAGCGTAGTGCAAGCACGACATCTACTCTTCTCTTTTTTTTCCAGGGCTGTGTTCGCCCCCTCCTGCTTGTCTCACACGTTGATCACCAGAAGGTAAGGACACCCTAGCCCCGCGCGGGGTGAGCTCACCCTGCCGATTTGGAACGCTCATCTGTCACGCCGCGTTCCGCCTGTCGCCAGTATGCCGCCACACTTTCACACGCCTGGTCTTTGGCCCCCTCGCCGGGCCCGGGCTGAGGAAGGCCAGTTGACAGGTCGTGCTGTTTTGTGCGGCATGGGTTCAGCTTCGCGTCACGCGTTACGAGCCCCTAACGCTTACGAGCGGTGAGGGTTAGGGGTCGGCCTGGTCTTTGGCCTGCCATGACATAAATGTTACAATTATTTTTCAAAATTATAATCTATTTTCCGAACTGTAATAGTTTATGCTATTTCACCGAACGCACGGCAGTCCTGGCTGCTGAAACAAGACACCCGCAGCGCGTGATTATCCCAGTTTCAGTTCGGCGGCGGTTCCTGTGACAACCGAAAAATCTTGAAATGACACTGCCTATGCTTGTATGTTTAGCTCAAACTCTCCTTCGCAACCTCTGACCTTGTCCCTTCTCGTCCGGCCTGTCACGTGTGTCCCAGCAACTGGATGGACTTCCAGGTGAAGGGCATGTCCCTCTCCCGCGCCCTCCAGTGCTGGGACAGGAGCCTCCAGGATACGAACAAGAACAGCAAAGCATCTCTGAAAGGCTGTCCCTTCCACCTGGTGGACAGCTGCCAGAGGCCCCAGTGCAATCCGAGCTGCCCACCACTCGTTGACCGGGCCACCCGCCAGGAGCTCACCCTGCTCCAGGCGCTGGCCAGCCTGGGAGTGGACATGCAGAGGCTGAGCACGGACGCAGGCGCCGCCAACAATGGCGGCTAAGGGGCCCCGGCGGAGTCGTCGCCGTTGGTGGGGGAAAGAATATACATCTATATTAAAAAATTGGGGGGAATACAAAAAAAAACAAAACGAAAATGACCTTATCAATACCGTAGCGATTGCTCGAGGGCATCCCTACAGCCACTTGGTGTTGTGTCGTGTTCCAAAAGGAATCGAGGTGTTTGACATGTGGGTATGTGTTTGGATTGCGGTGTGAGCAGCAGGTTCTCGCGTCCCCGCGCGTTCCGTCCGGCGAGGGCGGAAGGCCTTCTTTGCCAACGGAGGCAAGCAGTTGGATTATTTTAGTCTAAATGAGTGACTGACGTATTAAGATAGATCAATGAGAACTTAGCAGACACAAGTCTATTACTGTCTCTCCACAGCTCGAGGCGACAGCACGCCGTCTTCATCATAGACAGAAATAATATCTGCACTTCAGAAAACCTCGCCATAGCTTGTCATAGAATCTTTGCGGGGTTGAAATGGCAACACACCTGTATTTCGGATACACTCCAGACAGTCCTAAAACACCTGCATGCACGAGGCTGGTCGCTAATACTGCCGCTAAAGGCCCGAAACAGACACACCTAAAGGGGTAGGCTTGGGATCTATTGATTATCTTATTATCTTGGGTGAGAAGAGTGTGACAACTACCCTTGAATGTTTTTCAAAGGCAAATAACGTTTTCAGTTATGTTTACTGATGTATTAAATATTATAGCTACACAGATTACAGATTACATATCCATTACATATTCCTTGCACATTTTCCTTGTATCTTGAATATCAACCAATTGCCTGTGACATTTATAGACTTCTGAACATTAATAAAAGAACAGAAGTGTTTATCCTTGAACACCTCATTGTGGTGTGTGTGTGTGTGTGTGTAGGGGGGGCGGGGGGTGTAAAAGTACTACCAAGATGAAGCACTTTGCCTCACACTACACTGGCGTACAACGCTGCAGCAAACAGCTGTTCCACAATGTTCTGTTGCTGATAATCAGACAAAAGAAGACACACAGAAGGAGGAATGAGGAAGATTGTGAGCTCAGAAAAGCGGAAATGGGACCTGAAAGCCATCCCGGTGTCTCCATGCCAGGCTAGACGGCAGCATACTGGCCTCCAGCTGGCCTTCGGCGAATTCCGAGTGCATCATCGTTGTTAACAGCGTGTGGCTGCGCTCACAGCGCAGGATATCTGAAGCATCTTTCCTTACACTTTTCTTATGCTCCGACAAATCCGCATCCCTTTCCTATTGCTCAAAAAAATTAGACTTTCAAAACTTACAGTCAATACAACCTACACCCATAAAAATAGGACGAATTCCCAAAATAAGCACCAATTCATTTTAGAGTTAAAAAAAAAAAGAATCTTAACTAGACGCCATGGTAAAGCAGGGAAGCTGTTGGTCCCTGTCAGAATGCAGCTGCAAGCTGGATGCTGGAAACCTTGGGAGGAACAGCAGATGACAGGAGATGAGGTTGTACATGTGTGCTTCCATGTGTAATGTGAATCCTTGCTTGAGGTTTGTAGTGTCATAGCGTACACCGCCATGATCGGCGTGTGTCGTAAAAACGACGTGGATTCATCTTTTTTTTTTTTTTGCTCAGCATAAGTAGCAAATCCACACTTATTTTCAGTTCTTTATTTATGTGTGTATTTAATGTATTTTTGACACTATTTTGTTGTATATCATTGTTTTCAGTTCTTTATTGTTGTGCAGCTGTGAGCAGGATTCTCAAAATGACAAAGAAGTTCTGCTGTGGCTGTTATACTGAGAAAGGACTGAATAACACAATCTAGACTTCAGGACACATTTTAAACTATAAACCACTCCACAGTTATTGTTTTGTTGTGTGTGTTTATGTGCGTGCACGTGTGTGTGTGTGTGTGTGTGTGTGTGTGTATGTGTGTGTGTGAGACTTCAAGCCACAGGAGATTGCAAAGGATGCTTGTTCAGTGCACTCCCTTCTTTTGATCTCGCTGGTTAAGCGCATTGCTCTCTTGAACGAGATGAAGCTGGAACCAAGGAACGCCTGTACTGTATCTTCACGCCACGTGTTTGTGTTTTCTCTCGTGCTGCTAAGGAAAGCCTTGTCTAAACTCGTAGAGCACAACCATCATTTCTTCCAGATTAATAAATGCGGTTTCATTGTACTTATTATTTGTTTGGAAAATAAATCTGACAAAATCTCTGAGTGCATGCCCCGAGGAGGATGGGTCTTTCTATTGTTTTAAGTGTGCTCCGTGCTGGCTCTCTGGTCACGTGACTCACCTGTATTGCGGTCACGGTGCTTCTTCCTGCCATGGCCCCCTTCCTGGTAGCAGTGAAGTCTACAAGCAAACCACAAATGCACACGATCTGCTGTTAGCACAGCCTGAACTCTGGCAGTGGGCCATGGGGAGGGGGGCCAGTGGGGAAGGCGTCCAAATGCCAGAGGTTATACCACCTAGCACAGCTCCAGAGGTTATACCACCTAGCACAGCTCCAGAGGTTATACCACCTAGCACAGCTCCAGAGGTTATACCACCTCGCACAGCTCCAGAGGTTATACCACCTCGCACAGCTCCAGAGGTTATACCACCTAGCACAGCTCCAGAGGTTATACCACCTCGCACAGCTCCAGAGGTTATACCACCTCGCACAGCTCCAGAGGTTATACCACCTAGCACAGCTCCAGAGGTTATACCACCTATCACAGCTCCAGAGGTTATACCACCTCTCACAGCTCCAGAGGTTATACCACCTAGCACAGCTCCAGAGGTTATACCACCTAGCACAGCTCCAGAGGTTATACCACCTCGCACAGCTCCAGAGGTTATACCACCTCGCACAGCTCCAGAGGTTATACCACCTAGCACAGCTCCAGAGGTTATACCACCTAGCACAGCTCCAGAGGTTATGCCACCTAGCACAGCTCCAGAGGTTATACCACCTAGCACAGCTCCAGAGGTTATACCACCTCGCACAGCTCCAGAGGTTATACCACCTAGCACAGCTCCAGAGGTTATACCACCTCGCACAGCTCCAGAGGTTATACCACCTAGCACAGCTCCAGAGGTTATACCACCTAGCACAGCTCCAGAGGTTATACCACCTCGCACAGCTCCAGAGGTTATACCACCTAGCACAGCTCCAGAGGTTATGCCACCTCGCACAGCTCCAGAGGTTATGCCACCTCGCACAGCTCCAGAGGTTATACCACCTAGCACAGCTCCAGAGGTTATACCACCTTGCACAGCTCCAGAGGTTATACCACCTCGCACAGCTCCAGAGGTTATGCCACCTCGCACAGCTCCAGAGGTTATACCACCTCGCACAGCTCCAGAGGTTATACCACCTTGCACAGCTCCAGAGGTTATACCACCTCGCACAGCTCCAGAGGTTATGCCAAGGCTCTTAGATGCTGTGATCAGCCTCGCACAGCTCCAGAGGTTATACCAGGGCTCTTAGATGCTGTGATCAGCCTCGCACAGCTCCAGAGGTTATGCCAGGGCTCTTAGATGCTGTGGTCAGCCTCGCACAGCTCCAGAGGTTATACCAGGGCTCTTAGACGCTGTGGTCAGCCTCGCACAGCTCCAGAGGTTATACCAGGGCTCTTAGACGCTGTGGTCAGCCTCGCACAGCTCCAGAGGTTATACCAGGGCTCTTAGACGCTGTGGTCAGCCTCGCACAGCTCCAGAGGTTATACCAGGGCTCTTAGACGCTGTGGTCAGCCTCGCACAGCTCCAGAGGTTATACCAGGGCTCTTAGACGCTGTGGTCAGCCTCGCACAGCTCCAGAGGTTATACCAGGGCTCTTAGACGCTGTGGTCAGCCTCGCACAGCTCCAGAGGTTATACCAGGGCTCTTAGACGCTGTGGTCAGCCTCGCACAGCTCCAGAGGTTATACCAGGGCTCTTAGACGCTGTGATCAGCCTCGCACAGCTCCAGAGGTTATACCAGGGCTCTTAGACGCTGTGGTCAGCCTCGCACAGCTCCAGAGGTTTATACCAGCGCTGTGGTCTGCACGCCACTGTGAGAACACCTTGGTTTGACAGCCTCACTTTGATGGCGGAGAGCACAAGAACGGCAGCTGTGTTATGAAGTGCACCCAAAACTAACACATCGACACTAAACATTCCTCAAGGGCTGATCATACAGTCATGGGCCTTTTCTGGTGTTTTGCAGCTTTGCATGAACATACTTGAATTGGCTTATAAAATGCTCGATAGCTTTCTGTGAAGTATTGAGGTGGGGACAACGCTTTACTGGGGAAGAATTAACACGGCAACAAAACTTTAACTTTTTTTTATTCGTTTACCAAACTACAATATGTAAATATATGTAAATATGTTATAGTATTACCCCATACTTCTAAAATGTACACTGTATGGGTTTTCCTAGATTTGACCTCAGGCACGTGGCTCTTTGGTGTCCGGCAGTAGAGGGAATCCACTTGCCATGGTACTGCTTCTCCATATTATATAGAATGACATGAGTATGCTAGAACAAAAAAAAATTCTGAAAACTATTTTATTAAACATATTTGCAAAAATACCTAATAAACTTTTTAAAAATTTTATTTTAGGGGGGTGCAGGGGGGTTTCTGCAGGAAGCAAAATCACTGTTGAGTGATGATCGTGTTGAGATTAAGCCCCGCAGTTTGAGAGTTGGAGTTACTTCTATCTTGGAGGTAAAGCTGCTTCCAAAACGCAGAATCTGGTGCACAGTTCTGATTGTGTATCGTCTCGTTCAGTCTGACACGCTGTCACAGTGAACACGGGCCTCAGCTATGTTGGAGCGCTTGTCTGACCATGATAGACATATAGCAAACTGCTTTTTCTTTTTACAATTATAGCAAATCAAATTTTTAAAGATCAACTTCAAATTCATAGTTCATTAGTCATTGTTATATCGGTGGTTAAATTAAACAGAAAATTAACTGATTACAAAGATGCCCAGAGTAATGCACAGACCAGAACAAAAGGCAATAGGTGTCAACATAAACCTGTTCAGAGATATTTCAATACGTTGTTTTTCTCGAAACAGAGCAGGCTTAGGTGAAAACCCTTTGCTCTGTGAGTAGCTTCAAGGAGTTGTGTTCTAACCTCAGCAGAGGGCAAGACGGAAGGCACTCGCGATCACTGCATTCTAACCAGTTGCACTGCAAACATCGAAGGCAGACAAGAACATGAACACATTTGCAGGTGAGTACCAGTATCCTAACACTTAAACAGCCCAAAGCAAGTTAAATTCTCTTCTCAGCTGGATACGACACCGTAATACTTCATTTGGGCAACTTTAATAAAATATATAATATAAATATAAAATAATAAATGTAAGCCTATTTGTGTTTTCTTTCCATGTATGCTTATGTGTTGAGAACTGTGGGAAACATTTGATAATCCAGAATTGACTGTCTAAATGAAGGTTTTTTTTGCTGACAGTCTTTGGTCCTGTGCTGCTAATGTGGTCCTTCCACTTTAAGGTAAAACCATTCACACCAGACTAAAAAGCCACTCTTGTACACAAACTCATAGTTTCATTAGTGCCTCAACACATTTTAATCACGTCATCCCCATCTTATGCTTTAAAGTGGAAGCAGGGCTGGTATATAACCACTCTAAATTTAGCTCAGTCTCAAACACATGGATGTGTTAACCTTGTTTTAATCCTCACTTCATATGCTTAATCCATTCAATTGCACCTCAACGTTTTAATTTTACGAAGCGAGAGCTCAGAGAGGCTCCTTCATGCTGTCATTTTACTAACAACTAGAGCTTCAGGTCAGTTTGTTGACTGTTCTTGCATCCAGGAGCACAACACAGTCAGATTAGCACAGATTATCAGTCAGCAGTAACCCCCCTATCATCTTGTAGTGGTGGTCTTTGAAAGTATTGGCGACCTTCAGCATCTTGGTATGAAATCACCAGGATAAAGAACAGGAAAAATGTGTCAAAGTTGTCAACATGGCAGGGAAGAATTTTTCAGTAGCAGGGAAAGCACAGAGTCGTTCTGAGATGGATAAGCTTTTCTTCAGGCAGAAAGTCCAGCTAAGAGACTCCTCAACCTAAAGTCTGCAATCACTAGCAGTGGACTATACATTTAGATGACACTTTTATCCAAAGCAACTTATAATTATGAGAGAATATGGTTTGAGTAATTTAGGGTTAAGGGCTTGCTCAGGGGCCCCACAGTAGCAATTTGGCAGTAGTGGGGCTCAAACTACTTTTTTAGTAAAAACAATATATTCATTTTGGACAGGGTTTTTTTTGTTGTTGTTGTTGGTGCTGTTGTTTTGCCTTTTGATATTTGAGTGAATCTGTTATTTACCTTTTTCCAGACAAGCTGGTCCAACGTGACAACAGAATATGATCCACCTGACTATTCTCCTGTGTCTGTTGATTACGGGTTATTTGATGTTCAATGTGACAAGCTCTCCAACCGAAACTTCCGATCCTGGTTCCTACCCATGGTCTACAGCATCACCTTCTTCCTGGCCATGGTGGGGAACTTCCTGGTCATCCTCACCTACGCGTATTTCAACCGTATCAAGACGATGACGGACATCTTCTTGCTGAACCTGGCTGTGGCTGACCTGCTGTTCGCCCTTTCGCTGCCCTTCTGGGTCGCCAGCTTCTTTGCCACCTGGCAGATGGGCCTGATCTTGTGCAAGGCCATGCACACCATCTACAAGGTCAGTTTCTTCAGCGGCATGCTCCTGCTCACCTGCATCAGCGTGGACAGGTTCTTCTCCATCACCAAAGCCGTGGCGGCGCACCGCTACCGCTCCAGCGCCGTCTGCTACGGGCACGTGTCCTCCGTGGTGGTCTGGGCGATGGCTACGTTGTTCTCGCTGCCCGAGATCATCTACTCCCACATCAACGGCAACCAGACATGCGTAGCGTACAGCAGCGGACAGGAGCACCTCCGCGTCTCCGTGCAGGTGAGCCAGATGGTGCTGGGCTTCGCGCTCCCCGCCCTGGTCATGGTCTTCTGCTACAGCTGCATCTTTAGGACGCTGATGCAGGCCAGGAGTTTTGAGCGCAACAAGGCCCTCAAGGTCATCTTCGCTGTGGTGGTGGTCTTTGTGGCCAGCCAGCTGCCGTACAATGTGGTGATGGGCCTCAGTACGCCGAGCACCACCAACTGTGAGTACGACAACAGCCTCCTGTACGCCATGGATGTGAGCCGCAGCTTGGCCTTCCTGCGCTGCTGTGTCAATCCGTTCCTGTACGCCTTCGTCGGCGTCAAGTTCCGCCGCGACCTATTGAAGCTGATGAAAGACTTGGGTTGCATAAGCAAAACATGCATCGTCTACTCGCGCGGCAAGAGGAGGTCCTCCACCGGCCTAGACACTGACACCACTTCTTTCTCCCCGTGAACCCGGGGTTGGCGTCACGGAAGGGCCGTCTGGCGCACTGCGCTTTGCTGTTGTGGGTGATTTCTCTGCAGTTAATATTACACATTAGACCCACTGCCATGCCTCGTATTTTGTTCCACCGTTCTATCTGTTATAATATTAGATATGATAACAGGGAGAACCTCAGCTATTGTCTGCAGACACGTGTGTCATCAATGAACTATGATCTGAAATGTACATAACTGACATCCCATTTGTGCTTTTTACAAAATTGAATAAAATTCAATACATGAAATACATACTGCTAGCTTTGCGCTCATCCGAAGTTGGCTTGTGGCGAGATCACACATCATGCACCGGGCAGCAGGGCAGGGCAGCTCATGGAGTGCAGGGTGGATGCACCCTATCACACTTCTCACCTGTGCAGTTGTTTGGATGCAGCATGCATAGATGTGAAGATAAAAGATACAGTACGGGTCTTTTGCAGTGTTTATATTTTACTTAATCCCAGTATTACCTTTATATCTTAATCCCAACAAAACACACACACACACACACACACACACACACACACACACATACAGTACTAGTCAAAAGTTTAGACATATCTATTCTGTTATATTTACTATTTTCTACATTTTAAAAACAGGGGTATCAGAATAATGTGATTATGTTATGTTAATCAAATATTGACCATCTTAGATTTTAGATTCCTCACTGTCATGCCTGTACTTTGATGACAGTTTTGTGGCAGCTTTGCCGTAGTTTTGAAGACTTTCTCATATGCAGGGCACATGGACGGTGGGGAATGAAAGTTTTGAAAGAAAAATATTTACTGAGGGTGCAACTAAAATAGCACGTGTTTGTCTGTGTGTGGGTGGGTGTGTGTGTGTGTGTGTGTGTGTGTGTGTGTGTGTGTGTGTGTGTGTGTGTGTGTGTTTGGAAATTAAGTGATATATAGGCTAACACCTTTCTCTAATTATATTTGTCTTAGAAATAAACTTAAGCATAATCCATTAGATGAAAATGTCTTTATTACAAATAAAAACACAGTCAGTCAGGTGTGTCCAGACTTTTGACTTGTATTGCATATATACATATGTAAATGTGTGTGTATATGTCAGATAGATAGATAGATAGATAGATAGATAGATAGATAGATAGATAGATAGATAGATAGATAGATAGATAGATAGATAGATAGATAGATAGATAGATAGATAGATAGATAGATAGATAGATAGATAGATAGATAGATTAAAAGTTAAATAGATTAAAGTTAGATTGATAGATTAATAGATTAAAGGTTTAGTGTACTTTAGTAACACTACAATGATCTTAAAGTAGTGTAAAAGTTTGGTGTACTTTACTAACACACTACAATGATCTCAACCTTGAAATCAACTGAGTTGCTTTTGTTCTTCTGGTGCGTTTTGGTTTTTTTGCGCTAGCACGAACCAATATGAAGACTTGCCTTTAACAGAAAAGGAAGCAAACTGAATGCTGAAAAGGGCAACACAGAACCACGGAAAACTGCGATACAAAAGCACATAAAAAGAACTTACCCAGACCCAGAATTACACGGAATAAAGACTGCTTTACTGCAAACTGTTCAGGGGGCTGAAGAAAGCAACTTCACCTGAGATTAAAAAATGAAAAGAAACTGAAAACAACTTTTACACCAGCCAGAGAGGATTAGGGACAAAGAAATGTTCACAGAAGCCTCCAGCTTCATTAGCAAGTAAGTAAGTAAAGAAGATAAGGAACAGATTACAAGCCATGCCCCCCTGAAACAAAAATCTGCTAATGGAAACATACGACATCTGATTTGATAGGAAGGCTTAAAATTAAAAAAAGTTTTTAAAGAGGAAAGTACAGAAGATTCCAAGTGAGTAGCTGCAATACAATGTGTAGGTCACACAGCCCACCAAAATGACTCAGACCTGTTGAGGTTTGGACTCCACAAGACCTCTGAAGGTGTCCTGTGTTTCATGGCACCTATAGCAGATCCACGGATCAGACAATCCACAGATACTTGATGAGATTGAGATCCATGGAACCCGAAGACCAGATCAACAACTCTATTGTGTTTTCTTTACCATGGAAGGGGGCACTTGGTCTGCAACAGTGTTTAAGTAGGTGGTGCATGTCCAAGCAACATCTCCATGAATGCCAAGACCCGAGGTTTCCTAGAGCATAGCACTGCCTCCACAGTTTTCCCATAGTGCATCCTGGTACCATCTCTTCCTCAGGTAAGTGATGCGCGTCCACACCCAGCCGTCCACGCGGCTTAAAAGAAAACATGACCAGGCCACCTTCATCCATTGCTCTGTGGTCCAGTTCCAAAGGTCATGTTCTCGTGGTAGGCGCTTTTAGCGGTGGACAGCGCTCAGCAGGGACACTGTGATTGGTCTGCTGCTTCACAGCTCCATACACAGCTCGCCATGATGCTCGTCGTGTTCTGACACTTTCTGTCATAGTCAGCACAAACCTTTTCAGCCATTTGTGCTACAGTAGTACAACCCTCGCTCCCCACACATATCAGTGAGCCTTGACCTATGACCCTGTCAATAATTCACTGGTTGTTCATCTTTGGGCTACTTTTGCTAAGTACTAACCACTGCATACTGGGAACACCTCATCAGACCTGGAGTTTTGGAGATGCTCTGACCCAGTCGTCTGGCCATCACAGTTTGGTCCCTGTCAGATCTTTACACTTGCCCGTTTTCCCGGCTTCCAACACATCAACTTCCAGAACTGTTTGTGCTCTTGCTGCCTAATATATCCCAGCCCTCGATAAGTGCCACTGTAACGAGAAACTCAGTGTTATTCCCTTCATCTGTCACTGGTTTTAATGTTGTGGCTGTGGGGAATGTGAGGAGTATATAGTGCAGTATATTGTACTTCAAGATGTAAAGGTTGTGAAAATTGCATTGTAGCACACAAGGCTTCCAGGGAAACAGGATGTTTCAGACAGATAAAGAAGCTCTGTCCAAAATGTCCTGTTTCTCTAGAAACTTTGTCTACTATACTGCAATTATTAGTTGATATTAAATAGTAAATAGAAATAGTTCAAGGTGTGTACAGTTTTAAGGAGTAAAAGTAATTCTTTCACCAGTTATACAGGCTACGAAACCCAGGACAAGGTTTTACAAGAGATGTTGGCTGTCACTATTGTAGATAAATGTGAACAAAGATCATATGTATCTGTGTGTCGTTTCAGTAAGTGTTTTTCCATGTCCACTCACGACTTTCATTGGTGTGCGCGAATGTGAAAAAAGTTCATATATATGCGCATGTGATTTCACTACATAAAGAGAGTATTTTACCCTTGTCTGACTTTCACTGTTGTAATTAAATAAAGCTTATCTGTACGTGTGAGGTAAATTATTGATAATTCCCCACAGTGTGCCACAATATCCGTCAATTTATATGCAAATATGCAAAGGCTTTGCTTTCATAACTAAACTGTGGAAATCTTCTTTTATAGACACGTGATGTAATAGTAAAAATTTAATAAATCTGATCCCTTCGGATGTAGGCCTGCATAGTCAGCTGGCCTTTGTTGTTCTGTGCACACAGCATGCCATAAAACTGAAGTGAAAGGTGTTTTTTTTAAAGAAAGAAAGAATGAAATGGGGCAAAAACTCTTCATACCATACTTGAGTTTTACAATTTTCCACTAGAGGGAAGATTTGAAAAATATGCTCTCGTCCTGCGTTGTCCAGCGACTGAAGCGTTTAGAGATGTAATTCTAAACGTAGACAGCAGGTCGCTGTATGCCGTCACAAAATGTTCGACCTCTTACAGGAAACCTCAAACAACCTTAAACAGGCAGGGGCCTAGTGAAGATGATGAAAGATAAGATAGTGTGAGAGAAAGGACACTTTCTGTTTGATTGTTGCCGATATATACTATCACTTCCCCCCAGATTTGTTTATTTATTTATATTCTGAATGAATTTCGATATGAATTTGGCATACTCTGCATAAAATCCTATTTAAAAATGTTATTGTGTTTATCACAAACAATGCTATAAATCTCAATAGACAAAAAGAAAAATAAAACTTTTAAGCTGTTCTAAGCACTGAAAGAGCATGGCGGTTTCTGGCCAGAAAAAATAGCAGCCACTAAAATTGGAAGGATTTATAAATAGCCTACCACACAGGACATATGAGAACAGACAGCTTCACGCATCTTTTATGAGCTTTCACCCACATATGTAGATACAATCATAAATGCAATCATAAATTATTTACACTCTCTCCAGTAATGAGAGAACATGTTTACCTTTTAATTTTATTTATTTCTCTCTCTCTCTCTGTGTGTGTGTGTGTGTGTGTGTGTGTGTGTGTGTGTGTGTGTGTGTGTGTGTGTGTGTGTGAGAGAGAGAGAGAGAGAGAGAGAGAGAGAGAGAGAGAGAGAGAGAGAGAGAGAAAAATTAAAGGCATTTCATGAGTTGGGAAATCTATCTGGGCCATTTATTTACTGTATATCACTCTAATAGCATATGTTCTACTGATCAAGCAGTTCAGTTGTTGCATGCAGATGTAACGTGAGCTAACATACAAAATGACTGGCTGTCACCTGCTAATGCTAAAGGCCTGATTCACAATCACGCTTTAAATTAAGATTAAAATGTTTCAGTGTTCCATTTTACCACACCATCTGCCATTCCAAAGTTTACTCGCCCACTAGCAAAAGCTTGCCATGGGCATGTATCTGTCTCTGTGTGATTCATCATTTTCCATTATATTGTACACTGACAATGTTTCCTCTAGTCTTTTGGACATAATTATAAAGAGGGTGTATGCATAGACTGGCCCGGCATGTATAGACTGGCCCAGGCGTATGTAGCCTTGAAAAGCTTACTATAACATGGCTGTTTTTTCAGCATAGCTAACAGCTGAGTTCACTGTTTGGGATTTTAGTTTGTTCACTCCCATAAGTATTTAAATGGGATTATGGTAAATTGCCCCATTTATAAAGCAAAATTAAAAAACAACAGGGTTGGTGGTACATAGTTCTCCTTAAAGTCAAAACTTTCTCCTTAAAGTTAGAATATTATTAATAGTAATAATCAGTACCAAGCATGGGGCAGTTAGGGGGGGCATAAACCCGAATATTCCGATGCCAGATGATGTTTTAATCTCAGGGTGATTATAATAGTGCAATTTACTGTCATTTGCATGTTAAAAGTTCCGCTACAGGGCAGAGGCTTGAATCTTTGCCTCTGCCTCTGACACATTATACAATACACATGAGACTTTTAAATAGTAATAATAATGATGATGATGATGATGATGATGATGATGATGATGATGATGTTTATTTATACAACATATTTATTTAGACTTTTAAAAATGAGATTTACAAAGTGCTTTACAAAAGGGTACAAGAGGAATCAAATGAAATAAATTAAGACAAAACAGAAGATAAAATATAAGGCAAAGAACAACAGAAAATGAAATTGAAAAAATTAAAAATGACATTTTTTCTCTAGCCAAAATATTAATAAATAGGCATGGAATTCCAAAGCGGAGGAGCACAGTGAAAAAGTCACTTCACCTCTCTTTAGGTGGATAGTGTGGGCAGTGGTAGCTCAGGGGTTAAGGCGCTTGACTTGTAATCAGAAGGTTGCCAGTTCAAGTCCCACCACTGTGAAGTTGCCACTGTTGGGCCCCTGCGTAAGACCCTTAACCCTCAAGTTGTACTCACTCATAATTTTAAGTCACTTTGGATAAAAGTGTCAGCTAAATGTAAATGACTAGTATGTTACTGGTGGTGGGATGTTCTGAGAGCTCTCATGAAAACACATCTAATAATCAGTGCACTGAGCTGCAGGGAGGTGACACCATATGTCTGTTACAAAAGGTGCCTCTGTCATGTCACTATTAATGTTTACTAGTTGATCAAAGCAGGATTTGAATCTTTTAGGGCTACTGTTTAATGCATTTTCATGCTTTATTGGGGCTCATCCAAACGCACAGATGTTTACACACACTATTATTACCTTAATCTGCCACACACTTGTTATCCCTGTACAAGCACGGGGATCGCTTTCAATGCCACGTTTTCCCAACAAAACACAACTTTGGGGTGTTTAAGGAGTCATGATAATTGTTACAGCTTATTCAACCCTTGAAGGAGAAATCCAAATCACAGTACAAGAGTGGTACCCATAGTACACATGCAAAAGTGCCCTTACCAATATTCCATATTGAACATTCTATGAGTAAATGACAAAACACTTTTGCAAGGCGCTCTGGGTAAGCGCATGTGCCAAATGCTGTAAATGCAAAGGTAAATGTTAATGAGCATTGTGATAAAAAGAAGCACATTATCAGACCCGGGTTGACACTAGTCAAAATAGACTGGCTCATGAAGCAAGGGGCACTAGCTACTTATAGCTCAGGGGTTACTTATGAGCCACGCGTTATTCTATGGGTCTGCTGGCGCCCCCTTTTGGTGCAAAAGGACCACTGCGTTTGTGTCCCGGGTCACGAGCAACGTAACGTCGCTGCCAAATCTTCACATCGCACGTGAGCCACGTTTTCCACGACAGAACGGCCCCGTGGCGTGCGCGCTGACAGCAGCCACTACAAATAACTCAACCCTGACGATCCCTGCGCTTGCTGCACCGCGCAGGTCTGCAGACCGACGGCATTCACACCTGCACGTGGAATAATCGCGCTGCACTATGTGCGCGCGTGACGAGATGGCGCGTGCGGATGACGCGGTTTCCGATCGCCTCTAAGACGTAGTGACCTTCGCCGGCGTCCGTGCAGAGTCTCGCGGTGGGACGGGAAGGAAGACACGCTTTAAGGCTAACCGGCGTCGTCCTGCGGAAAAGGTGCGCTTTTAAACCTCGCTTTCTCGAAAGACACGACTTATTTTGCCCTAAAGGTACAAGGAATATGTTATGTAGCTGCATGTTAGGTACTTATGTGATACGCTTTTATATAGTAACGAATAACAGTTAAATTAGCTAAACTAGCTTAGCTAGCAAATAAGATAAGGTTGCGTGGCTTGCGTGGCATCTAGTCCTTCAGCATTATTCTAAAACGTTTCTTAATTGTGATAACTATTTTATTATGGCCATATGTGATTTTTATTTCTTCTAAGACGACGTGGCTGTTCTGGTCTTATCTAGCTAAGCCCACCCAGCTGCTCAGGGCCGGGGGGGTCGAGCTCTCGTCAAATTGTGGACGGTTACGGTTCCGTTAAGGTTTGATTTCTCCTCGATGGGATCTGTCAATTACGTTTAGCCTGATCTTTGTCTGGCGGACCTAATATCGTGTCGTTAACGTTACTCTCGTTCGTGTCTTTGGTGCAAAGTCGAGGATATTCCCACCCGACCTTGCTAGCCGGCGGTGCTGGTAGCCGCGATGGTGAGACGTGGGGTAAAGAGTTAGGGAAACTCTTCTTTTAAAATGCATCATTTATTATCCTTTACTCTACGAATGGGGTGGTTTTATGCTGGATTCATGCCCCTCATATTCAGAGAACAGGGGAAGCCGTGTTGTAAGCCTCTCCTGACTGTCTGTCTTTGTCCGACGTTCCATTTTCTACCGGCATTTTTGTTTCATTTTCCAGTTAGATGCGCGCTGGTCAGGAAATGCATGGCTATGTAACCTCGCGAATTAAGCTGGATACGGCGATGCGAAAGACGGATGCCACGTTCCCCTTAAACGACCTTAGTTTGTCCTTAAATTCACTTAAATGTGCTGCGGAGACGAGTGAACCCAGCATTAGCAGTCTGGGGAATGATACCCGCTCATCAAAGGGCCGGTCAACATAGTCCTGGTTAACCCTGTTTTTGTCGTGTAACCCTGCACTGTTGTGTTTTAGACAATATGGGTGATATTGAAAAGGGAAAGAAAGTCTTCATCCAGAAATGTGCCCAGTGTCATACAATCGACAAGGGGGGCAAGCACAAAGTCGGCCCCAACCTTTGGGGTCTGTTCGGCCGCAAGACGGGGCAGGCTGAAGGCTTCTCCTACACCGACGCCAATAAGACCAAAGGTAAGGAGTTCACACGGGGTCACACTGGGGGTGCAGGGGTTGCGAGCAGGATTGCCCTGTGAATTGGATCACTTAAAAATGAATGTTGTCCAATTGGGATGTGTTTACTCCTGACTTACCCCATCAGTTAAATGAGAAATCCCACATTTCTGTTTGTCCTTCAGGTCTATGACTCTTAACGGCCTCTGGTACATAGTTTGTGTCTGCTATATAAACATAATTCTCTGCACAGGTATCATTTGGAGTGAGGACACCCTGATGGAGTACTTGGAAAACCCCAAGAAATACATTCCTGGAACAAAAATGATCTTTGCTGGTATCAAGAAGAAGACCGAGCGTGCAGACCTTGTCGCGTATTTGAAATCAGCCACATCATAATACTACTAATAATAAGTTAAATAAGTTTAAATGTCAGTAGTCTCACTTTTTCTGTCTTTTAACAATACCTATTCACAGTTTACCAAATAATCTGAACTCTTTGTCCTAGGCCATGGCTTGTTTTTGATGCCTGCCTTTTTTAATAAGAAGGATTTTCAGTTTTGTCTGCCACTGAGCTGTCAGCACAGTCAGACTGAATGTTGTTGCGCTGGGTGCCAGGTCTTCCCTGTGACGGGGAAGGAACTATTCCCTGGTTTCACAAGAGCTGGATATTAAGTTATTGGACTGTACCTATCTGTAGCAGTAATGTGGACTGCATTGAGCTGAAGGTGTCTGTGCTTATTGGTAACCATAGTCAATAATGTATCGTATGAAACGGAACTGTGAATAAAAATTGAAAAGGGGACTTTTTTTTTTTTTCTTTGTCTCTTTGTCTGTCAGGCTCATTCTATGTTCCTATAACAGACTTCCTGAAAAGACCCAGGCTAAATCTATCCCAACCCAATTACTTTCAGTGACTTGGCCGAAGTGTTTACCTGATACATTACTTTCAATTCTTCCGGAAAGTTTAAAAGGGAGCATATATTGTTTTTGGTCTGAGATGTTGGTCCTGTTCATCATGAACTGCATGCTCAAGTTTATTAATAATAATAGTTCTAAAATGGCAGAATAAGTAGAATAAAATGGTAATATAATGGCTCAACATCACAGCTGATGTACTAAGGTGCACACACAAAGGAACAATAATTTCAGATGTATATTTTAAATAGGTGCATTGAATTACCATTAAATGGGAAGGAATCTTTAAGTGGTAAAGTTGGACAGAATACATGAGGTGTGGCCAGCAGCAGTTAAGATTTTTCAAATCCAGTCTTAAAATGATTCAAAATAACCCCTCATCAGTTATACTATTTGGTCTTATACAGCTAGGGTTAAGGTGTAGTCTAAGGCTTCCGTCTTGTAAAATATCAAAACCAGGCTAGACGCTTCAAGGCTCATCTGGCCTCCCAGTGCGCTGTACGTCGCGTTTGTACCAATTTCTATCGAGACTGGTTTTTTCATGTCAGTACACGTCATGCATAGTTATGTCATTTGACTTTAATTCTAGGACTTGTTGATTCTTGCGCTGACTGATAAACATGATTTTGGATAGGCTAATGTAAAAAGTTCCAATTTATCCAAATAAACTCATTAGTTATTAGTCACAAATGAATTACATTTAGGATATATGAAATGAAATTCTATGATTCCAATATTATAATGAGAGGTTATGGTAGAGACGCTATCTTGTAGGTTACCTTTCAGAATATGCTTCGTATATTCATCAGCATGCTCAAAACTTTAAAAGTGCAGTGACCATGGGAGACAGCTGGGTTACTTATGGGTATGTGTGAGTGAGTAAGAGTCCCATTTCTTACTGAATGAATAAAGTTCTTTGTAAACTAAATGGTAGTAAGCCTACTAGTGAGAGTTCTCACCCCTTATTTCTTTGTAGTAAGCTACAATATTTATTAAAAATTCACTAAAAGCATCAATTATGACCAAACTCACCAGGATATCAAATCCAATTACTTGAACATCAGTTTGTGAAAGTTTGTGGGTGGACCGGAAAATATGTTTTAACAATCTTCAAAAAGCAATTTAATTAACCCAAAGCACAAAAAAGGTGAACTAGTGGAAGTAACCAGGAAATGTTACAGTAACATATTTACAGTCCAAAACAAATATAAGCTTCTGTTTGAAAAATCAGAGAGCAAATCCTATGACAGAACTTTTACAGAATCTTTCTATTTCCTTATAGATACATATTTTTTCTGTTTCTTGTAGGAATCATCTGTAATTGGTGACACACGAGCTTTAAATCACATACAATTTTCTGCAATTTCTCTTTTTTATCAGGGTTGATTTAGAATATTATGAGGCAGTGTGTACATTGTTGTACAGTGAATTATTAACAGGTAATCATGGATTTGTAATGTGCAGGAACAGACTGTTAAACAAAATCATGCAGAACAACTATACAGTATATATAGTGGGTTTTGTCACTCATATATTTTGCTTTTTTTTTTTCTTATACACTAAATCTTTTACCTTAAAGAGATCTTATGTCCTTAAAGAGAATTTACATCTTTTTTTCTGTTTACTGACAGAGGTTTTACAGAATCTTTTTATTTCCTTATAGATACATGTTTTCCTGTATCCTGTAGGAATTATCTGTAATTGGTGACACAGGAGCTCAGGTAATGACTAGATTTGCATGGCGCAAATTTTACAGAAACTTTATTTCCTTATAGAGAATTGGTGATATTATTATTCTAACTCTAACCTTAATGTCTTAGAACCTTTTTTTGTTAAATTGTCACTTTACAGAACAGTTTGGTAAGTCTTTCAATACCGAACATGTATAAGATGTGCAGAACACAACAGATGCAAACAGCAACAAACCATTAACTGCCTGTTTCTCACTGAAGAAAAAACATCACAGGATCTCTTCATCCGTTTCTCTGTAAGGCAAAAAATTGATTCGTTATTGTTCTGTTGGATAATGAACATTTTCCCATGTGAATATGACATTGTAATGTTTGAAGCATATACTTACGTTTGAATTGTTTTCGTAAGTCCCACTAAATTGTAAACAGTCGTTCCTCTCTCTTAGCACTCTGAAAAGTTCTGTGTAAAGTTAATATAAAATCTTCAATGATTTAATTGAATCAATTAAATAAATTGTGTGTTGTGTTGCTTTATGAGTTCGTTCCAAACCATGAGTGATGTTCTCATTCAGTTTGCCCAGTGAAGCAATCCTGATTGTTCTCTAAGTCATCATCATAATTAATTTTTTGTCATTTGCATTTTGGCTGTTAAGAAAACATCCGTACATTCATTTGTGTAGTGTACTTTTTAGCAGCCTAATTAAGTTAAATTATTTACTGTTGTCATGAAGAGTTCATGTGAGTTCATCGCATCTTTTTGGGCCCAGGGGGAATTTTCAGTAGGGATCAATACAGCTGTGAAGCTTTAAAAAATGTAGTTATGGATGAATAAAATGTAAATGTGTTTAGTGTGGTTTAGTGTTTTAGGCATGCCAGTTCCGTCAATTCTTGGATACTCTCAGGGGGTTCATCGATGGGATCTGATTCTTCGGACACTGAACTCTCGCCTACTTCAGTAATGTCCTGAACTCTCTTTGCTGGGACAGTTCTGATGGTTCTGTTCTTCACACGTCTCTCCCTCAGTGAGGCTTTTCCCTCACTGTCCATGGCATGCTCGTCGTCTTCACTGATACTGTCTTTCTGGTGTGTCCCTTCAGCTTCCTGCACGTTCACAAGTTTTTTCACTAGAGACGGAACATACACGGAACATGCCAGGCTGGAGATGGCAACATCGAATTTGTCTGATGTTTTTAAGATGTGGTACATTACATAAACAACTCTCTCTCTCATTTTGAGATTTTTAGCCTGTGTGAAACACATCAAAATGAAAATCAAGCATAAGAAATAAAGACGTGGACAAAATCACTAGTTTATTACTTACGTGTGTGTCTACAGATGACCGTACAGTTATGTGCAAAATAATAGCAGTGTGTTTAAAACAACGGAGAAAAAGCTCAATCCTCATAATAGCATTTGTTTCCATATACACAAAGGCACTGGGAGCACTGCACGTTCAATTCCAAATGAAAACATGAACGAAATACGAATTTATAAACTGAAAATGAAGAAAAAAGAATAACGGGCTGTTCAAAAAAATAGCAGTGTCTTCATTTTCATTTACAAACTCGAATATTTACAGTATAAACTGAAAGTTGTTTACAGTTCAAGTTCAAGTTTGGTTTATTTGTCACATACATAGTCATACACAGTATAACACGCAGTGAAATGGTTTGTTTACAGATTGTGCCACTTTATGCCAGTCACTGTGTTCTTTGACAAACATAACCTTTTAAACACGTCTTTTTTTTTCAGCAATGGTACTTTATGAGGGTTTCTTGCAAATAGTTTGGCTTCACGTAGGCACCTTCTGATTGTTGCAGTACTCACAGGTAACTGAAGCTCTTCTTTGATTTCCCTGGAGCTGATCATTGGATGCTTCTTTGCCATTCTTGTTATTCTATGATCTACACGGATGGTAGTATTTCTTTTCCTACCACGTGTTTTGGGTTTTGTTTGCCATTTTAAAGCATTTGAGATCATTTTAGCTGAGCAGCCAATTATTTTCTGCCCTTCTTTATATGTTTTCCCCTCTCCAATTAACTTCTTGATCAAAGTTCTTTCTCCTTCGGTACAATGTCTGGAGCGACCCATTTTACTCACTGAGCAAAGGCTAAAACCAGCAGGTACATTTGCTGCCCTCCTTCTTTAAATAAGGGCCATAATTGAGATCTGTTTCTTCACAGAATGAATGACCTCACTAATTGAACTCCACACTGCTATTAATCTGAACACACCCCTTTCATTAAATGAGTCGATGACACCCAATTAGCAGCGTGCACGTCATGACTGTTGATTCTATTGGTTGCCCATTACTCAGCTACACCTAGTCATGAATTTTTTCCCCATGTTGTATTATCTTTTCTGCCAAAATCAGTAATTAAATACATTAGTGATGTTAGACTGCTATTATTTTGCACATAACTATGTCTGTTGTTTGTGTTCTCTCGTAACCCCGCACGGGCCCAGGCCATGGAAACATACTGAGACATTTTTCTGAGTGCAGTGTCTGTTCTTGTGAAAACAGGGTGTCAGTGTCATCTCTGTAGCCTGGCAACCTTTGATGGAGGTCAGCAAACCTGTCAAACCAGGCAAACTCCTCTTTAGTGAGGGAAAATGTTGCTTTACTATAGGTGCCCATGGTTTTGTGGTTACACACCTGAAAGATCAAAATATAACAAAGCGTTTTGATGCAAAGTCTCTAAAGGTAGATATTTTGAGGACATTAGTTGAAAACTCCAGCAATCCAGTCCACCTCCACCGGGAGACGAGGTGACTACCTGGTCTAGACCTTACTTCTAGAAAGATTCTGCAAAATCTCTGTAATCCAAGTCTGGTCTATATCTGAGCTCCATAGGTCTCCAGTGGGGCAGGTCAGACCATCTGGTTCCTCCCAATATATTCAATACTAGGATTAGAGTCAGGGTTACAGAATATAGAAAAATATGTAAATTCTCTAGACATGTCTCTAGACAGCCCCATGTTTGTATTACAGATACAGCAGGTCTCTAGACAGCCCCATGTTTGTATTACAGATACAGCAGGTCTCTAGACAGCCCCATGTCTGTATTACAGATACAGCAGGTCTCTAGACTGCCCCATGTTTGTATTACAGATACAGCAGGTCTCTAGACTGCCCCATGTGCCCAGTAAGAGACCTTCAACTAGCTCAGCATGTATTACACTCTCACAAACATGAAGTAATCCTAAAAAGTGCTCTCTACTTTTCATAAACACAAACAGCTAATACATTTGTTTTGTTAACCCTTAACACCTTTCAACCTTTCAAAGGTCACTGCAATTAAAGAAAAAGTACAGAAAGAAAAAAAAAAATTTTTTAAAGGTGTCCAAACGTCACAAAAAGCAACTGAAGACATCGATGAGGTCACAAAACTGAAGAACAAAATTCAAAGGCAGCACAAAACAATCTCACCCGCGACGGCTGAACTAAGAGGTGAGCAGTTCATGGCAAATGACAAGTCACAGTAACTTTGATGTGCACATCCACTTAATCTTTATACTTACATGAAGTGTGCAGTGACAAAAAAAAGGGAGTGAAGCGGTCAACCAACGGAGAGTTGTGTGCTTACGCTTCAGACCTTTCCACTGATGGGGAACATCTGCCCAGTCCAGACACCGTGCAGAGAAGCCAAACCCTAAAATGAAGGATGTGCGTCATCCTCACCAGACTCATCCAGTGAGACGAAAACATCTGCCCACTCCGGACAACCTGTCGAGAAACCTAGAGAAAAAAAAAAAAAAAAACAGTGAAAAAAAGAGACCCATGATCCGGACAAGAAAAACCGGATACTTCGGCGCATCTCATAGGCCGAATGGCTTGAGCATCAAGTTAAAGAAACGTTCAGCAGTCGCCTGTTGAGCGCAGACAAGGTTCAGTCGTACATTTTACTTTTATTGTTCCTTTATATTAGCAGACACTGTGCTCGCGTCACGCCATGAAATTTTTAAACTTCATGTGGAAAAAACAAAAGAATGAATTCATCACGTACGAGAACACGACACCAGCAGATATGTCCGCCTCAGCCAAGGAGCCTCCAAATGTGTCCTTTCCACACTGTCCATGGAGCTCAAATCACAGGACAAAGAAATCGCAGTTCACCAGCAGACCGTGCACATGGAGAAATGGGGACTGCTCACTACCTAAAGACATGCATGTTAATTTAGCTCTGTGAAAACTGACAATGCAGGAATGTGTCTTTTATTTTAGAGCATTTTCACAGCTTGGAAGACTTAAAAAATTCCAAAGGGAAGCATCTAATTCCATTCTCAAACTTTTGGGTGAGTAGATCATATTACTAACATGAACTCCACAGAAATATTCTGTATATATTATGTGAGTGTATAGGGAAACTATGTATATTCTCTATAAGGACAGAAAAATATAAAAGATATAAAAGTTCTGTAAGTCTATAGGTAAAATATGTAAAGTAAATATTTACCTTCATAAGGAAGAGTAAGTTCTAGTTTTCCTTGATGAACAGAGTTTACTTTAACTCTTCGGATCCCGGTCCACCAGATGGATCGGTTATCATGGAGGGGATGAAGAGGTCAGATGTAGGGACCTACCATTGTCTGGTGAAGGTATCAGGTACTGAATGCTGGAGACAACATCTTCATCTCATGGCAGCTCCATATCTCCCTAACTGCACTGTGGAGGGGACAACGTATACATGGTCAGTTGTGTTTCTTCAGTGTCAATCAAACGGAACAAGACCGATTTTGTCATGTGGGCATTCTGTTCTAGTATGTTTAAGATTGTTACTGCAACTGCAATCTTACATGATTTACTACTACAGAAGCTCTTTAAGAAAGCTTTCATATCTATATATCTATTAAACCATGTTTATATGAATTATTTGTAATATTTTATGACAGCATTGGCTTTCACACACCCAAAGAAAAACTGAGCAAACCTAAAATTGATTCAAAAGTACTTGTGCCCAAATTATGCTAATCACATCCATTCCCACATGAAGTTCACTACAGTGCAGACCAGAAGCTAAGCTGCACCTGGCCTGAAGTTTCTGCGGAAGATGTCACTACGACCAGTAGGGGGCACTACTGTCACACAAACCGATCCCAGTGCCCAAAGGCAGTGACAGAGACAAACATTTACATTACATTTACTTATCCAGAGCGACTTACAAAAGTGCTTTGTCATTTTCTTATAGAATACATCCTAGTACAGTACAGTAGGTTAGAGTGCAACATACCAATGATGTAGAATACTGTAGAAATGCAGGGATCAATGCTCATGACTAGAAGTACAAAATACATATAAGCTCTATAAAAGACAACGATAAGTGCAATAAACAATAAGTACTAGAGTTAGTCAACATCAGTGCAATAAACAATACCCTACCATAAGTCCAAACTGCTTTGTAAGGGTGAGGAAAAAGGGATGTGCACCTTGGTATTCTGGCATTTGTGTTAATACTCTCACTAACACTTCAGTTGTGTTAATACTCTCACTAACACTTCAGTTGTGTTAATACTCTCACTAACACTTCAGTTGTGTTAATATTACTCACTAACACTTCAGTTGTGTTAATATTCCTCACTAACACTTCAGCTGTGTTAATACTCTCCCTAACACTTCAGTTGTGTTAATATTCCTCACTAACACTTCAGTTAATACTCTCCCTAACACTTCAGTTAATATTCCTCACTAACACTTCAGTTGTGTTAATATTCATCACTAACACTTCAGTTAATACTCTCCCTAACACTTCAGTTGTGTTAATACTTTCACTAACACTTCAGTTAATACTCTCACTAACACTTCAGTTGTTAATATTCCTCACTAACACTTCAGTTCTTTTATATTCCTCAGTAATTTTAATTTTCCTCACTAACAACCCTTAATTTTGTTAAAACTCCACACTGACTATACAAACTCCTCTGCTCATGTAATAGATTAATACATAATGTGTAATGAGCAAACTGTCAGATTTAATACAGTAGTAAATAATGCCTCATTATTTACATTTGTGCTACACATTTGTACTGTTTATGTCCCAACAAAATATATAAGCACTATGTATAAGCAATGATTTACTCATTCATTAATTTATTCATTACAATAATACTAATTTAAATTAGTTTAGTATCTTAAATTTTGTTAGATTAGGTTGTCAGCAATCAAATGCTGCACATTCAATTGTCCTGGTGAAAATGTTCCAGTTTCTACTATAACTGTCCAGGAGTATTGCATGATCTCTACTATAACTATCCAGGAGTATTGCATGATCTCCATTATAACTATCCAGGAGTATTGCATGATCTCTACTATAACTATCCAGGAGTATTGCATGATTTCCACTATAACTATCCAGGAGTATTGCATGATCTCTACTATAACTATCCAGGAGTATTGCATGATCTCCACTATAACTATCCAGGAGTTTTGAATGATCTCCACTATAACTGTCCAGGAGTATTGCATGATCTCTACTATAACTATCCAGAAGTATTGCATGGTCTCCACTATAACTGTCCAGGAGTATTGCATGATCTCCACTATAACTATCCAGGAGTATTGCATGATCTCCACTATAACTGTCCAGGAGTATTGCATGATCTCCACTATAACTATCCAGGAGTATTGCATGATCTCCACTATAACTATCCAGGCATATTGCATTGCATTTGTTTGTCAGCAAATCAGCTGTCAGTTACCTGTAGTCAGCACAGGTGACTGAAGCAACACAGCTAAGTGTGTGAAATCTACATTGGTGCAAACTTTATGGGCGTGTACTTACTGCAAGATGGTTGGAACCCTTAAAGCAAAGTTCTGTAATGCACTGACCACACACTCACACGGTCAAAGTGGACCACAGAACTTCGCCTGCAGAGCTTTTCATGTGTTTTGTGTGTGTGGTGTGTGTGTGTGTGTGTGTGTGTGTGTGTGTGTGTGTGTGTGTGTGGTGTGTGTGTGTGTGTGTGTGGTGTGTGTGTGTGTGTGTGTGTATGTGTGTGTGTTTATGCATTTTTGCATTCAGCAGTATGTCACAAAGATTTAATGTTATAGTTATTATATTACATATTATAGTTTTAATGTTGTATATGTGGATGGTGGCGGACTTCAGTCAGTAACGTGTTATTTCATTGGTTGAGATAGTAATGTGCTCATGGCTTCACTGGTACATCCAACCCCTAGGAAATAACACACATGGCACACTGTTTAGTCTCCTGGCATGAATATGTTTTACGCATGTTCCCCATTAACATTAATAAAATCACCTAGACAGTAGACTCAGTAGATCAAAACTGTGAAAGTGTATTTTGTACAATAAGAATTAAACTAGTTTCATACCAGAACGCATGCTTGAGAATCCTGTGTATGTACAAGCCTTCTAAGTTTATGTCTTAAAATTATTTAAACCTATTGGCTGCATGCCTACAACACTGTAAGCAACAAGTGTTGTTCATCTTAAACTTAACAATAGGTTAACTTAATAGATACTTGACAATAGACAAAATAATGTCGTCTACCAGGTGAACTTCCAGAGAGAAATGACAATTGCCAGGCCTTGTTCTAAGCGTACCCCAAGGACTGTAGGCTGTAGAAGAAACAGTAAATTTGCATGAATTCAGCCCACCACCAGCCTGATACATCACATATGTAGACATAGCGGAATCTCCACACTTTTAGAAGCTCGAGCACGGCTTAGTGCATCTCCTCTGCAAATCTCGACAGCACCGCCACGGATGGCTGTTCTTTTATAGCGGAAATGAATTATCGAGCATCTTACGGTGGCTTACCGCACACGTCGGCTGCGTACTCCCTCGGCTCCGTACCCCACTCCTGCTTTACTGCCCCACTGGATCCCCGGTGCGGGCACGAAACTGGAGGAATGTCGACGTGGAGCTGCCAAACGTGAACGTGTAGGCTTCTCATGAACGCGCTCAGGAACTTTTCGGACTCGTTTGCTTTGCACGATCATTCCCCACTAACTAGAAAGAGGGATGTTCTTCCCAAGCACGTCCCAGAGGAAGAAAATGTGTGTTTTACCCGTCTAAACGGAATCAAGCTGTTTTCATTACAGCATTCGCTATATAGCACACTCTCTAACAGAGTATTCATAAATAATACTGAACTCAGTTTTGAAAAATGCTATTTTAGCGTGTTCCATTTCCCCCGTATTCCGTTCAGTCGGCAAACACGAACGGGACAACGGGAAGTACAAGAATAGAAGATGCTGCATTCAGACACTCGGTGCTACTCTCGTCCTAAGAATATTTCAGTGGGTGTTTCTATCGGGGCGGGACTGAAAAGAATTGCGTACGTTTCGGCTCCAGAAGCCTTCCAGGGGAACATTGCAGACCTTCGTGCGTGCGGATCGGCTCGTTTGACATGTATGGGTGCACGCAGGGAGCAGGAGTATTGCCATCAGCAGGCTGCACGGTGCACGGTGCACAGACACAATGAGAGAAGGTGCATCCGCAGGGCCGAACCGCCAGCAGGTGAGACACGCCACCGTGCAAAGCGCGCGAATGTGTGTTTGTGCGTACGTAGTTGAACGTGATTGACGATATTGATCACCAGTGATAGCCTACGTCTTAGTTAAGCATCAATGCCTTTTCAGTTTTGCATAATAAAATCTTGTTTTAAAAGTCTCGAGAACTGTCTTGAGAACTGTCTTTATTCCATACATCTACAACCAATGTATGAAAATAAATGTACAAAATACTTTAGATACACGTAATTTGTAATTTAATTATAGCACAATACAACACAAAAAATGAGTTCTTTAAAAATCCTCTCATTATAAACCAAACAGTCAATTTATATAGACTGCTTCCTATAGACTAAAGAGGTACCCTGAATATTACTGCATGGATGAGTTTGACTGTAGGTCAGTGTGCTGTTTACTTCTTACTTCTTACTTACAATTTACATATATTTTTACAATACTAATACAGTATTTTGTACTGCTAATTTCAAAAGAGTGAAAAATGTCATTAAATACACATTTCAAATCCATGTAATTAAATACTGCCAGTCTTTGCTTATATGGGATGGTTGGTTCGGAAGTGAATGATTTGGATAAACAGGGTTATTATGATAAACAGCCCTCGAAATTCTGTTGTAACAAAATGTAAAGTCAATAAAATGAACCATTATAGTGAAATGAAATGATACTCTATTGTGATTGTTTCTTTATTTAATAATTTCAGCGTTAATAGTTCGGCCCTCTGCAGGCCCTCTTTCCCCCTTTTCCGGTGTCGCGGTTGACCTCACTGACCCTGTGCTGTAAAGGTAAATCATTAGAAGTTGAGCCCTGCAGTGTCACAAGCACAGTCCTCACTATCAGGGCTTTATGTCACTGTTTAATTACAGGAGTTGATAAAGTAAGAAACGTGTTGAGCTGTGAAGTATTTCTGCTCTGAAGCCTAAGGAACAGAGAGAGTGAGGAATACAGTATAAGCAGATATGATAGGGCAAAAAATCCCTCCTTTGCACTGATGATTGCATGTACTGTAGTGAGAAAGGTTGTGTACGGAGGGTTGAGCCAAACACAGGGTGGCATGTGTCGTCATGTAGCCTCACAAACAGAAGAGGTTCGTGACAGATCCTCACTCTCTTTCTCTCGCTCTCTTCTAGGAAACCAGTTTGATTGACACCTCGTGGCAGCAGAATATTGGCCTGGGCGTCGAGTGGGAGGAGCCTCGTGTCCCCTTTTGTGAGTGGGCTGGGGAGATGCAGAGAGCGAGGAAGCAGGAACAAGGCAGGATTAGAAGAGAGGGGGAGGGGCAAGGAGTCCTGCTAACGTTCGGAAATCTGGACCAGGAAACTGGGGAGATCTTGCCTGACTGTCTGTTGCAAACTTCTCAGGTACTTAGTACACACATGCAGCAGAGACACACACACACAGCAGCTGAGAGTACTAAAACCGCAGTCACTGGTTCACTCGGTGTGTGTGTGTGTGTGTGTGAGTACGTCTTTACCCAACCCCCCAAACAGTTTTCACTCCTATCCTGTATCACTGCTTTCTCCGAGGGTAATATCCCACTCTGACTTGGGTGTTTGGAATCATCACTACCTGTGCTGGGTGTCTCTTACTTGGATCAGTTGGCCTAGCAATAAGTCCCTTTTCCTATAATTTTATAAACCATATGTGTTTCTTCAGTTTCAAAGCCCTGTTGCTCTCTGCAGTATATTTGCAGTATATTGCAGTATATAAGATGTGGCCATACAAGGTGATGACTGAAAATAAACGTTTGTTTGTTTTGTTCTTTGCTTTGTTGTAATTGCTTTAAATTAGTGAGCACAGGTCAATTCAATTTTAAATTAAAATAAATAAGCCATTTACACACACACACACACACACACACAAAGCCCAAACATTTAAGGTTGTAATGATTGTTTTCCAAGCTCCATCTCTTCTGTTTTGCAGACACCCTCCCCTACTCTGGTTTCTCCAGAGCATTCTCCTTCCACACCTTGTTCACAGGGATCTCCCCTTACCCAGAACCCTCTGTTGGCTGCTCTGCTTTTCACAAACAAGCCAACAACTCTGAAAGTGAAGTCGTCTACTCAGCCCTTGCCTGATTTACAGGTATATATACACAGACAAGTGTTACAGGTATACACACACACACACACACACACACACACACACACACACACGTTACAGGTACGCACACACACACGTATTACAGCTATACACACACACACACACATTACAGGTACACACATGGGTTACAGGTATACACACACATTACAGGTATACACACAGGTACAGGTACTTACATACAAGTGTCACACATATAGACACGCACACATATTAAAGGTATACACACACTCACAAGTGTTACAGCTTACATACGTACATACGTGTTACAGGTATACACACGCACACACTTGTTACAGGTACACACACACACACACACACGTGTTACAAGTGCACACACACACACATTACAGGTATACACACGTTACGGGTACACACACGTGTTACAGGTATACATACACTCACAAGTGCTATAGCTTTACACACACGCACATGTTACAGGTATACACATGCGCACACTTGTTACAGGTATACACATACACACACGTACACACACACATGCGTTACAGGTATGCACACAGGTGTGTTAGGAAAGCTCCAATCAAAACAACACTGGATTGTTTTTTGCTGTTGTTGTTATGCTGTTGTTGTTATTGTTGTTGTTTTCATAGGTTTTGTTTGTTCTATTGTAAATAAGTGGCCCTTTGTTAATCTTTAGACGTTATTCAATAGTTTAGTACAACAGTCATATTTTAACCATTTTAATAGCAAGCAGCATTTCACAAAGTAATGACAGAAATTTGCTTTGAATGAAAAAAGTTGCTTTGCCATGTACAGTACAGAATAGATGAATTATAGTTATCAGTGCCCATATTTGGAAGTTATGGCGGACTGTGGATCATTGCAGCAAGTTTTTGGTGACTTTTTGACTGATTGTGTATTTATGCATATTAATGTATATTAATGTTGCTCCTTTGGTCTTCAGTATTATCTGGATCTCCTGGAGGTTCATGTTCCTGAAAGACCATGTGCTCCCCTAGTGGACACTAGAGAGAATAACAACTACCTGCTGCCTGAGCCCCTGGGGGAGAGCTCCGAAACTGGTCTTGTTTCCGGCACTGAGCCACTTACGCCCCCTCACTCTGACTCCACTGAGATCACGCAGGTGCACAGAGACACGCTGGCCGACCTTATTGAGCTAGCGCGACCATTAACACAGTCACTTCCTGACACTGCTAAATTCAAACAAACATTTTGTGGTTCAGAGGAACTCTCACATTCATTTCTAGACGCAAATATACACTCCAGTCCACTGGATAACCCAAACCAGATGAATTCAACAGCTTGTGAAGAGACCTTAAGCACACATACACAAAGAGACGTTTGTCAAGATCATACAAGTACAGTAACACTTGCACACACACTCTATCAAGATGAATTTACCCAAAAAGACTCCTCACACACCTTCTCATCTCTTGCCGATAGCACAACCTTGTTCCATATTGAAAGCGCTATAGAACCTGTAGCTCTAGACATGTCCCTATATGGAGTTGACCCACCAGCCAGCCAATCAGAGGCCGAGGAGGCAGGCCACATTCACTCAGATCACACAGAGCTGTTTGATTTGTGCCTCCTCTCAGATTCAGAGGAAGTGGAGTCCTCACCTTTTCAGTCCTGCAGAACAGAGGCTGTCCCGACGCAACTAACGCAAAACACCTTTCACGAGGAAGCGTTCCACCTGTCGTCCAGAGCACAAACGGCCTCCCCGCCGAGCCCGCCGGCACGAGGGGCTCGCCGTAACCGAAGCACCTGTCACGATGAGCAGCATGCCAGGGCCCTGTGCCTCCCGCTTAGCGTGGACGACATCGTCGGCCTGTCGGCGGACGCCTTTAACGAGGCCGTTGGCGATAACGAGCTCAGCCAGGCTCAGCTCGTCCTCCTCAGGGACATCCGCAGGCGGGGCAAGAACAAGATGGCTGCCCAGAGCTGCCGAAAGAGGAAGCTAGACAAGATGGTGGACTTGGAGGCCGAGGTGGAGGCCCTCAGAGAGAAGAGCGAACGGGGGATGAGGGAAAGAGAGAGCAACGTCAGAGCTCTGCGTGAGACCAAGCAGAAGCTCAGGAAGCTGTACTACAAGGTGTTCTCCCAGCTGAGAGACAAGACTGGGAAGCTTTACAGCCCCAGGGAATACACGCTACAGCACAGCAGCAATGGGCATGTCTACCTGCTGCCACGCACTGCGCACATGACCCGGCAGGCTGCCACACGTCCTTAACAGTGCTTCAACTCCACGTGCCCAGCATACGAACAAATGTATGTGAACCCCCTCCATAGCGCTACACTGAGCACAAACATGCACACAACAGAGCGACAGTAACAGAGGAACCTGCAACCGATCGGATATGAATATGAATAGCAGCGTGACAGCAACAGGACCACCTATTGGCACTTATCTTACACTTAGGCAAAGAAGCATAAACACACCCTATGTAATTATTCAAGATAATATCCAAACTTATAGCCCGCAATACAACAGAGGTAGAGTACGTTTGCTACTATAGTCGCCATACTTGCGCACCGAACCTCACCACAGGCATGATCGCCTGTGCCACACCGAGCACATCCACTACCAGCTCAAACGATTTGTCAACTTAGTTTTGTTTTGGGTTTTTTTACACACAGTTACACAACGTGTTTGATCTACCTTCCCACTCTGTGTGTGCATGGGTGAAAACCATAATAACACTCACACGCCCAGTTAAATACACACGGAAAGAATGTGTATTACATCAGCTCATGCCACCCCAAAGCACTTATGACTGTGGTGCAACGAAGAAAGAAGCAAAGGTGATTGATATGTAATACAGGAACGATTACATATGGTGGTAGGATTCATTATGCAACTTAGAACCTTTTAACTTTTCTGAGCTTGCTTTTATAAAAGGATTTTGAGCCATGTTTTCAGGTATAATGGAATAATATTGCAGTTGCATGCAATACAATACACTGTAATATATTCTCAGATATTTTCAAAATAAAGACTGAGAATGTTTGAGCTGTGATTCTGGTGGCTTTATTTTAAATCAGGCAGCTGGTCAGATAAGGTTTTAATGTTTAAATTCACTTCATTAGAAGACTGTGATTTGTGTTGTTACCCAAAGCCAAGCTACACTGACTTGTCAAATGTACTGGGCCATCCGGATCTTTAAATGCATTGCAAGTGCATTTTAGAAATTAATCAGCTTGTAGGACATTTACTTTTTATTATCGACCACAGTAGCGAGCCGTAAAAAAAAAAACTAAAACCTTTTAAAGTCTTCCCTCTAACTTGTTTAATCCCAAAACATTATTTGTCTGCTTCTCATAACTGTTATGTCGGAGTTGAACACTGAAAGCGTGATGCGATTCCCTCTAGTGGACGTTCGATAATACTACCGTTACTTAACATTAACATCAATATAGCTGTCATTACTAAACCATTACCAACAGGCCCCTTTTAAATTTAACCCCAGGAGCTAAAAGATATGCAATTGACTTATAACCTTGTAATAAATGTTGTGTAAATTAGTGTGAAAGCTGCACATAATGTGTTCTTTTAAAGGTTAATAAATAACCTTAAAAGTTAATAGTTAATAAACACAGTGCACTTCATTACATTTGGAGTTGTTTGGATTCTTTAGTGCAGATAGTCCAGAATAATAACTAGCGTTAGCTAAGGCTGAAGTGCAGACTGTGAGGTTTATTTCTGGAGTATTTGTGTTCATACTAGTAAAACCATTCAGCAATCAAATCTAATCACACCTCTTCCTTCCTTAGTGTTTACATTTAAATAATACATGAGTATTGAGAAGCAGTGCAATTCTGATTTTAATATTTCAGTTTACACATTAATCCACAAATCAATAGGCCACAATGGAAAAAATCCAGAAATATTACACCTAATATGTATAGTTCAGTCTGTTCCTATAGTTGTACTGTTCCAGCAGGTTTCTATACATGACATTGCAACTGACAGGGGGGTTGAAATGTTGAGGAAGTTTATGACTAATGTCCACGTATTTTCTTCCACTGATCTCAGTAGACACACTAATAAATATAACAGTTATTCTATTATATAAACTAATAATTCTATTATTATTGTAATAATAATGATCGATTCACAATGACCAATTCAGAGCAGTGGAGAGAGAGAATTTGGAGGTGTGACTTCAGAAAAGGGAGGGGCCTCTTGAGTACTGAGAGCCTGCTGATTGGCTGTCTTTGTCCTCTTCAAAATATGTCTGTTCAATTCGCCGACAGAAGGAGAGAAGGTTGCTGCAGGACTTTATCCTCTCGCTGAGCTCGTCAGTGGTCAGGCGAGTGGTCAGGATCGTGAAAAGGTGGCCGAACACTAGCGCGTCCAGCTCGGTCGGCCTGGAATCGTTTCGAGGAGACATGCCTTACACGTCGTAAAGCATTATAACGCAAGCATGAGCAGGCCTGAATGTGTAAATCGCTTACTGCTTATTGAAGAAGAAAGGTTGGGTTCCGAGTCGCTGCGAAAGAGCCTGACAACACTGACTGACATCCTCATACACCTGAGAGAAAAGGAAACAAACACAGCCGAGCACACTCGAGTCACTGCAGGAAACGCAGGTAGCTGTGGCGTGTGTAACAAACCACATTTATTTAACCACTTCCAGTCTAATACACTGCTCCGCATGCAGACCTACCTGTTCAAGACCTTTTCCTGCCCAGCCAATAGCATTCATTTTACGTCGTACCTCCCACTGCTTCTGATAGGCCAGGATGTGATTGAGGGGCCAAGAATATGGACTACTGTAGCGTTGCCTAGTGATCTAAACAAACATGAATACAACTCAGCTGTGGATGATTTTGTAGTAAAGGCTATGTCACATGGAATAACATGATCGCCTTCATGTTTGTGTCTTTTAAAGAGCATGACTGTGTTTGTCCTCAAGTGTAACATACCTCTGAAGCTGTGGTATCGTCACACCACTGAATATACAACTAGACAGAAATCCAAACACACACACACACACACACACACACACACATACACACACAACTTACAGTGGGCAACATTTAGTGGAGTGTAGTCAGGGTAAGGTAATAACAGTTTTGTATAGGAGTAATAATCAGCACGCATGATAAATCTCTGGTATAACTCTCTGCCACAGAATGCAGGTGTGTTTGGGAAGGGGCTGGGAGCATGCAAGGGGCGGGGCCAGGTGCACACAGGGGGCAGGGGCAGGTGCATGCAGGGGGCGGGGTCTATGCTGAACTCTACCTCAGCTGTGAGCAACATGTTGTTGACCAGCTCCATGTAGGCTTTCATTTCTGCCCTCTGGACATCGTCCAGGCCGTCACTCAAAGAGTGTCCCTGCAGGACAAAGTGTGTCCATATCAGGCATTTGAAATGTACAGTTTGTGTTCATGTGGAGAAAGAGAAACAGTGAGAAGGGTCTCGAGCACATGGTCACACTTCATGCACACGGTCATACCTTGCACACACGGTCATGCCTCACGGTCATACCTCGCGCACACGGTCATGCCTCACGGTCATACCTCGCGCACACGGTCATGCCTCGCGGTCATGCCTCACGGTCATACCTCGCGCACACGGTCATGCCTCACGGTCATACCTCGCGCACACGGTCATGCCTCACGGTCATACCTCGCGCACACGGTCATGCCTCACGGTCATACCTCGCGCACACGGTCATGCCTCACGGTCATACCTCACGGTCATACCTCACGCACACGGTCATGCCTCACGGTCATACCTCACGTACACGGTCATACCTCACGGCCATACCTCACGCACACGGTCATACCTCACGGTCATACCTCACGCACACGGTCATACCTCATGGCCATACCTCACGCACACGGTCATACCTCATGGCCATACCTCACGCACATGGTCATATCTTACGGTCATACCTCACGCACATAGTCATACCTCACAGTCATACCTTTGCTTTCGTGAACTGCACAATGGGCCCTAGCTCTGAAACAACCTGGTTACCAACATGGATAAAAGGAACCTTTCCTGTAAAAGGAAAAGACAAAAGAGAAATGTTTGTGTCGCGCTCTGACATCTTGCATAGAGTTAAGATGACTGCAGGGAGCTGCACCCTCTCAAACACACTCCAGAAAGTAGGCAGCCTCGAAATATGAGCACACGGAAAGATGAGCACGGCATTACCGGAGGGTGACATGTACTCAGCGTTGGCACGGCAACACACTCGCACTGGAAGGCCACACATCCTTAGGTATGCCTGAGGGACAGAGGAAAGCATCAGTACTTAACCTACCAGTCACAAACACAACAGGGAGAGAGAACTTTGGCAGTGGGTTTAAAATGTGACAGAGAGAGGATTTGTGTCTGTGTCTTTATTTTTCCATTTACCTGAACTGCCAAGGAGGACGCACAGTCAGACAGCAGGATTTGATCCTCTGGGGGAAGAGGGGAGAGAGGGAGGGAGGGAGGGAGGGAGGGAGGGAGAGAGAGAGAGAGAGAGACAGCAAACGTTGGCTGGGGTTTAATAAATGGGGGGCTAATATTAGAGTGCATGACCTTGGTTACCTCGCAAAGGCTGATAGAGAGTCGCATTTTGAGGCCACGGCTCTGCGGCTGTAGAACAGAGGGAAAGTCAAACACATCATACACATCAATCATATGCAAAGTCTGTTATGCGTACTTGGAGCAAATGTACATTCAGCATTCATGTGCAGCTGAAGTGCAGCCACAGACATATAGACAACGCTCAGTGCCAGAGCTTCCTACCTGCACATGCTGTAAGGAGGCAGAGCCAACACACGTAAATAAATACACTGATGAATGAATAAACTGAACAGCTGTGAGTACAGCAACGTGATAAACGCAGCGACGGCCGAAAGACACGCCGTGAGCATTCAGGCTTTTGGTTTATTCTGTAAATTATTACGTCCCCTTGCGTACGCAAAGGCGTGAAGTCACTGACCTGCGATCTGCGACACAAAAGCTTCCGCGGCGAGGGACATACTGACGTCCAACGGGGAAGTCCGACACGTCTCAAAAAAACAACGAAGGCTGGTCAACTTTTACACCAAAACGTGTCAACCGTTCACACAAGAGCTGATAAACTTTTACACCAAAACGATAAACCGTCCACACAAGGACAAGGAAAGGAAGCGACGTGCTCTGGCTGTGACGTCACCACGACGCATTTCCTGCCCCCTGACCAATCGCGCGTACCCACTTCCTTCTTTCGCAATATGAAAAGCCCCGAGTGTTCATCGCACTCATCCATAACAAAAGTATCTTTATTATATATTTTATACAGACTATTATATATTTGCCAGCGGCAAAAGTAGTTTAATTCTAACAAAACTATATCGATTGCATTTTTTGTTGCTGTTTTTGATGCGCGATTGTTTTTACCTCCACGTAAATGCATACCTGTATAACAGACAAACTGCGACAGACTTGTGTCATCAGTCGGGAATGATTTTATTACGTCTCTTTGTCTCTGTGCCAGGTTAAAAAGTGTGAAACAGCATCCCTCATTTAATCCTTAGAGGGCTATTTTAGATTTTCACTATATACAATTTTAAAAACGTTCATTTTAAGGTGACTTTTACTGGGCTATTCGTCCAATTGTGACATTGCGGTATTTTTCCTTGTTTCCGATAATTTATTACTATTTAGGCTAAGCTACGGCACAACCCTGAACCAGAAATACTGATATAAAACATTTATGTAGGATTTAATGATTGTTCACTTTATGACAATTACAGCCAAACTCTTTTTATAGGCAAAAATGCATGTCTGTAATAGACTATTATTTGATGTCTGTATGATGTGAGTATGATATAGGGTCTAAGAATTGATTTTTAAATGCTGAAAATAGACTAAATGTAAGAACTCAGATTGCTAGTTTGTATTCGCATCTTTATTAGCATTTATTGTAGCTCGATAAAATAAAGCAAAAGTAAAAAAAAAAAAAAAAAAAAAGGTTAACAGAAATAATGAATTACAGTTGTCTTAAAGATAGACTTTAATTTCAACACAACATTGCACATAATGATATGAAGATTTTCCGTTTAAAAAATGACACCCTTTTTCGCTCATTACACTCTTGAAGCTTTAATGAGCTGCAGTCTGATTGTTTCATGCAAAGCGCGTCTACGCTGTTAAAAGGAGGCGAAACATTAATCCGGAACGCAACCTGAGGGGCAAGCAAAAACAATTCACAAAGAATTCATACAAAACACAGTCTAGATCAAAGTTGAACAAAATAATTCATTTTGATTACGTTTAACGTTCTAAAGGCCAAATTAAGCCTATGTGGCCATCCTTATATTACTTATTCTATTCTATTTTAGCGATTTTACATCTTACCTGCAACTTGTTTGATAGTGATGATGAAATTTAAATCCGTACGGAAGGCATTGCTAGTAATTCTACTTTTAACGATCTAATATCGGACAAATGGAAGCTCAAGGAGGACGCTTTTGCATCGCCCATATACCCCCCTAAAACCGAATCTGTGACTGTGGCTTCCAAACACACATTCGGTTCTACAGGGTATATATAGACGACGGAACAGAGCTTAGCGGACATTTACCCTATAAAAAACCCGAAAGATTAAAAAAAAACATGTGCTGCCGCCCACAGCTTCGATAGTCTTCAGAATTCGTTGCATTTTCCTTGCATCATTACATTAGTTTTAAGCTGCAACAGATTTGTAAATTATTGCGTCAAGTCACATAACATATATAATAGAAGAAACGAATAATATGCTAAATATTTCGATGCAAATAACGTATGCCTATATTGTAAATTGCTAGGCTATTTCTGAGAGTTCAAATTGTAAGCATCTCACGTGAACTATCAGAGGTGCTGTAATTAAGATTATATTGCTATGTAGTATCATCTAGTTTTGCCCTGTTAGACTGTAAATAACATTTTAATTATTTTATTTGAAGCGCATTCCAAATTCTGTAAAAATACATGAATGTTTTAGTCTTAAAATTGTCATTGTACTTAAATTCTTCCGAATAATTTTCTTTCTTTCTTTCTTTCTTTCTTTCTTTCTTTCTTTCTTTCTTTCTTTCTTTCTTTCTTTCTTTCTTTCTTTCGCTCTCTCTCTCTCTCTCTCTCTCTCTCTCTCTCTCTCTCTCTCTCTCGCCTTTCCTCACCGCAATGCAGTAAAGTAATAAATTGCGAGAAGACGCTCCCGTTCACTTCTTCTGTTCAAACATAAATTCGCCTCAAGCAAACACATTAAGACAATTACTAAAGTGATCTTATAACCCTAAATACAGAGTTGATATAATGTATTTTATTATTTTTATTTTAGTAATAATTTTCGTGGATGAAAGATTTGTCGGAAAATAATGCTGTCTGTTAATTAAATAGTAAAATTAAATTAAAGGGATGCACAAGCTATTTCCACCTGAAATAGTGAAATTTTACATGTTTACGTTTTCTCAGTTATATAAACGTGTGCAGCTTTTTCATCTGTGAAAAGTATCTTCAATTACCTTAAACAATCAGATCAAATTAAATAGAATAGGTTATTATGTAAACGTTAAAGTCTTGAGTAAGGTGGAAAAAATACAATACTTACCATGTGACGTATGGTATTGTTGGTCTTTTAAAGCATTTATTTAAAAATATTTTTGTTCAACGGATCAGTTGCGCTGCAAACCCATCAGGACGCGTCGAACACCGAAGTATCCAGCGCGTGAGCGCGTGGGAAAGAGAGAAAAGGGGCCAAAATTGCCATGAGCTCCTCGCGTCTGATCTGTGGCGTCCAATGACGGACGCGCGAGCCTCGTAAAGCAATTTTACTACCTTGGCTGTAAATCAAGCTCGAGCTTGGATACCTTAGAAACAGCGCAGATTTTCTGTTGCACAATGGCGAGGGCCAACCGACCGCCGAAATTCACACCCAACGAAAAGGACTATATGGAGACGCACATAAAATACATTACAAAGCACGAAACGCTTTTGGAAAGCACTGAATTGCAAGGCACCGTACAGAATACCGAACAATATCATTGTTTCTTGCTTAGTCGGCCAATGCACATTGAAGCTTAAGTAGTATTAAAACCGTCTAACAAATGCCCCCCCCCCCCTTTCCCCTGTGAGTTTCAAAAAATAATAAACAGACAAAGACAAGCTGGATTGTGTTTTCTGCTTGAACTGACTGCTTGATCAGTTCATCTGGCTGTTTTGATCATTGCATGTATGTACAATTATATGTGTAGAACTGTTATGCCTAACTTAATATTTACTCAGTAGATTAAGACGATTTTGTTTCCATTGTTTCAGCGACTAACCAGTCAAGAAATAAACGTAACAAGGACGTGTCTACGGTTTACATAAAATCATCATCATCATCATCATCATCATCATCATCATCATCATCATCATCATCAACAGCACACAGTTTGCATTTTTAATTTTCGCTACAGCTCCATCGCAGAAAAAGCTCTCAAGTATTAACATTTGGGGGGACGGTTGTTGACGCTCTCCCCGGCCTTCTTTACTGTATTCTCCATAATATATTTTGAAACCGGGTCTTTTTTGTCGAGACAGAACAGCTTTTTCCGTGGTGCAACGATATTCTATCTTTCGCAGGCAGGGTTTGGGCCGGACTTTTATTCTGACGACCGCACGGTAACTGTCCCCGGAAGTCCAGTTATGCGCTAGTTCACAGTCACCCTTCTAGGCTCCGGCTGCTGGCGGTCGTACTGGGTAACCCGATAATTATGCTCTTTTACTGTGTCTTGCATGCAGTTTTTATACAACTGTGCGCCTATTGTCCTAAACCTTGCTGTCTACCGTATTCTAGGGAATAGTTTAGCAGCGTGCATCCAGCTGTTTGTTGATATCTAGGCTACTTGTTGACGAAGTCCCGATGATAGTTAGCAACATGTGACTCAAAACAGATCACCTAGTTTCTCTTGTTAGTCAGGAAAGAAGAGTCTAGCGATAATGAAAGGGCCCTGCACTCACAGATAATGTTTTCTATCCGATAGATAGATGTGGTGTAATGGGTAGTCCTGCTTTGCACGATCTGCCAGAGATGCCTGTCACTTTAGGCTGTCACTTTAGGTTGTCATGCAAAGAGAAGTGCTCTCTTGACCTGGAGGAAAACGCAGTCTCACAACACATGTGCTGTGATTTGCTGGATTGCAGGTGCAGCAGAGGCCAACAGCAGTAATGGGAGCCTTACTCTCCCGGTGGAAGGTGCGTGTTTATCACCAAGCCATTCTTTTTTTGAACATTTAGGAGACTGACTGAATTATTCGTGCCACCTAGGAAGGACTACGCAAATACTGTCACTTTTCTTTTTTTCTGTGCTCTTTCAGGCAAAGCCTACCACAGTGGAGCTGTTGGAGGAACTAGATAAGGTAGGCTATAGAATATGAATGTGTCTCGCAAAGGTGTCTCATTTTCTCTGCACTCTCCCTTCTGTGCTGACCGCTTGATCGGCAGGTTGAGGTGTCAGCTCGACTGACTTTGTTAGTTCAGTGTTAGGCGGTGGTGTTGGTCCAAGTTTGAGCACCCCCTACCCCCAGCTGTTCCTGCCAGTTAGCGTAATGGGCTGCGTTTGGCGTTGTATTTGTAGGAAATCAAAGACCTCGACGAGTTCCGTGCGAAGAACCAGCGCCTGCAGAAGTTGTGGGTGGGCCGGCTTCTCTTCTACTCAGCAGTGCTGTACCTGCTCACCTGCATGTGTGTCTACTACCTGTACCTGCCTGAGCAGTGGAGCACCCGCCTCTACACTGCCCTTCCACTGCTCCTCTTCCCAGCGCTGTGAGCGTCAAACGCACCCCCCGGCACACGCCACAGCCCCGCATCCTGTCCTGAAAGGCATCAGCACTACACAGTTTAGGGCCTGCATTAATAAACCTGCTTAGCTCATCTGAAACCTTTAGGACGCTTTGTGATTTGGTCTTACGGATGGGTTTACTGACTTTCAGTGCTATAAGCCACACTTCGTTTTACAAGATTGCAGACACACCAACATGGACGTGTGTTAGACACACATTACGGTTATTGTGCTTTCAGTCGTCATGTCATTTTTTTTAATGTACTTTTTCTCTCTCTTTGCAGTGTGTGGTTTGCACGCAAGCTGCTCATCTTCCTCTTCTCCAAACGTACAGAGAGAAACAGTGAGTGTGTGATTTTGATTTGTGGGATTCTGGTGGATTGTGCTTCCTTGCTCTGTCCAGGAGACACACGTGTGCCAGAACTGGTATCTGTTTCTGATGGGCCTTGATCATCAGCCAATGGAGGGTGTGTTCTGAAATCAGAGAGCTCTGCTGAGTGCCTGCAGGACTAAGAAATTACAGTGCTTCCTGAACTACAGAAGCTCTATTAAACATCAAAATCAAAAATCAAAATGTATTTATATTTACAGCAGATGTTGTCACAAAGCAGCTTTACAAATGTCCAAAGTCCAAGCCCCCAGTGAACAAGCCAAGGGTGACTGGCAAGGAAAAACTCCCTAGAGCACAAAGAAGAAAACCTGAGAGGAACTCAAATGTCCAAAACATTAAAAATTTGATTTGTATATTTATTTAAAATGATCTGTCTACAGTAATTGAGCATTCCATCACTGTACGAAGAGAGAGGTTTCTGGTGCTTCTTCACATTAAGAAACTGTATGTTACCTGGATGTTTGAGAGATTCTGTCTTAAATCTATTTTGAACAGGGCCACGCCCATGTGAGGGACTACAAAGCTATTTGATCCTTCACATGAGCTGCACTTTATAGAAAAAAAAACAAAAACCATTACTTTCATAAATATTTTTTGCTACTTTTTGGTGGCAAAAATGATTAGTTTCTCCTTTAAATTCCTTTTTTTTAAATACCACTTCATCACCACAGGTCAGATTTGCCCTTTGACCTGTGCTGGGTTTCTTGCTTTTTAGTGGAAGCATGGTGAGTGCTTCCAGTGGATAGTTTGATTTTACTAATGGCTGAAAAGTGCTTTGGCACTCCGAGAGTTGGTTTGCTAACACGCCAAGTAATTGTTTGAATGATCAGGTCGATGAAGCTGATGGTTTTGTTTGCACATTATGACGGGCCATTTGCCAATGCACGTTTACTCTTTGTTTCAGATGAAAAATTAGAGGATTTAAAATCAGAGAAAAGAAAAATAGTAAGTGTGGGGTTTTTTTTCCATTTGCAGTTGCTTGGGCATGTGTGGAATGACACGAGTCATAATGTGTGCGCTAACATATCATTTTCCATGATTAATTTTAAACATGCAGTTCAGTGTAGTAATGCTGTTGTTGGAAATTAGAACGCATTAGCCTGAATGAAAATACAGCACCTGACTGCGTGTCCTTTTAAAACAAGGTTAATTAGATTTTTCTTTACAGCTTGAAGAGGTAATGGAAACTGAGACGTACAAAAATGCCAAGCTAATTCTGGAGAGATTTGACCCTGAATCAAAGGCAAACGTGGTGTGTCATCACTCTGTGTAAAAACTACTGTAACCAGAACCCTTAACAATAAATCCTTTGGGTCTAAATGGCTGATGGTAATGCATAACTCATGAAAAATAATGTGTTACTTATTTTAATAGGAATCGCAAGCTACTCCAACTCAACCTCGTATGACTCCCAAACCAGGCCAAGGTTTGTATTAATATTAAGGTATCCAAGCTTGTGTTTGTGTGTTTGTGTTAAGATTCTAAGCGTCTCGCCGCCGTTTTGCGTTATCCAAAGATGTTAGACAACGTCACGTTGCCATGGCCACTCCAGGACCCATGCCCCGCCCCGTGACCCCTGGAGCCACACCCCTTCGCGCGGCACCCGGGGGCCCTCCAGAGAAAGGACTGGCTGCTTCCACCTCCAGCCCGGCAGGAGCCAGTGCCATGGAAACCCCGCCCTACATGAGGAGGATCGTCAGTCCCTATTCGCCAGCACCAGGGACAGGTGAGACGCGCCCATATGCATGCGCAGTGTATATGTGGAGCATTCTTACGTGTGTGTGTGTGTGTGTGTGTGTCTCTATCTCTCGCATGCACGTGTGCACACAGAAAACTCTTCCCTGTCATTTCACTAAACCACTTACTCACATGCTTACAAACTACAGTTCTCACGAATAACAGTACTGCACACTCTGCGAAGAAATGTGAGTCCGGAGGAGTGCCAGGTATCGTTCCCTCTTCTGGAGACCTCCAGAAGCCTGGAGCAATGTATTAATACCAGATTAACTTCCCTTCCAGGGATCAAGTGTTGTATGGATCAATCCAGCGCACACGTTCATCTAAACGTTTTAGTAATCGGTAGACGGCTCAGAGCTTAGCACTGTTAACAGGTTTACCACTGAAACATAGCCAGCAGAGCCCGCAGCCGTGTGTTAGCCTGGGGGAAGCAGAGCGGTCCTCAGAGCCCAGCAGTGACGCCATGGTCAAAGAAGGAACTTTAACGTGTGATGATGCATTGTGGCGGCGGCGATGATGATGATGATGATGCCCCCTTGCAGGCATGTACCCCCCAGGCCCGCCACTGGCTCGGCCCGTGCTCCCACGAGAGCGTGGTGCAGTGGACCGGGTCATCGAGTACCTCGTCGGAGATGGACCTCAAAACAGGTATTTACACAGATGGATGCTTGTGCGCACATTTGTCTAGACATATACGTAGCCCTTCTGTAACCAGTCTGAGATGATTTTCAGGAATATGGTTTTATGTTTAACTCAAATAGCTAGAAGTACCAGTGTAAACAGCATTAAAGCTTGCTGGCTTTAACACTCACACACACTCTCTGCCCAGATACGCTCTGGTTTGTCAGCAGTGCTTCTCTCATAATGGCATGGCCCTGAAGGAAGAGTTTGAGTATTTGGGTAAGATATTAATGCACTGTCAGCACTGAACAGTGTATAGCCTGAAGGGTGTATATAAATATAGTTTTGTGTGTGTGTGTGTGTGTGTGTGTGTGTGTGTGTGTGTGTGTGTGTGTGTGTGTGTGTGTGTGTGTGCTCCTCAGCCTTTCGCTGTGCGTATTGCTACTTCATGAACCCAGCACGGAAGACTCGGCCACAGGCACCCCGGCTCCCGGAGTTCAGCTTCGAGCGCCGACTCCGCTCGGACTCACCAGACCCGCAAGCCACTGCAGCCACGGATCCTCCAGGACAGAGCGACACCCATGAAGGTAACCCAGATACACTTTACATGCTTAAATCACTTGCCTCGCTCGCAGGTCTCTGGTCCAAGGTTGCCCTGCAAAGTTCATTGTCAGTTCACTGTCGGTTCATTTTGAATGCACGCATGAGAGAGAGAATGTGTTTTAAGTTGCACATTTTGTTTGTGTATGTGTCTGTTTTAGAGAGTTTAATGTCGAATCGTCGCTCCCATTCCTCCTTGGGTGTTGCACCCTGGAGCAAAGTCCACAGTTTCAGGAGAAATCCCACAGGTCCTAGTCCCCACACCCTCTCACCCACTGAACTGAAGGAATCACACGCATCTGTAACGGTTTTACTTGCTTACACACTCGCACACTAGTACACATTGGAAAGCACGCTCCTGCCACCAGCATTAGTCACTGTTCTAAAAGCAGCTCGCACATGTGCAGCCTCAGACTGTCTTGTTGATTTAAGCTTGTGTGTGTATGGCCACGTGTGTGCAAGGGTGTGGGATACATATTATTGCATGTATAGCGGGTGGGTTTTCCATGTACAGTCTGAGACTAACAGGGTGTTATGTCCCACTGTTTCAATCTAACTGCTGAAGTATGTTCTTTCTCAGCAGTCTCACTGACCCATCTGGTGTTTGGTGGTTTGCGTTTTCAGTTCACTTCAGCACTTTGGGATCTCTGTGTGTGTGTGCGTGTGTGTGCGTGTGCGTGTGCGTGCGTGTGTGTGTGCGTGTGTTTTTTTTAATTTTTTTATTTTTTTAATTCCTTATTTGTTTACTTTATTTGATGATTTCCTGATTAATTGATCTCAGTGACATTAGTGATGTATCCTTGCAGATGTTCTGGAGTCCACCCCGTCTGCTGACCTGCCGGAGCCAATCTTAGATGAAGCCACGCCCACACGTGAGGAAGGCACGGATTTGCCCCGCCCTCCACGTAGCCCCTCTCCCTCACAGGAGTCTCAGCCAGAGAATCAAGAAGGGGTCACTCAGAAGACACAGCTGGAAGAAGAGGAGTTGAACTAAGTTTTTTCGTTAGTCGATGCTCCATATGCTATATTTTAAGCCTTTAGCAAGTTCACAGCAGCTGTTAACTTATTGCCTAATATGTGTCCTGCTGGATTTTATTTGCACTAGTTTGTTTTTGCCATATTTAATTTTGTAGCATTACCTGTTTAGGCAAGTACAAAGGTACCATGATCTGAATTATAAAAAAGATTAAAAAAAAAACAGACCAATGATTTTAGTGCTGCCATCTTCTGGACAACGTTGTGCATCACACTGAGGTCCAAGCAGCCAATAGTAGTTAAGTATGTAGTGTTATCATAAACAGGAGTATAGACAACGTCACTGTTACAGATAAAAGTGGAGTGGCCATTTTAATAAACTTCCTTGTCAGAAGCCAAACTCTGTGAGGCAAAGTTGAAAGTTGATGTAGGCCAGTGTGAAATTTGTCTCCCAAACTACAGTAAAGGGAGAATAGTCCCATTTAAACAGATGGGCATCATGTTTACTGTTGGGTACATTTTAAGCACGAATTCCATTTTGATCAACTCATCAAAACACTGATTTTGTAAGTCTTAATGTATTTTTAGTAGTTGGTCCTAAATGCTTGGTCAGTTGCAATATTTTATTGAAATCTTGGGTTTGTTTTGATTGTATTGTTGTGTTTTAGGCCTAAAGGCCATTCCCATCATCTGATTATTTTAAGCTCTCTAGTGCCTTCCTGCTGAGATGAGCTGGGCTGTTTCCCCTCCCGTGGGTATACTGCAGCCATGCAGCCAGATCCAGACATTACAACAGCTGCAACGGCAGAGGCTACCAGCCGAGAGCAGTGCACCCAACGAAACGTGCAATATGCCTGTTTACCACGTTCAGTGTGTGTATTTACCATGTTCAATATGTGTGGTTACCAGGTACTTGGTAATCACAAGCTGTGGTGGTGTTTGGCAGTTTGTAACTGCCTTTGTAATCCAGCTTCACAGTCCACATGGAAACTTTATGCTGCATGAACAAATACGTTATTAATTTTTAGTTTGTTTATTGTTGAAAAGGAGGTGTAATGCTTCCAGTGGTTATATGCTTCTAACAGTTTATCGTAGGTGAGTGATTCTGTCAGACTGACTCTGATATCTGATAAGAGTAAACAACACTGGCGATCATGACGATGCTATCGTCAGTTCCTCCGGAGGGGTAGTTCAATCCCGTCTTCAGTCGGATGATGCTGCTTTGTCACAGTTTGGTGCAGCAGTTTGGTTCCATCTAAATGCACATAGGTCCTGTTAGGTGTCTCTGTGCGTGATAGCTGTGTTTACACTAGTGTACATCTGCATGGCACATCTAATAAAGGTTCTTTTTATAAAGCATGTGATTGTGTGTTCATCTTTTGAGACATTTAGACAGTGTGACTTTTATGATTAATATAGTTTCCAAAAGAGTGGGAAATGTGTTCTTTTTCAGTGTAGGTTAGCTTTGATTGGTGCAGTTGGCCAGCAAAGCACTGTGGAAGCTATTGTAGCAGTATTGAGCCTGGCGTGCCATTATTATGGGGTGGGACCAGAGGCTGTGAACAGGGCATTCAATGCTGTGGCCTAGTGACATCATTGGTCAATAGCTCAAATATTTCTCAATGTACTGTTTTATTTACTGTTATGATTATGTACTGTATAATAAGATCAAATTCAGTTGTGTACAGTACATTCTAGTGAAACGTTAGTTAATTAGTGATTGGTTTCAATCTTTCAGAATTCAGTGTGAGATGAGGATACTTGAGCAAAGCCATGACTGCCGTCAGTGTTTACCAGGGTTCCTGTAGTCAGGGCACAGTGCACAGTGCACATTTCTGCAGTTTATTACAAAATAATGCAACACCATTCTGCAACGATGAAATGACAGTGAATTCAGATCATGTGTTTAATTTTCAGGTGTACAAATAATATGCACATGCAGGCTGGAAACCCATCTATTTCTGGATTATTTAAATGAACACTGACCCTGCTCCTATGTTGACTAATTAAAACTAGTACTTATTGTAGGGTATTGTTTATTGGGGTGATGTGGACTCCTCCTATGTTGACTAACTCTAGTACTTATTGTTTATTGCAGTGATTGCTGTTTGAAATAAAGCTTATGAATTTTGCACTTCTAGGCATCAGCAGTGATCCCCGCATTTCTACAGTATTCTAGTTCATTGGTATGTTGGACTCTAACCTACTGTACTGTACTAGGATGTACTCTATGAGAAAATGACAAAGCACTTTTGTAGGTCGCTCTGGATAAGAGCGTTTGCTAAATGCCGTGTAAAATATGGATTTGTACTTTAAAAATCCCAGGCACAATTCAGCTGTAGGTAGGATTGCTCAAAGTGAATGAAAACTGTTTTCTTGCAAATCCATATGCATTCTCAAATGGGAAAAGGTGAAGCAAAGTTTTTCGAGGAGTGGACCGTTCCAGTGGAATCAACATTGTTTTGGATGCTTTAAAAGAGCAGAAAGTCATTTTTACCACCAAAAAGTAGCACATGGTATTTATGAAAGTGTTTGTTTGTTTATTTGTTTTATTTACCTTTTTCTATAAAATGCCACTCACATGAGATGTAGTCTTCAAATGAAACAGAGCAGGTCCCGCACATGGAGATGGCCATGTTTAAAACAGATTTAGTACAGAATCTCTGAAATAGCCTCTAGGTGTAAGAATAGCTGTTTCATTAAGTAACATTAAGTAATGCACCATCATACACATATAGTAGAAACATTTTTTCTAATGAAAGTGAAATCTAGGATAAGGTTTTGTAATATAATAATTATAGCATCCATCTTTTGTGGAAAAAATAAGATGTACTGTAGAAATTCATCTCAATTTAGACTAAGGCAGGACTTCTTATGCTCTTACATAGGCAGTTATCCTGTAAGATTCTTGCTTCTATCATTAGTAGGTTCATAGGTACTTTTTTTTCTGGAATTTTTTTTAACATTTTGGAAGTTAATAGTTAATTTCGACCTACTAATGGAGCCAGTACAACATTTTATGTTTGCTTGTATTCTTTTGTTGTGTGTTATTTGTTTGTTTTTTGTTTTTTTTTTTACATAGAATAACATTCTTCCTTGTGATAATCTTCAAATGTCATTATTAAACATCTGAAAAATATTTGTACAAATTGTAGTTTTTGGGATCGTCACAACACACAGTGAAAGGTTTCTAAAACCCACAACATACACAGTGAATAACAGAAATGACTCTTAAACTGATTCCAGTACAGGTCCCATTGCCTCTTCTGTCCCAGGCTTCACTTCCAATAAAGTTTGCAGTGAATTACCTTCAGTTACGCAATATTAGCATCCGGGACCTTAAATTGCGTGTCGGGCATGCGTAGTGGGTTCTCGGCGGTCCGACCTCTGCATCCCGGTGAGTGAAGGCGAGCGAAGCAGTCTATGCATCTTAAACATATTAATCTAGTGCCATCTTCATCTTTCAAACGTGTCAACATCGACCGATCTGGCATGTTAATGCCCTGCCGGTCTTAATGCATGAGCAACAGGTGTTTATCCGCGGCAGGTTGTGGATGTGTATTGAAACGTTTCATTGACCTTAACTGTTAACAATCCAGGTTATTCTTCCCAGCTGACTGAAACGGTCACCCAGTTTTGTTGAAGATGTACGCCTGTGCGAAGATCGTGTGTACGCCTGCACTGGTACGTTTTTGTGCGTTTTCAGTAATCCCAAATTACCTTTCGTGCACTAGCTGTGATGGTGTCTGGTACTTTGTGCAAAGGGCCTATTGAACTTGACTTGCCCCTGTGGAGGCGTTGCTTACAATCTGGTCTTATAGACCAATCTATAAGCGCAGGGTTGGGTTCATCTATGTGCAGTAGCTCTCGGGTTTGTTTTCACATCCTACAAGCGCAGGGTTGGGTTCATCTCCTGCTTGAAGCTAGCTGGATTGCTAATGTATGAAGTGCAATCCCTTACTCAAGGTCATTTTCCTTTGCCGCTAACGGAGGCGTTATTTTCTTGTATGAAAGTGTAGGACGAAACACCCCCCCCCCCCTTAATAATGTAAGTTGCGGGTAACGTATGTTAATATTTGTCCATTTCCTCCATCTGGTAAGCCAGCTCTGCTAAATGTTGGCTTGATTAAAACTCTTCAAAAAGCTCTGCACCTAAGACAACTTTAAATTATAAGCAAGTTTAAATTGTGAGCATTTGTGCTAGCTCCCTAGCTGGATAACGAGCGTGGTACCACCCACCTGGTAAGGTGTTTGGAGGTGCTTTGAGACTGATGTCCCACAGACTGGGAGTCTAACACGACTCTGTTTGTCCTTAATATCTGGTTTATTGTACAGTTCAGCTCACCTTGACTTTTCTCTGTTAGGTTCGCTCCGGCTCCAGGGCGCTGTACAGACCCCTGTCTGCCTCCGTGCTTTCCAGGCAAGATGTCAAATCCGAGGTGAGTTCAGGCTACTTACTTGTTTTACTTTGCGGTTTCATTACAATCAGCCATTGGTTGTGTGCACCCTCCAATAGATGAGACAATTTTAGACCAAAAATGCTTGTCTGCTCATATGCCATATGCCATATGATGGCCATACAATAGCCATACAGGCAGGGTTAAATTTCACTTGCATCATTGGTATTGTTTTATTTTTATGACTGAGCAGTCAGCAGTTTTATGATTTTCAGTATTGCCCTATGATTTTGGGTATGGTGGATGTTGCTCGTTGTTAATTTGCCCAGATCTCTTGCAACAGGCTAGTCCAGTCCTCCTTCCCCAGAGCACTGTATCCCAGGTTGCACTGCGAGGTTTCCAGACAAGTTCGGTGAGCCGTGACATCGACACGGCGGCCAAATTTATCGGCGCCGGAGCCGCCACTGTAGGCGTGGCCGGATCTGGGGCCGGAATCGGGACGGTGTTTGGCAGTCTCATCATTGGATATGCAAGGTACAGTCGATCTAGGAACAACAGCACCACAGCTAGGAAAGGCAGTGTTCAATGAGCTGAAACCCGCCCCACTGATACGAGTGCCGTACAAACCCCAAATTGTCATTGGCCTGTTTATTAAAGGCAATTAAATGAATACCTTTTGGGATCAGTCATAACTTGGGACATTTGTCAGTTGGATGAGGATGCCCCAGTGCTTGAATCCTGGTTTCTTGCACCAGCGTCTGGTACTTGAATGAAGGTTTTCTCCATTGGAACATGGTGCTCTGATGCGCTGAGAGAATCACTGAGCATGTGCGTGTGTTTCCACTGCTGACCTACATGCTGTTGGCTTTTATGAAAACCGGTGTCTTGCTCGGCTCCGGTCACTGACGAGACGCTTGGATGTCTCAGTGAGCTCATCTGAGACCAGCATGTCTCTGCTTGGCTTAGAAGCGGAGTTGAGCTCGAAGATCGCAGGGCAATTCCCGCTCAAGCCAGTGAAGCATTGTGTGAACTGAGGTCCGCTTTCCCCAAATTTAGCTGATCACCTTCGGTGTATGTGGTGTTTATTTGTTTGTACTGGAGCTGCAAGACTAATGTAGCTGGATGCTGTTTCACTGGAAATGCACGCACAAACCTTCTTTAACTTTTCAAATGTTGAGCTACTTCTTAAAAACAGATTTTTGAATAAAATGTATAGTCTGTATTTATAAGTGAAAACTGGAACTCCATCACGTGCATGAAGTCCTGCTTTCCAATACACAGGGGGTGTCATGTCGCCAAGATGGTTGCCCCCGTAATGTTAGCCATTCAGTGTTTTTATTTTTTAGAGATTTCAACAAGTCATTGTGGCCTAAACCACATTACCTCTGGCTTAAGAACATGTGCAGATTTGGGCTTGCACAAATGTAAAGATCTGGGGTTAAATAGCTTTCAGTACTATTTTTAAATGCAAGTTCGTGCTTTATTCCATCACTTGAAATGTAGTAATTGTAAAATGCTTGGTTGAGGCAAGGCTGAGTAGGTAGGTGATGAGAAGCTAGCAATGCTCCCTTAACTGTCTGCATCTCGTGACACCAGATTCATACGCACAAAGCAAGTCAGGGGTCCTGAGCAGTACAATTCAAAGTGTCCCGCGCCCTTGTCACATGACCCTGCCTGCTCCTCTGCTTCCCCGCCTGCAGGAACCCATCTCTGAAGCAGCAGCTGTTCTCCTACGCCATCCTGGGCTTCGCCCTGTCCGAGGCAATGGGGCTCTTCTGCCTCATGGTGGCCTTCCTCATTCTGTTCGCCATGTGAAGTGGCACTATACCTCCATCTGCTGATGACACAGCCCCCCCTGTTGGCTGAGGTGTGTGTGTGTGTGTGTGTGTGTGTGTGTGTGTGTGTGTGTGTGTGTGTGTGTGTGTGTGTGTGTGTGTGTGTGTGTGTGTGTGTGTGTGTGTGTGTGTGTGAACAGAAGTACATTGTAAAAATGTATCCAATTATGGAATTAAAAAACCTGTTTCACTATTTAAAATCTTTGGGGGTCTTTTTTTTAAAAACTTGTTTTAGGCCCTGCTATGATTGGCTTGAGATCCTGTTGGCTTTTTATTTATTGGACCGCAAGTGAATTGTATGCACAGTGGCTTTTTGGATAACCTGGTGTATAGTTACGATACGGTTGTTTAATGCCATTTGGTTTGGCTTGATGGTAGGGTACCAGATTGACTGTGTTAAATGCCTAATAACCGCATACACAAAAGCTAATTGGGTCCACCTCTAGCAACATGCATCACCCATGTTGTTGGCACTGGGAGCTGTGTCTTCATACATTCTCTGAACTGTGTGTACCTAACTGTATTAGTCAGCGTGGAGTCAGATAAAAGCCACGGTAACAGTCACGGAGGAAAGTTTGACCTACACACTCGGGGCTGTCCTGCTAAAGGACCAAGGTGGAATGTGCTCAAATGTAATACTTTCTTTTCTTAACTTCTATCGATTGGAAGCTGCTGACATCGACTGATATTTTAACTTTACAGGGAAGTTGGAATGTATTCTGTGTGGATATTTCCTTCCTGATTTTCTTTGCTCTTCTTTCCTTCTTCCATTGAGACGGTAGTTCGATATGCTAAATGTGCGTGAGATTCGGGGCGTAACGCGCATCAGATTTCAGCCCTAAAAGATGAGCTAGAATGTGCTGCCCGGGCGTGAGCGCACGCGAGGTGCTCTCCAGCTGGCCTCCACATTCCACGCGCCGTTCAGCAGTACACGCGCACCAGTCGCTCCCAGCTCGGGCTGCGAAGAGATCTCCGCGTTCAGCGATTCGGATCATCCAACACCCCGCAAAATAACGCACTCGTGGTTCATTAGTGCACCACCCCACTAGAAGATGGACTACGGGCCAATATCTCATCTAACTGCCATATTTCTTGTTATATTTGGTGAGTAACTGTCCGGTTTTTTTTTTGTTTTTTAATGGCGAATTAAATATGTATATGATTGAGGTTAGTTTATTAATTTCTTATTTTTAAAAAAAACATTTAGTTTTTTTTTTTTTTACAAATGGCATAATACTCTGCTTAGTGTGTGTTCTATAGGCTCCATGCTCAATATGTGGAAAACGTGCCACTGAAGGTTTCTCAACTATCAAGCCGTTAAAACTTTATTTCCCCTTATTATGTAATACAAATGTTAAAACGTGAATATTGAGAATGACGTGACCGAGATGCTCCGCGTGATAAAATGGTAAGATTCCTCTAGACAGCTGAAGTGTCTCAGGAACGCGCGCGATGCGGCTTGATTGACAGGTACATGTGTGCGGCCTGCCCGTTGTTTCTAATTCCGGTCATCACGGGGGGGTCGTTTCAGTCATTTCTCATTCGTTTAACGGCGTTCTGGAGATGGACTTGCACATTTAAAATCGGTGTGGCATCTGGGCTTGATTTATGGTCCCTGCCTTTGCGGTCCGCTGGCTAGCTTTGCGCATGGCGCACGTTCCACCACCCCGCGCGGAGCTGTGCGATGCTTGTAATCCGAATAGCGGCACGCTGCAGCGACCGCAGCCAAAGCACAACCGAAGGTAGCACCTCGTTACGGGAGACGGTATATAAACCCCTCTATCCCCCTCACCTGCGTGCATAGGAGAGCGGGGAGATTTGGGGTGAAGGCGTAGGCCGTGAGGATTCCCAACCAAAAGGTGGACATGCCATCATGCGTCCAGTACGTTTGGTGAGGACCATATGTAATCATCTATAAAGTGGCAAAACACTTATTTCTCTCTCCGCGCTAGGTCAGAAAATCAGATCCAGCAAAAAGTGTCTCCGAGTTCACAATCCACAGGCTGCGTGACAGGTGACCTTAGCGACAGGTCACGAGGATATCGGAAGGAGAAAACTGCATTGTTTTTAGGCTCAGTACTAAACTTCAAGCGCCTTTAAAATATTTTTCTCAGCGAGTAAACATTAAATTGATTGATTTATTAAGCAAAAAAGTGAAGCATTATTTTGGTTTGCATTATTGTAACCTAAACCAACCCGCAATAAGGGGAAAGATCAGACATATTTCATTTGGCGGGGATTGTTAGTAATGTGCACGTGTTGCCACAGTGTCTCCTGCTGATCAAGTGGCGTATGTGGACGTGCCGCATGTGGTAGTAATGCGTCATGTGCAGTTGCCTGTCTCAATCAGCACTAATCCTCTATGCAGCAGGTTGTTTGTCTATGTAAGCCCTTTTTTGGAAACTAATAATTCATACTATGTACTCAGCAGGGCTATATAGTGTTGTATGTTTTAAACTGTGTTTGTGTGTGTTTGTTTCAGGTCCAGGTCCAGGTTTGTGTTCTTCTGATGAGACAAGACTAGTGAAAGACTTGTTTAATGGTTATAACAAAGTGGTGCGACCTGTAA
>NC_137499.1:11677500-11712500 GCF_041902795.1 Electrophorus electricus | reverse complement strand
AACATGATGGGAAAAATCAGGAATTTTCTGAGGTATGCTTCTCCCGACGTTGCCGCCGCTCTGCAGATCTTCATCCACACCCTCCCAAACCTCATGTTCTTCTCAACGATGAAAAGGCCGTCCCAGGAGCGGAAGGAGAAGTGGTCTGTTCCGCGTGACTTCGACATTTCAGAGATCTCAGGCAAACCGGTGCCCACCTTTGTTACCTTCCAGTCGAGCATCACCAAAAACCCGGACGTACGCAGCGCCGTCGACGGCATCAAATACATCGCTGAGAGCATGAGGAGTGATGAAGAGTCCAACACCGTAAGGGATTCCTCCCCCTCCCTCTCTCTCTCTCTCTCACCAATTCTGTTCAATCTTCCTCTTTCCTTCTTCCGCCCTCTCTTTTAGTTATCTGATTCGCTATATATTATATCTTTAGCTCCAAGACTTGATGGCTTGTGCCAAAATATTAAAATTTTTATTTTTAACCTCTACACCCCATCCCACTCCCTTTTATTGCAGGCTGCAGAGGAGTGGAAGTATGTTGCTATGGTACTGGATCACATTCTGCTGTGCGTCTTCATGACGGTCTGTATCATCGGCACGGTGGGCGTGTTTGCCGGCCGCCTAATCGAGCTCAGCGCACTCTAAGGGTGCGGAGGCCGAAACGAAGCCAGGGGCCGGAGTCCCACGCTGGCTCCCATCACACATCCCTGCGCTGGGCTGTGGCAGAGAAGATGTCTGCTTAGGTCATATGGTAACTGGGGCAAAACCAGCCTTGTCTGCTGCCGAAAGAGGAGATGGAGTCCCATCTAATGCATACATATGCATGCCTGTATTTTGTGTCCACAAACACACATTTGCAGTACAAATTCTTGCATTTTCTTATGCCTCACTGGTATTGTGAAAAGTGAAGACAAAAGGTTTCCCTGCAATCTACGGCAACTGCAGCAGGTCATGATCCATCGTTTGCCTGTGGCCAGATATAAGAAGCACCTAAAGCACGCGTGATGCCCCACAAGCATGTAAATAAATGCTTTGGGTGCACATTCTTATTATGTGTGAGACTAGACTAGAATTTTTAAATTCCAGGTTAGATTTCAATGTGATTTTAACATTTTTACAATTTTGTGATTTTAGATATCATATATAATGTGTGTTTTTTATTTATATATAATAAAATCAGGTGTTTTGTGCTACCAAGAAAAGCAAGAAAATTAACCCTAAAAAAAGAAGGGTTTTTTTGGTGACTAACGCCGTCATCCTGTGCTCCACGTCATGTCTGCTGACACGAGGAAACCTTTTTAACAGTTGCAATATTTGCTGTTTAGTCTAAAGAAATGCAGAGGTCTCCAATGCAAACCACACATAACGAGGACGTTGCATAGTCTGTTTTTGTTTTTCTATATATAGGCATTCTTTGTTCTTTTTCATTTGAAATAAGCTACAAAAGTGTGTCTTCTTTCTTGATTAGTTTTATTAGCTTTGCGTTTTTGGTCTTGTTTTCAAGCCTTAAATAAGACTGGATTAGAAATGTTATTTTTGGAATTGAAGCTTACATGTTCAGCGAGACAACAGCCCTAGAGACCTTCATTTAATGAGATTTGATAAGTCTGTGCCTATATCCTGTGATATGGAGGACGGGATATAAAGCGGTTATTCCCAGCTGATAGATATTGACAAGTCTCCACGATCACCCGCTGCACATCTGGAAACGTGCAGCCTGGTCCGGATAAAGGGAAGGCGCAAGCTCGTTTCTGGTAGCGAACTTCGAAACTTCGGTTAAAAAAAACAACCAACAAACTGAATACGTCAGCGCTTGTAAAGTCCATAAGAGTCCCCGGTCCTCTGACATGACACGGGAGGCTTCTCCAACTTAACATCAGCATTCAGCTCTCCAGCGTCATTTGGGGGGGGGGGGATTTGTGGACACGGCAGAAACAGACGAGCTGCGTTTGCTGCCGAAAGGAGTGGTCCGAAGTTGCGTGCGTGTGAGAGTGTTTTTAGCGTAGATGCCCACGAAGCCAGAGATGAACTGTGGCTCGTTTATGTGCTGAGCCTCGCTGGACGCGCCGGAAAAGTTCAGCGACTGTGGGTGAGTACGGGCGTGTAACTGCTGCCCGAAAAAAAGAAGGACATCGTGTGGACACGTTCGTGCTTTTAATCTTTCAGTTCAACCCCCCGATTAAATAAAACGCGGCTTTGTGAAGTGCTTGCGTACGAGCTATTTCTAATATTTTTAATCACGAAAATTCGAGTTTGTAGGGGGACACGAGCCCCTCACTTCCTGGGCCTAGACCTCGGGAGTGTGGCACGGACTTTAACGCGTTGTGGGCCTGCAGCGTGCTGCATGTCGCGGGACAGCTGTTCTGCAGGCGGCTTTGCTCTCGCTCAGACGTTCGCTGCAGGCTACTGGGACCAGAGACGGGATGCGCCTTTGCTGTTCGGCCCCGCCGCCCGGTTCCGTTTGGCCACGGCACGGTCTTCGTTGGAAGGTCTGGAGCCGTAGCGGTTCCGTCCTTGGGCGTCACGGTGGCGTTTCCGTTGACGGGCAAATGCACGTGTGTAATTGCGCTCTCAGTTTTTTTTTTTTTTTTTTAAATTATTATTTATTTATTTATTTATTGATCTATTTATTCATTAATTTTTTTATAACTCGTGTCACGCGGAAACGGGTAGGATGCGTTTCAGAGTCCTCGTGAGTGTGCATACTGTGTCAGTAAACGGACCCCCGCGTGGAAGAGACGCACGGGCTCCTCTCGGGTCAAACACGAGCTCTCTTTTAGTAGGCTGGCGGTTAATCCGGAGGCCTCGGGGGTACTAGCACGAGCGCTATTATAACAGCACGGCTCTGATTGAGCTCTGTGGCTGAGTGTGTGAGTGAGCGTGTGAGTAGCGTAGGAACCTTTTACAGCAATGGTGTTGGTGGGTGTAAAATGGTGTTAGGTGGCGGTTAGTGTACTGGCATCCACTTATGCCGTCGCAGACTTGGATTGCAGATGCTCAGCTGTGGCAACATCAGACCCTCCGTAACCCATGAAGACGTTTCCTCTTTGTGGCTTGGTTTTCTGTTCACGCTTCGTCTGATTCTGCCCGTTACGTGGACAGATGATACAGTATACTTGTTTATCAGGCTTTGCGATCTTTGTTACACTGCTCCAAGTCACCTGGTGACTTTGGTGCAGATATAGGTATGGCTACTTTTATTATACATTTATATTTCACGCTATGACCAAGGTCAGGTTTTTTGTTTTTTTTTTACTTTTTGATGTAAACTACTCGGAGTTTGCTAGGTTTTCGAGAGGAACTGGAGAAGTAGTGGTACGTAAAAGAATGATGCACTGTATATTTCTATCTTCCGTCTTTTCTGACCGCTGTCTGCCGACGGTGAAATAACTGACCTTTTTAAAAGCTGCTTCAGATTTGGTCCTGTAAACAGACATCCAGCAACTTTTGCCCCTCAAGACCGCAGGAAGGCAGTTAAGACTGTCGTACGCCAGCTTCCCAACGCGGGAGACAAGTGTGACGATGCTCGAGGTCTCGGGTGGTTCACGGCTTTTAAAAATTGTCGACCTTTTTGTCATCAGGTTATGTGACTGCATCGAGAGAGATCGAGAGCTATTTAGAGACGGGTTTAATTGTTAACGCACTTAATTGTGGGCAACACAATAGAATGACGAATACATATTTTAAGATTCAAACTTTTTGCCATTTTGAGTTTCTCCAGCTTGTCCTTGTTTATGGATGAGAGCTGGGCCCATGGCTGTGGAGCTGGGACTCAGACGCCGCTCACAGCTGGGGTGCCCTGCTTGACTCGGTGGTAGTCGGCCTCGACGCGCACACGCTGCCTCTGGCAAGTGTCTTGTTTTACGCTGCGTCATTTAAGTCATGTTTTTATATGTGTTACATGCGTGGCAGATCAAGAGACTAATGTAATGGGGTCCAGTGGGGTCTAAGGGCAGATGGGGCAGTGTTGGTGCAGTTTTACTGTATTAGAAACAGTTCGGCGGCTGTGCAGATGGACTCTGGGCTTTGATGCCCGGGCTAGCGCCTCATCCGTCACTTTCTAACGCCTCTGTGTTTTCCCTTTTGAGAAGACAGGACATGACGTCTGGCCAGTTCATCTGTCTGCTGCAGACATTGGCGCGTTTCAGTCTGTAAATTGTCCCCGCTCCGCGGTGAGACCTGCATACCTTGTAGCCCCGCTCTGGGACCTGGGTACTTGGGATGCTGCGGAAATGTAAACCAGCCTTCGTTCCAAACTGTTTAAACGGCACGTCGTTTCCTTCATTCTGCAAAGCCAGTGCGGCACGTAGGTATCAGCATCAGCATCAGTGCTCGCGCTGGGCTGCGTAGGGGCCGAGCAGGAGGTGGGAGTGATGCACGTTCCGCTCGCTGGGAGATCGTCTGTAGTGTGGCACATAAGTAGCGAGAGTTGGCCGTCCGCGCGGCATCTGTCTGGGTGCTTACTCTGGTAAAGACCACCAGGTATGTGGAGCTGTGATGGAGTGAGCTGCCCTGGAATGGAGGAAAAGTGTGTGTGTGTGTGTGTGTGTGTGTGTGTGTGTGTGAAAAATAGGGAGTTAGCAGAAGGAAATGTACCCCTTTCCCAACTCCACTGCATCAGTGAGCAGAATTTCTGGCCTACTCGGCGGATGTCCAGTAGCTGCAATAACGCGTCATTCAGACGGGGGAGGAAGTTAAAAAAAAAAATGGGAACAGAGAAAGAAATGAGGTAGCTGTTTGAGGGAGAGCCTGTATGGACTGGTGGCCTCTGATAGGATGGAAAGAGGGAACTTTTGTTGCGGGAGTGATTGATGCTTCTGGCTGAAACTTTACATGTTTCCTGCTGGTGAGTGTATTGCTGTGTAACTGGCTATGTAAGAGCGTGTGTGTGTGTGTGTGGCGGTGTGAAAAGAAGAAGTGAGCGGTATAGCTGTTGTAGCTCTTCCTGTTTATGGCCCACAGCGGATGTTACCAGTGAGAGACAGAGAGGGTCAGATGGAGAAAGTGTGTGTGTGTGTGTGTGTGTTTGTGTGTGCATACTTCAGTCATAATATGATACTGGCCAGCCCGTATCTAGAGGACTCATTTGCATATTGAAGCCTTCTGTGACATCAGTATTGCTAAGATCCTGTGATTGTGATGTATTATTTCCATGTTGCTGCAATGTGGATTAAACCCACAGACTATTCAGCCTGATGAAACTTGGTCAACAATGAGCAGGACGTGGCTTGGTTGTGGTGCAGAGATGCCGCTTTGATGTTGAGGTGGTTGTTGTTGTTTTTTCTTCTTGATTCAGTTGGAATCCTCCTCTCACGCAGAGCAGGGAGTGGGAGAGAGGGAGGTAGAGAGAGAGAGAGAACACACCTTGAGGAGTGAAGATGCCGGTTCCCCCACCCCCACCCCCACCCCCCACCTTGTCTCTGGTAACGTGTGTGTACACACACACACACACACACACACACACACAATCAATCAGCACAATCTTGCTGATAGTGATATTGCATTTACACTTGTAATCCATTGCCAAAATATATTTTGTGTGTGTGTGTGTGCAGGCAAACACAGAGAAGCCAGTCCTAAGCAAATCCGACCAGCACGGCAGGAATGCTCTGCTGTCTGACATCAGCAAGGGAGCACGACTCAAGAAGACTGTAACCAATGACCGCAGTGCTCCCATACTGGAGAGTAAGGAGTCGCATGGCACCACTACACACACACACACCCACACACACACACACACACACACACACACACACACCCACCCTTTCCTGGAGCATAGTGCAGCACTGGAGCAGTGCAGGTGTGCTATATAACAAACCTGAACCGTGTAGTGCTGGAGGACTCGTTTGGGCGTGTATGCTGTGGACAAAATGCACTACTTTATGTATTGCTGCAAGTCATAATATGCAGCATGCTGTGGTATTGGGGGCACGCCGGTGATCCCTTAATGTGACATGGCTGAAAAGATCACAGCTAATTTAGATTAATTAATAAATGTTTGTTAGAAAAGGAAGCCAACTTGTTACACGTTCAGTGAGTGGGTCTTTGGGGGACGGGGCGGAGTGTGTGATGGTTTAACAGTAGCGTTTGAGGCGAGATGCTTCAGTGCTGTGGCTCGTGATGTGGGTGAATCTAATCTTGTGGTTTTTTTTCTCCTCCCCTTGTTTGTTTTTACAGAGCCTAAAAGTGGTGGAGGTGGCGGAGTAGGAGGCGGGTCTGGGGGAGGGGGCGGAGTAGGAGGTGGGTTTGGGGGAGGGGGCGGAGTAGGAGGCGGGTCTGGGGGACTCGGTGGGCTGTTTCAGGACAGAATGCCGAAGCTGCGCTCCAGCAGAGACGGTAAATATCACATACAAACACAAAAATATGCTCTCTTACTCAGGATTCTGTTGGCTGTTTTGGAACAGTTTTCTCTCTGTCAGTGACAAACTTCATAGAATTGTTATTTGATGCAACACTTGTCCATTTGGCCTAAGGAGCACTTGGGATTATGCCTGTATTGGGGCTACAGTTTTTGCCCTGTTGATTCGCTAACTGAGAACAGCTATAAATAATGTCTTCCATTTATAACATCGCAGCTGGACTTTTCTAGTTCTAGCATTACTCATTAGAAATGTTTGACAGTGTGCTCACTGCATAAAACAGTCCAAGATTATCACCAATGGAAAGTACATTGAGACTGTGTGCAAAATATTGTAATCACTCAAAATAGGCATGATTATTGGTGAGTTGTAGACAGCGTTGAGTTATGAAGTAAATTGCCACCTGCCCTCGGCCCTTTTTAGCTTTTTCAGAATCTGGTGGCGCGAGACCTCCCTTCCTCCCTCCTGGTGCCCGTAGTTCTGGTCCAAAGACGTTTGTGGGCGGAGCCAGCTCGGCACCGCGTCTGCCTGGACCTCGTAATGGCCCGTCTGACCCACCGCGCCCTCGGACGAACCCTCCACGCTCGGAGACACCGGGAGCACTGCCTCCCCCTGTTCCCAGCACCCCACGTCCCCATCAGAGTGGTCCACAAAGTAGAGGACCTCCCCCTCTGCCCAGTGGGTCCCGCCCCTACAGCTCTACGCCTGCCCCTCCTCCCCAAAACCCTCCAGGAAGACAACCCGCACCCCCACCGGTGCCGGGTGGTTTTGGACGTCCACCTTCCTGTCCCGCGGTACCCCCTCCTGTGCCTCATTCTGCACGGCCTCCCCTTCCTCCAGCGCCTGCTCGAATAGATGACCGGCCCCCGCCGGTTCCCCCTGGCAACCGCCCATCCTTGCCCCTCCCACGTGACGGCCCGCCTCCTCCCCCCCCCCTTTCGGCCAACAGCAAACCTCCTTCCTTCGTGTCATCGCGCACGTCTGCAAGCTCCACCCCTCCCCTGCCACCAGGGCGACCAAGCAGACTCAGTGAGGAGCATACGCCGCGTCTTCCTCAGAGGCACTTGTCACTCGCCTCCCATGGCCCCGCCCCTCCTCCTGGCCGGTCAGGCCCTCTCCCTCCACCTCCGACTGAAAGACCGCCCCCTTTGGGTTGGAACGCATCTGGACGAACAGGTAGCGACTTCCGCAGGCAGATGTGAATAACGTATTTCGCATTTTTGTGAGCCCATGGGAGCTTCATGCCCCTGATGTTTTGATCTCTCGTCTTCGTGTCTGCCGATGTGGGTGTGGTCAGGTCCGCTCCCACCTCCTCTGCCTTCTGGGCGACCGGGGAGTAGCAATGCAAGGTCACCGGCAGCTCCGCCCCCTCCAAACAGATTAGCATCGGAACCTCCCCGTGGCGGCAACAGACCACCCCTCCCGCCAGACAGACCCACTTCTGGAGGACCCCCGGCTCCGCCTCCACCCATGGGCAACGGTTACCACAGTCATGGGCAACATGCAGGTGTGTGTGTTTGCGTGCGCGCGCGTGTGTGTGTTTCAGGGCTACAGTATAGGTCGCTGTCCTACATGCTTGTCTCTGTCTTGTCCAGATGAGTGGGACTTGCGCTTCAGCTTTCGTCCCGTGTCCGATTTCCCGCCCCCTGAGCCGTACATTCCCTGTCAGAAGACCTATCCCAGCAAACTGGCCAGAAGTGACGGCAGAGGTGATGTGCCAGCGTTGTGTTTTTTGATTTTGTGTGGCCTCTTGCAGTTGCTGTGCTTGGAATCAGAACAGAATGATATTGTTTATCTAATATTATGTATATTTAAAATTCAGCAAATACTCAGTACAGCATAAACATGATTCTAAAAAAGCCAAAAGTCTTATTTTAATAAGGGTATTTAAAGGAGACATGGGAACGCAACTTGGGGAAACAAAAAAGAATTTGGATGAAGAGTAGAAAGAAACATACTAAAAGAAAGGAGGTTCTAAAATGTGATAAAATGCTTGTATTTTATTTTTTAAAAGAATGGTATTAAAAATCGTGGCATCGTGTTTCCAGCAGTACAAGCACTTTTCAAAGTGCTCACAGAGGAGCACGTAGGTTGGATTCTCCATCTCCAATCCCATACTTGCACACGTCAGCATTTTTATTTTACTGTTTGGTCTTAAAAATTATTGCAATCAGTGTTTGCAACGTTTAATGTACAGATCAACATATTTGAGTTGGGAGAGCCGTTGGCACTGGTTCAGATGTTTATAGTTGTCTGTGGGATCTAGAAAAGCGGTCGATGCTTCCCATCTACGATTTTATCCGGTAGCTGGAGCCAGTGAGTGTTTTTACATTTAATAAAGCCTGGTTTGATGGTGGTACATCTTGTTTACTTCGCTTGCTGGTAACGAGTCACTTTTCTTCTTCATGGTCCAGTTTCTACATCGCAGGACGGAACTGTGTCCGAGAAAGCTGCATGCCCAAGATCTGGAACCTTTGTCCTAAGAGTTGTTGGCTTTCCCAATGCCTGTTGCGAAGTGGTTTAAACTGATGTACGTGCGCTTCTGTGTTGCAGGTTCAGGGAAAAAGGAGCGGGGTGCTCCCCCTTTACCCCCCACCCCCAGATGAAGGGGGTGAACTGGTCGCTCAGGGAAACCACGCCTCTCCGTTCTTCTCTCTCTCCTGCTCTAAACAGTATTCCCTGCATGGGGCCTTCCATGCAGCTTTTTAGACACATTAGACTTTATATTGCGTAGGGTTAGGCGCCGACCCCTGTATGACTGCAGGGTTGACCCTAACAGCCCACAAAATGGTGTGGGTGTAGGTGTAAAAAGGGACTCCATAGAAACAGTTTCAATAATGACCAAGTGCCTTCCTTTCAACTTTGCCATAAGGTGCATGACCTGTACCACATCTTGGTTCCAGTCTCCTCTCCCTGTTGCAATATGACTGGTCTCACGGTCACGTACCCAAACACGCCTCCATCTGCACTTACTCCGTCCCACTGTCTTTTTGTTTGCCAGAAACGTTTGCTATTGGGCGGCTCAAGGAAGCATCGTATTGCCTTTTTAAAAATAAATAAATAAATGTGTGAGTCTGCAAGATTGTTTGTTTGACTGAAATATGAAACGGTATGAATACAGCTGCTGCACAGCGTCAGTCTAGTGTCTGCCCACCTCTGGGGGCTCCTGGCTGTACCCCCACTGGTAGATCCCGTCCGGAGACTGTGTTACCCAGGCTAATGGACCAACAGTATGCACTTGGTATACTACGCTCTTCTTGGCTTTATCCAGTGCTCCGGACCGGACTTTAAAATCCAAGTCTTAAAACGGTCGCTGTCATCTTTGTGACTTTTTTCAGTCCGTGGTAAAGAGGTAATGAGGGGCAGGGGAGGAGTTTAAGTAGATGGTTCGGGTTGGATTAGAGATCTGCCTTCCACCTCAACATGTCAGTGGGCGGAGATGTCTTTTAACGAAGGCCGTGCCCTACAAGACTGTGTGATGAGATTGGGCCCTTGAAGAAGAAGCAAAGAAGATGATGTTACCACACAGTGCCTAAAACCGGTTTTTGAAGAGATTATTTTAGGTGGGTCCTTTTTTATTTTATTTTTTTATTTTATTTTTTTTTATACTCGTTCATTTCAGTATTGATGTGTGTTGTGTTCAGTTTTTTGCCTTATATTCATATATAGAATTCATATACTCCTACATTATAAACAGAGGCACTTGAATATTTCTTAACTATATAGCACCATGGTTACCCTGCATACCTTAGTGTAAGTCAAGCCAAAGGCTGTGCGTTGGCATACACGATTCATTGCTTGTGTTTACAGGTCAGTAGCACAGAGTTAACTTTTAATATGACTGCAGAGATGGGGTGAATAATTTGCAAGGTTTAGATTATGCAAGCTAGTGTGTTCTCAGCTGTAGCTATCAGCAGTGTGAAATGAAGCCTGTATTGTCATGGGGTGCCACTTTTTGTTTAATATCCTCGGTACATTTGAATTACCGTGCGGGTTCTGCAATCTGATCTACACGCCATATATGTTAAAGCATTTCCGTGTATCGGTGACTTGCATATCGGCCGATCTGCACAGATCTGGGTGAAAGATTTTACCGTAACACTTGTCGCACCAATGGGCGTCAAGGAAGCATGACCTGTGTGATTAACACAGAACAGATGCCGTTAATGGAGTTCCACTATGCATTCCATACTATTGAAGTCATGCCTGCTTCTATGATGTCATTGTGATGTAGGTACTTCCGAAGATTCTGTGTCATTGGAGCCAACGATGGAATCTGTTGGTTATACTTTTTCTGCATTTTTGTCTCTTTGAATTTTGTGATACTCATTTACTTTTTAAATACATCTTGTACCTGATTGTGTGGCAAATCTGTTGGAAATGTTTTCTAAATAAAGCTTGTATTTTAGATTTATTTTAATTTAAAACCTTTTTTTTTATTGTCTGTTTCTTATATATATGTGTGTGTGTGTGTGTGTGTGTGTGTGTGTCTACAGTATATACAACCTATGGTGTAAACCTTTTTTTTAGTTGAGGTGATTATAATTCACTCTATAGGTTTGCATATATTGGTGAATGAGTTGGAATGATATTAACACTATTAATTATATAATTATGAGCAGTTATTAACACTATCCATTCAGGGCTACACTAATGACATTTGAGTTAAACTATTTTAATAAATGTAGGACATACAGGATGTTAAGGATAGTTTAACTATCAATGAACGTATATATATTTAAAAAGGTGAATCAATCTTCAATCAAATTTAAATATTTCATACCTTTTTAAAAAGTCTTTCTGTAAGACTTGATTCAAAAGTTAAAAGACTCAAAAAAAATGAAAGTTACACAAGTCCTGGTGGCAGTTGGGCCTTGTTTACAAGACCTGACGAAGTGAAACAAACGCGTCTCATTCCCACCAATCACGCAAGCGAGCGTCATCTACGTCAAGGCGTGCTTAAATGTTGACCAATCATTGCGGTTAGAAGCACGATAGTGGGATGAGAAAAGAATACTATAGGTTGGACAAGGTGTCAGTCAAACAACAGCTGGCCATTATAAAGTAACGGGGCCAAGGCGGCTGGTGCGGTGGCGTCAGTGTGAGCAAAGGACGATGTGGAAACGTGCGTAAAATAGACACGACTTTAGGACGTGCATTACCATGACGGTACATTGACAGCAAGCTGGTAACATTGTTTTCTAAATACGCCGTTGGTGTCATTTTAGAATGATTCGCAGTACTGTTTTGAGATAGATGAAATAGGCCTGCCAGATTGATGGGGGGGTTTGTGCCCAGTACTGAGCCTTCCGACCAGCGGTACTCACACGGGGTAGTGGGACAGTACTGCATCGATCGGTTGTGTTACGGATTCCGAAGTAATATTTGTACGATAGCGAGAATCTAAAATGTTTCTAAAATGTTGATTCAGCCTTTCTTCTATCCGACAAAGATAATGTTGTGTAGTCATATAACTATTGTTTGTTATGCAGCAAGTGTTTGTGAAGTTCTTTCTCTCTCTCTCTCTCTCTCTCTCTCTCTCTCTCTCTCTCATGCACCATTTTATGCACTTTCTTCTCCCATAGATTCCTCCTTCCAAGTCCTCGGTGTCTGCTACTCCACGCCACCATGGAAAGCCATTATGTCACCATCCATGGCCTTAATATTACCCACAATCCTCTGTCGGCTCCAGCCATGTCCGTCGACAGGCTCTTCCCGGCGCTGCTGGAGTGCTTCGGCATCATCCTGTGCGGCTATGCGGCGGGCCGCGGCGACATCATCAGCGCGGGCCAGGCCAGAAGCCTCGGAGCATTTGTGTCGCGCTTCGCCCTCCCTGCGCTGCTCTTCAGGAACATGGTGGAGCTCCAGTTTGCGGATGTCGTGTGGTCCTTCCTGTGGAGTGTGCTGATTGCCAAGGCGTGCGTGTTCGCTGCCGTGTGCGTCCTCACACTGCTGGTGGCCAGTCCGCAGAGTCGCTTCAGTAAGGCAGGCCTCTTTGCCATATTTGCCACGCAGAGCAACGACTTCGCCCTGGGATATCCGATAGGTGGGTGGGGTGGCGCGCACACCATGTCAGACGCGTTTACTTCCACGTGATGGTGGGGAAACTCCTCAGTCTCAAGTCTCTCTGCCTTTCTTGTCTCTTGCTCTCTTTGCTTCAGTGGACGCTCTGTACCGTAGCTCTCACCCGGACTACGTGCAGTATCTCTATTTGGTGGCTCCGGTCTCTCTGACGGTACTCAACCCCGTGGGCTTCGCCCTGTGTGAACTCCAACGCTGGAGGCAAAACCCTGACTGCAACCACAGCCGCCTGCATATCGTCTCCACAGTCTTGCTACGGGTGTGTGTGCGCACTCGCGCGCACGCGTGTGTGTGTGTTGGGGTGTCCACTGACATTTCCGTAGTCATGGGTGTGAGCGTGTCGGTCTTCTCTCCACATTCACCCCATTTGTGACTGTCTGCTTTAATACAGTGAGTGAGTTCAGAGTTCAGAGTGCAGACAGGTGATCGTCTGCTCTCGTCCTGATGACCCCAGGCACCCTGCCTGCTCTGAGGGTCCTGACTCGCCTCATGATGACTGCATGACGAGCAGACTCAGGTCTAATGCCCTGAGGAGGAGGACTGAGAACAGCTCTCCTCGGACCATGGAGCTTAGCTTCCTGGGTCGAATTTTAAATTCTCGAAACCGTCAATGAAACGGCAAGATTTCAAAGTCGGGTCTGGTTCAGAAAGTGGAATGTGATCACATCGCTTCTGAAAACGCAGCTGTTTCCCCCATGTGTTTGTGCCTCTGTGTCCCACCCCCTCACCGCTCCCGCAGGTCGCCAAGAATCCAATCGTCTTCATGGTCCTGGTCGGGATTGTCTCTCACTTCCTGTTTGGTGGGCGTGTCCCTGCATTGCTAAGGGAGTTTGTGGATGGATTGGCTGACTCGTTTGGAGGGGCAGCACTCTTTTACCTGGGCCTGACGATGGTGGGGCAGATGTGTAGGCTCACCCGCAGCATGGGGGTCACTCTCATACTGCTCATCACAGCTAAACTGTGAGAGAGTGTGTGTGTGTGTGTGTGTGTGTGTGTGTGTGTGTGTGTGTGTGTGTGTGTGTGTGTGTGTGTGTGTGTGTGTGTGTGTGTGTGTGTGTGTGTGTGTGTGTGTGTGTGTGTGTGAGAGTGTGTGAGAGAGAGAGACTTGCTTTGAGTTTTGGGATGCATGATGTCATGCGTTTTTCAGGCTGAAGAGACTTTGTGTGTGTGTGATTTCTAGCTTGATGATGCCGTTGATGTGTAAGGACATGTTGGAGATCCTGGACGTGGCAAACTCCAGCTCCGCCAACCACAGCAGTCTGTCGGACTACGCCTTCCTCTACGGGGTCTTCCCCACTGCGCCCAGCGTGGCCATCTACGCCGGCCAGTATGACACGCAGCTGGAGGTGGTGTGTAGGCCCTGTCCCATTGATCTGGGATCGGTTTGACTGTGCTGTGGTTTCTCCCTTATGCGCTGATTTAGGTCAGCGTGAATGCATGAACACTTCAGATCGTAAATTACCTGCTAATGACTTGACTGTGTGTGTTTGTTTAGGTGGCCACTGGCATGGTCATCAGCACATTGCTGTCCGCGCCCATCCTGTACCTGTCAGCGTGGTTGCTAACCATCCCCTGGATGGAGGCGACACACCTGCTGTCAGAGCTGCAGGAGGTCAGCTTCAACATCAGCATCGTCAGCCTCATCGCCCTGGTGTGTGTACGTGTGTGTGTGTCTGGGCATGCTTAGCTTTAAGAATGACATGATTATTAATCAAGAGTATTGAATCAGTGCAGTCTTGTTTAGTAGGTGAATGCTGTGGGCGGCAAGGTTAAGGTTAAGGTACTTGACTTGTAATCAGAAGGTTGCCAGTTCAAGTCCCACCACTGCCAAGTTGCCACTGTTTGGCCCCTGAGCAAGACCCTTAACCCTCAATTACTTAAGTTGTGTTCAGTCATAATTGTAAGTCGCTTTGGATAAAAGCATCAGCTAAATGCCGTAAATGCTGCTAACCTCCGTGTGTGTGTGTGTGTGTGTGTGTGTGTGTGTGTGTGTGTGTGTGTGTGTGTGTGTGTGGTAGGTGTGGACCATTGCTGTCATGTTTCTAAGCAGGAAGTTTAAGAGGTTGCCTCACATGTTTACGGCAAACCTTTTCCTTGCTCAGGTGGGTTAGCCCGGATACACAGGTACGTGAGCCCAGGTGGGTTAGCCCAGGTGGGTGGGCCAGGTAAATGAGCCTTGCTACAGTAGTGTGGTGTATGTTTTCTCCCACAGCTCCTGGTGTGTGTGTCGATGATTTTGTGGAAGTTCGTAGTTCTTCAGGAGAATGTGCTGGGACAGAGCCTCACCTTCACTTTGCTCTATGGATCACTCTATAGCACCTATCTGTGGACCGGTAACACACACACACATACATACATACACACACACACACACACACACACACAACAATGTCCTGGACTACATATCTAGAGCATATGTTACCACACACACAGATTATGATTGTTGAGTTTGCGATGTTACCGGAGGTGTGATGAATCTCTGCTTCTGTCTTGTAGTTGTGTAGACTCTGTGCTGTGTTGTAGGTCTGTTGGCGTTCTCTCTCGCTCTGTTGAAGAAGAACGAGCAACTCCGAGTTCGACCCATCATCTTCATCTTCCTTGGCTGGGGGTAAGAGTGTGCGTGAGCATGCGCGTGCATCCTGAGCAGAAACGGAGACCGTTGGAAATGGTCGTGTTCTATGGCAGTCTGTGGGCTGTGTGTTGCAGGGTGCCGTTTCTGGTCGTGGGCTTGTTGCTTGTAGTGAATGAGAGGCAGAGTGACACCACAGACTCTGCCTTCTTCTATGGCAAGTGGCAGGTAGGCCATCTTCATTTAAAGTGGTTTTTGTACCACTTTCTTTAATAAGTATAGTGAGCTATGTTTTCTCTCTCTCGTGTGTGTGTGTGTGTGTGTGTTAGATTGTGAGCAGCGTGGGGATATTGAGTGGGGGTATCCTCCTTGGCGGGCTCTCTCTGCTGGGGTTGAGTCAGGGCTCTCAGGAGGAGCAGGCGTACCAGTTTCTGGAGCAGAGCTCGCTCTCGGGAACGGCTGAGGATTCCCGCTGCCTCCATCAAGCAGAGAACCACAGTTCTGCCGATCTGGCAGCATCGCATGCCAGTTTGGCTAGAGGTGTTTGTGTTTGTGTGTGTGTGTAAGCTTACACGTGTTGTGTCTCATGTTCAAAGACTGTACAGTCTGTGCATCTCTGTGCGTGTTTAGAGTTCTTGTCTCTGTTGGTTTCAGATCAGGGTGACCCTACGCCTGAAATGATGGCTGACTCTCTAAATGACACACCAGCCTCACCAACAGGCAAGAATAAATACTGCCACATATGTAATATGTAATAAATGTGTATACGTTTGCACGTGTTGTCAAAAGTATGTGGTTCTGTGAGTCATGGTGTGCAGGTGCTGTGCTGTCTGTGGGGTGGGGGTGGGTGTAGGTATTGGTGTAGGTGTTTAAGTCTGTAGTGCCCTGCAGGTGCAACACCGTCTGAAGTGCGGAGCTGTGTGAGCTGTGTGCGTGTGCAGGTGGAGACCCAAGTGGCTCAGCATGTTCTGCTGTGTCTGCTGCTCATTGTCAGCCTGCTGGCAGTGAGTATACACACACACACGACCATGACGCATACATAAAATACTGTACATGTACAAATGCACTGTACCAACACCATGCATAAACATCATAGCAGCCTTACCCAGTGTTCACTACCAACACGGTACATTGCATCAACCTGTGACTATAACACCAGTTCACCATTACATTATTTACACTGAGTGCCAACTCGAACTCAGTACAAATACAGTACTGGCGTACACACATTACGCTATACTGCTAAAATAATGCTAACTTTACGCTAATATATATGTACCAATTATGTCTGTATTTACGCACCTCTAATCAGACACAGTACATACATTACGCTTAGACCCGTTTTTCTGAAGGTAAGGAACATTTGCTGCTGTTTTCTCTGTGTTTCTGGTGCCCAGAACCTGTTCAGCTGTCTCTGGTGGCTTTTGAATACCGATCCTGGACGACTCTACCTGGAGCTCCAGTTCTTCTGCGCTGTGGCCAATTATGGACAGGTGCGGAGACGTGTCCCTAAGCGGCACCTAGACTACATGACCCCGTAGCGCTGCGTCCATGAACGCGGAGGAACCGGAGTAGCCTGACACGTGTGCGGGTGCGCGCGTGTGTGTGTGTGTGTGTGTGTGTGTGTGTGTGTGTGTGGCGTCTCTCTTTCCCAGGGTTTGATTTCGTTTGGGATATTTGGTTTGGATGAGCATCTCGTGATTTCACCGTTCAAGAAAAGGTGGGCAAAGGGCGTTTTTCCATTGTAAACATTCCCGGTGTCGCTCATCGTTCGCGCACGTGTATGTGCGTGTAATGGCGTGGTGCATGCGTGCAGGCTGGCAGCACTCTGGGGCGCGGGGCGTGAGGAGAGCCCTGGTCCTGCCACCGGTCAGGAGGAGATCCGCTTGACCTGCACCCAGTTCATCCGCTACCACAAAAATCAGTGCGTGCAGGACATTGTGCATAAGAGAAGGTCTGTGCGCTTGTCTTTACGTGCCAGTTAAACAGAGGGACATTTAGTTTTGCTCAAGGACGAGACCATGTGAAATTTGAATGTTTGTAGGACAGGCTGTTTGGTTGCCAGATTAAGTCTCTTCATCAACACTCTGTGCATGGTTTTCCTCCGTTTCTGGGTCATGCAACATTTTCTCCTGCTTGGCACACACAAATGCATTATCGCACCTGTAGTCAACACTAACCCATTTTTGTTGTTTAAATAATTTATTGACTGTTCACACAACGGTGATGATGTGTGTTTTTTCCTCACTTGCAACCTTTGCGTGGACTTTGTAACCATCTTGTGTGATCTTCCTCTGGCCTTTGTCTTTCCTTTTCTCTTCTTCTTTGTTCACTCTTTCAGCGGATCAGTCGAAACACTCTCAGGACCTGTGGGTGAATCCTTGCTTTGATTGACAGGTGTGCTGGGTGGTTCCTGGGCAGCGAACTTGTTGATTGGCTGCTGTGTGGGCGTGGCCAGAAATAGGGCCCTGGCCTCACAGTACGGGACTCAGCTGCAGCAAGGTGGAGTCCTCAATCACACGACACGTCAGCTTAATTTCTGTGATGGCCAGTGGTAATCGTTTCTCAGACAACGTAAGCAGCACGGTACCCGTTTACCAAGACCTTGAGTGACATGCCTGGATTTGTTTCACTGGATCAACTCATGTCACCTAAACAGTTAACTGTTTCAGTCCATCATTGAAAGTTGTGCTTCTTGAATTATTTTGCATGGCATGCTAAATTTCAGAATCAGAAGGATCAGGTCTGTGTTCATGTAACTGCTGGTACTTTGGTATGGAATGGAATGTTAAACATATTAAGACACAAAGCGACTTCACTGGATTCAACCTGTCTCTGTGTGGGGAAAATCTACACAGTCCTCTTTAATGTAACATACCATTTGAATTTATATCTTATGTACAGTAACTAAAAGTACAACATCTATGACCACTGAGCTTACCCAGCTACTGGGGTTTGTTCAAGATCAGAGCTCCTTCCTTTTTCCCAAAGTACTGATCAGGAAAATTGTTATGGAATACTGAAATATTTGGTGGTAGTTCCAGATTTCTTGTGTAGTACGGTTGAGTCAATTCATTTACTGACTGTGTAATAAAAGTTCAACTTTAACAATTCACTGACTGTCTGCTGCCTACATTTGATGATGAATACTGTCTTGTACATGTGACACTGTAAGAACGAGTCTGAACAGCTGTTCTGTGAAGCAGAGCTGGTAGACCAAACCAGCTGACTTAGTACATTCTATTTAACACTATATGCTTATATGCACTGTTTATTGTGGCCAATGAGAATGTCACCAAATCTAGTCACGTAAAATGCACAGATCTACTTATTCACTGTGGCTACACGTTTGGAACCTTTTATTGTTGTTACTTCAACTATTACACGTATACAAGGATGGTATTTTTTTTTTTTTCACTTGTATAGATGTACTTTGAATCTTGATGAATTCATGATACACTTAATGCTGATTCCCATAATTGTGTATCTAATGAAGCAATTTATATGACAAATTACTTTCTCCTTAGTTTAGTTTAGTTTAAACTGCAGTTGGGGTATTCAATTCTGTCGTCTCTCTTTTTTCAGTTCATTTTTAGTGTTTCCATTTTCTTTTCCAACTTCAGTTCCATTCAAGTTCAAGCAGTCCAGTCGCAATATATTAATTCAGAAATTGATGCCATTCCTGATGTTTATAGTCCAGTTCTGCTTAATTGTGCACATGTTCATTGGTGTATATAAAGTACTGGGGAGGGAGTATACCGATACACTCCTGCGTCCATTTCAAAATGTTAGTTTGCGCTGAAATAGGTGTGGTTCATCCTGCTTTAAGTGGAAACTACAAATCAAGCGCCATCAGTGAGAAGCAGAGAATTTAACATGTTCCTGAAAATATGCAATAAACATCTTATATTGCAACCACCTGGCTTTATTTATTTATACACACACACACACGCCCGCATACTGATTGTACTGCTTGAAATAAATTGCTATTAGCTGCTATGACATTTAGGACAGTGATGCAGCTTTCTGTCTATTCTAAAAACTGAACTGGTGCCAATATAACCTTTTATATGTTTTAATCTCTAAATGTTTAAAGTAATATGCAGTTTCTCATTCTTTTCTGTGTAAAACGCATTTTATTGTTCTATGCTCTATCTTAAATGGGAAGAAATGCCTGGATTATTAATCACAGCAAGATGTAACGGCCAGATGTTGCACTTGTACAATACTTAATAATATCCATTTGCAGTCTAATATTTCCTGCTAATAGATGTGAAGCAAATTGAGGCCAAATTGAGGTTTGATACAAACTTGCCAACAAAGGTTTTTGATCATTTGTTTCATTTAAGAGAGTGTTTTTTGTTGTCTTCTGCTTAATATTTTAGCTAAATAATTTATTATAATATGCAGAGAGTCATTGTTTTTTTAAATTTAACAAACAAAACTGAAACAGCAATGTCTATATCAACAATTAGATCAATGACTATGAATATCAATATTAACATAAAGACTACTAACAGCATTACAAGCAAGCTACATCTAGCAAGTGACAGTGCATAAATAATTCAGATACGAGCACTTGAAGGAAACATTCATATCTGTTGAAAGGTATCGGTGAATATTTATGGTAGCCTGTCCATCTAACAGTGGACTGCTGGTCTTAAGTTTTATGAATATATGCATGTTCACGCATGCAGATTACGCAAACGTCACTTTACCAAACGCCATGACGTTTACTTTAACGCATTCACGTCTCGCCTGGTTCTGACCAATGGCAAAGCGAGACGTTTTGTTCTTCCGGTGTGCAGGTTCTTTCGGAGCCTTGGCCCGCACGGTGCGCAGCGTGTGCGGTGTGTGAGCGCAGGGAACTTCACACACATCTGTCAGATAAAACCTTATTTCAAGGTGATGGAAGCGTACGCATCGCTACGTCTGTCTTTGGTTCTGTGGAGAAAGTTTGTCGTGGTTGATATGGACGGGGCGTAGTGTACTGGGACTGGTAGTACTGGGATTCGCGCTGCGGCCAGTTACAGACGCGTCTTCTCGTCTCATAAGAGATTATAATATGTTCTTATAGTAGTTATATTTATCCATCCGTGTGCATTAGTCCATAAGCTATGTTATATTTATTTATTTAGTTATAGTTATCCATCCGTGTGCATTAGTCCATAAGCTAAGGGAATAGGGGTTATATTTATCCCTCTGTGTGCATTAGTTCTAGGCTTGCCATCTTACACCCCCAATGATGTTCAAGCTATTTCGGGAGTCCCAGGCTGCACTCTGTGGTGAAATGGGAGCCGTGCGGGACTACAGCCGTTAGGATTTACTTCCCTCATTACTGCAGGCCAGCTATGCGAACGTTTTGTGTCGGGCTAAACCTCCGAATGACAGTGTGCTGACTTAACTCAGTCATGGCTCCGAAAAAGATGTGTCACGGGGAGTCGGGCTGTGTAGCCACATAGAGCTGCATAATGGATCATGGGAAAATGACAGGCGTGTGAATTGTCTTCCAGATGCCGCCGAAGAAGACAGGAGACGGACCAAAACCGCCCCCTCTCATCGGACGATTCGGGACGTCGCTTAAGATCGGGATTGTCGGGTTACCGAATGTGGGGTACGTTTCAGCGTCGGTTTAGCATGAGGCCGTCGCTCCAGGTTTTTCCTTTTAACTTTTAGCACCTACACAGAGGCCGCCGTTGTCATCCGATCGGTCATATGTGAATCCGTGATGCTGTGCCTCATTATGTTTGACATCTCGTCCTATGCGATTCCACGCGCATATTCGTGCGTTTTATGAATGAGCTATTGTGTGAAGCTTCCGCTGCTTCCCGTGTGGTGCTGTGGGTTTTGTGCTGGGCTGTGTTTGTGCATGGAAATATGTGTATCAGCAAAGTCGTTTTTCGATAAGTGGGTCTTTATGAGGGCAGTAAGAGAGGGCAGTGCTAAATTCTTCTCTGCTTCTGACTTGTACTGTTTTTTCTCTTTTCTCCATCCAAGTGAGTTATGCTGAGGGTAGGCTTCTGTTCTGGCTGGCTATAAATCAGCAATGTGTGTCAGTGTGTCCAAGCATTTATCATGCAGAAACAAGCTTCTGAACCACTTCTGTGTTGTTCCAGCCACCTCAGGAGATATAAATAACTTACTGAAACTTACTGCACAAAAAATGTTTATCCACACTAATGTTTTATTGTGTTTATGCTTAATGTAGTGTTTGACATGCAATTAAACATAAGATATTTCTTCAAATAGTTAATTATTCCTTAGGGTGCATAAGACTTCCACACAGTACTGTATGTGATAAGTGATTTGCAATTTCATGTGTCTGTGTTTTAACGAACAGAAGTCGAATATACAAGTGGAATATGCAAGCTTGCATGGCATGCCTATGTGACGGTGTGGCTATGTTCTTTTCCTGTGCTCATGACTGGGAGTGAAGCTGAGGAAACCACCTGCATTTGGTATAAACCAGTACTGTGTGATTTCAGCAAGTCAACGTTCTTCAACGTGCTGACAAAGAGCCAGGCAGCAGCAGAGAATTTCCCCTTCTGCACCATCGACCCCAACGAGAGTCGTGTTCCCATTCCGGACGAGCGCTACGACTTCCTCTGCCAGTACCACAAGCCTGCCAGGTACCTGCTGCTCCTCTATCACTCCTCTCCCTCTCCTCCTCCCCTTCAACTACTCTCCCTCTCCTCCTCCCCTTCAACTACTCACCCTCGACTCCTCACCCCAGGCTGCAACACCACACACTCCTCCAGCCTTCAGAGTCTTCATGCCCCAGGTACTGAACCAAAGCGAGCTGCAGCACGGCCGTTTTGTTTGCCTGAGTTGGCCTCTGTGTTACTGAGCAAGTCTAAGTGGGGAAAGTCTGGATTTGGGAATGTGATGAGCCTTTTTATTGCAGCCAGGAGGTTGCATGGAGGTCTTGCGTAATAAGATGAGGGGACCGCTATAGTCCATACACTCGTGCGGCATTGATATTTGCCGTATTCTCTTTTGAAGTGATCCCTGATCCATACTTTAAACCACCCACTGCAAAACTAACGCGTCCAGTACTGTGTCTTCATCTCCGAATCCAAACGCACAGCCACGTGCAGAATCGGGACAGTAACCTGCTGGTTTCTGCAACCCTTCCCTCTCTGTTCAGTAAAGTGCCAGCTTTCCTCAGTGTGGTGGACATTGCCGGCCTGGTGAAGGGGGCACACGCTGGGCAGGGACTGGGCAACGCCTTCCTCTCTCACATCAGCGCCTGCGACGGCATCTTCCACATGACGCGTGAGTCGGTGCCACCGCGGCATCTGTCGGGATGTGAGTGTGTGTGTGTCTGGAACGCTTTTTTGTCTTTGTGTGTATGAGAAGGACTGTTTCAAGATGACGCCATGCACAAGGAGGTCTGTGTGTTGAGAATATGAGCAGGATGGGGAAGGCTGAAAGGCAGTATAAATAAATATACTTTGTGATTGTGTGCGTGCGTGTCTGCAGGAGCGTTTGAGGATGAAGACATCATCCACGTGGAGGGATGTGTTGACCCGGTCCGGGACATTGAGATTATTCACGAGGAGCTCAGGATGAAGGATGAGGAGATGATCGGGCCAATCATAGACAAGCTGGAGAAAACCGCTGTGAGGGGCGGAGACAAGAAACTCAAACCTGAATATGTGAGTGAACCGCAAATCCCAGCATGCTCCATACCTGCATACATATGGCCATATAGCCAAGAAAAATGCTTCTGCTTCTAAACAGGACATTATGTGTAAAATAAAGTCCTGGGTGATTGATGAGAAGAAACACGTGCGCTACTACCATGAGTGGAACGACAAAGAGGTAAATACTGTTTTCGATCTGATTTATAAGACTTTAACAAATACAGAATTAATCAAGATTCCAATGTGTGATTCGGTAAAAGTCTTTACCTGGTAATTTATCCAGTTGTGGACATTCTCAATCTGCTAAACATTTTAGGTGTTTCCTCCTCTTTTCTGATATCTAACAGATTGAGGTGTTGAACAAATATCTGTTCCTGACATCCAAGCCAATGATCTACCTGGTGAATCTCTCCGAAAAAGATTACATCAGGAAAAAGAACAAATGGTTTGTCCTGCGGCTTCAGATTAGCAGATTAACACCACATGTGACTGCTGTTGCTAAACAGGCATGCTGACTGCTGGTGCTTCCGCTCTCCTACCCTGCCGGCTCGTCCTCCCTGCAGGTTGGTGAAGATCAAGGAGTGGGTGGATGGCCACGACCCCGGCGCTCTGGTCATCCCTTTTAGCGGAGGCTTCGAGAGCAAGTACCAGGACATGAGCGACGAGGAGAAACAGAAGTTCTGTGAGGAAAATAAAACCCAGAGGTCAGGGACAGGTCCGGTGTTCTCTCCGTAACCCACGCTGTTTTGCTCCTCTTCCATCTCTCCCTGAAGAGGAGTACCGTTTCTGCTCGTTTAAGGCTCCCGAAAGCTCGCCCGTTGAATTTATGGCTCATAAATGCTTCTCATAAATGTCTTTGAGAAACTCTGCTTCGGTTGGTATGAGCTCAACTTGAAAGACGTTTTGTACTGTTTTCATGCTTTCAGTAGCTGCCGTAGTGAAATGTAGAGTTTAGGATATGTTCAGTCATACTCAGAAGCTACATCTTTTAAAGATAAGAAGAACATTCAGTTCCTTTGGTTTCAGAGGTGTGGTTTGTAATTGTATGCATGTGTGTTGCCATTCTAGTGTGTTGACTAAGATCATAAAGAGTGGCTACTCAGCCCTGCAGCTGGAGTATTTCTTCACTTCTGGACCTGATGAAGTACGCGCGTGGACCATCAGGGTAAACGTAAATACACACTTCTACCCCAGTCCAGTCTGCTGGCTCTTTCAGCAGATTTGCATCAAGAGCACTCAATTTACCCAAGGGGTGTGTGTGTGTGTGTGTGTGTGTGTGTGTGTGTGTGTGTGTGTGTGTGTTTCTGACCTGCAGAAAGGCACAAAGGCACCACAGGCGGCCGGCAAAATCCACACAGACTTTGAGAAAGGCTTCATCATGGCGGAGGTCATGAAGTACGTGGATTTCAAGGAGGAAGGCACTGAAGCGGCTGTTAAGGTGAGGGGACAACTGCAGCTCTTGTACAGGCCTGTTTAGTTACAACCGAATGTTTGTTCTTTTAGCTGTTTTGTACACTCTCGTTATCTTCTAAAGGTTTGTAGATTTGTAATGTTTTAAATGCATTATCAGTAATTCAGTAATTACAAAGTAATACTTACATTCCTTGTTTCCCAAATATTTGTTTTGACCTCGTCAAAAAAAAATTTGAAATTTTATTTTTAAAAGTATTGGATCATTTAATGATTATGACTTTTAGGTAATAATTTGCTTGCTTTACAGGCTGCAGGAAAGTACAGACAACAGGGAAGGAACTACATTGTGGAGGATGGTGACATCATTTTCTTCAAATTCAACACACCCAATCAGCCGAAGAAGAAATGATGTCATTGTTAAAGCCTTCAAAGATTGGATGGACTGTACCAAGTGGGATGGGGGTGGGGGAGAGGGATGATATTCTGCAGATGTGAGGAATTACCCCTGAACTTTTTTTCATTTTTGGCCTTGGAGTATTTAAGGTGCGCCCCGTTTTTCTGTTTTATTTGGGAGCTTTTATAGCCGAGTTGTGCATTGCGGCTTGTCTTCGCACACTTGAATGCTGCATGCCATGCAGCAAGAGCAGAAACCCACAGCTAATAAACTTCTCCAGCTGAGATGGAAAATGTATGGATGTGAATTCCTGAAATGTGATGGGCTTCTGATTTTAAGGATGCAGTGTTCTGTTTTAATGTCGTATGGTTTGACTGTTTTGGACTGTAGCAAGATTGAAATTATGAAAGCCTGGTTGCTTTAAAGCAAGTAAAAGCTACCACTCTGTACACACCGGTACACCTCTGCAGAAATATGTTCACCACTGGGATTTGTGCAGATGATGAAATAAACCGCTGTCGTGCCACGTATCTGCCACCAGGGGGAGGCAGCACAATCCTAGACACCCCCAGATCTTGTTTTTGGACTCTGGCTTGGATTCGGTTGTCAAAACTTCGTTTAACGTTTAAACCAATCCAGATGTCCTCAGGTACAACACTGGGAAGAACGTAACGCAGTGGTTACTGTGTTCGTATGAGGGATGGTCTTCACAATACCTCCATGTGCTTAACACTGACCCAACGCTTGGTATTACTCCGCAAGTATACAGAAACTGAATCAAACCTTTGGCAAAGTGAAAAGAAACGAGGGGCCAGTGTGCAGATCTACTAACACGTTACTAGATTGTGTCCGCGTCCGCAGCTGTTTCCTCGAAGCTATTTTTGTTCAGCTAAGTGGGTAAACCGCCAGGCTGCGGCTAGAGCAGAGCCTACAGCAGACAGGCGGCCTACATTTACTCCTCCTTGTACACGAGATATTTATATCAAACCTACATTTATCCTCCTTATAACTACACGGGAAATTTAGATCAAACCCAAATATGTCCTCTATAATGTAACAGCTACTTATATACAACTAATCTTGTGAACATAATTCACGGGATTTCCCTCGTCAGTGACGGTCTCATTTTAACTTTAAAGACTACGAGTGTGAATAACTCGTTTATAAGTCGGTATGAAGCTGAAGGGCTGAGCTGCAGCCTCCGGGCATGTGAGCGCAACTACAGCTCCATTTTGTCGCCAACATCAAAACAGGAAACGCCCGGCGACGCGACGTTGACAGACAAGCCGCGCGACCAGTCGCGGAGCGAGGGGTCGGGTCGCACAGCCAATCGCTCCGTAGAAGAAAGGCGGAACTTCCGCGGCGTGATGCGCCGTTCACGCTCGAGCTCGCGAGGCCCCACCTTTTGTGTTTCCCGCACCGTCAATCAAAAACAGAAAAAAAAAAACAACAAAAAAATCGACCCGAATCTCCGATCACAGCCCGCCTTCGATTAAAACAATCATGTTGGGAGTTTAAATTAAAAGATAACCTGCCGATTTTTCCCCCCTTTTCCACGCCATGACCGGTACGTAACACTTTAAGGCGAGCGCAGCACGACGCGGGTGAGTTTGGAGCGCCGTTAGCCGGCAGGCTAAAGTCTTTCTCCTCAGCGATGCTAAAGGCTAACGCGTTAGCCTCGCCTCAGCGAAGTCGCCGTTACTAAAGTCGCCGAGAGCGGGTTAGCCGGAGGCGTTCACTCCGTCTCGACGAGTGGAGGTCGTTCGGGCAGAGTTTGTGTGCCTTAGTTTGTTCTCTCGCTGTCTCCCTCTCCCCTCCCCCGAAGCCCCAGGACAGCCAGCGAAGCGGCAGGAAATGGCCGCCTTGGACGTGGACAGCGGGCAGAGCGACTTCATACAGCCCAGCGGCGGCGCCTCGGAGCAGGTATCGCCTCTCAGCTCGCCTCTCTGTTTCTCCGCCGGCGTGTCGCGCTCGTTTTGTTGTTCACACGTTTGGGGGTGAAAAATATGTCGTACTGGGGGGGTTAAAGTCGGAACACTTCCTGTGAGCCGTCGGTCTGTACGGCCACCCACTTTCTTCCCCGTTAAAACCCGCCCATTGTGGGTCGGACAGCCTCGCCGCCGTCGCCGTGTCCGCGCTACCTGCGCTCATCCCGGGTCACCCCCACGATATGGGAGGACCCCGACGCAAACACAAGCCTCCACCCCTGCCCGGGTTACCGGACGACCGGCGGGAGGCTCCAGTGGGGAAGCGTCGCTTCACATTGTTGAGGGGCCTAACTTGAAAGGTTGTTCCATGTCCTGCTGTGGTGAAACGTGGCCGTACGATTCTCATAAAAATGGCAAAGGGGTTTAGAAAATGCTGAAAATGTTATATAGAGCTCTGCGAAGAAGGCGATCGCACTGAATTTTACCCTCTTATTCATATGCGGTAAAATTACTTGGCGGCAGTTTCCCTAAATAAAGAGACTCATTTTGACTTAGTATGAACTAAATATGTGAACTCCTTTTGAAGTAATAGTCACTATTGGATAAATAAGATTAACTTTACGCTGGCACTGGACTGAGTCCTTTGCAGTTGTTACTCATCTAAACATTAAAAGTAATTCTTTCATGCTTTTTCATTCTCTGATATGGTGACATGAGTCTTTAATAGTATAACTTATAGTTCATTTATTGTTGTTTCTCATAGAGAGTTGAGTTAGGAGTATGGAACAAGCCACTCATATCAGTGAAATGTAGCATAATATATTGTTTGTTCTGTCTTGTCCTGTCTTGCTGCCTTGCACTTTCTGGCTATGTATTTTTGGTGGTTAAATCTTGAAGTACTTGTTGCACAACTATATGAGAAACTGTTGTTCTGTAGGCTTGTCTATAGATGTAATGGCATCCTTGAAGTGAACAGAGCTGTTTGGCTCCTGTTTTCTCTCTCAACAGACAACAGACTTCACATCCATCCAGCTCACAGGCTCATCAGACCGCTGGGAGGTGCTCACGCCAGTGTCCACTGTGAAAGAGGAGCCAGGGGTTCTGCATTTACCCAGCGGGGGACTCGTGGGTGCCAACGGGCAATATGTGGTTCCACTGCAGACTGTTCCAGGGCAGACGCAGCCTGTTTTCGTCACAGCTGGGACGGACGGCTCGAGTGCCAATGGCGTCCAGTACCAGGTTATCCCCCAGCTGCAGGGAGCGGATGTGACCTCGCTGGGCTATGCCCCGCAGTCCGCCAACGGGGCCACGCTGGGCACTGATATCGCCATACTGCCAGACGGAACCCAGGGCATCTCGGCGACAGCTAACGCTAATGATCTTCAAGGCCTGCTGGCTCATGGCGGGCAGGTGCAGCAGATCCCAAGCGTGTCGTTGGCCGGGCCTGGGTTTGGGGGTCAGGGCCAGGTGGTGACCAACGTTCCAGTGGGCCTGCCTGGTAACATCACGTTCGTGCCCATCAACAGTCTGAGCAATGCCGACCTGGAGTCGCTGGGACTGGCCGGCGCGCAGACCATCGCCACGGGTGTCACGGCCGACGGGCAGCTCATCATGGCCGGCGAGGGTGGCGTGGGCAAGCCCGCTGAGACGCCGTCGTCCGGCGAAGCCAACGGCTATGCCCAGAGCACCGCGCCGACGCCGGCCACTTCGCTCCCGGAGACGATAGACGGCACGGGCGTGCTGACCCAGGCCACGGCCGTGTCGGCCGGGCAGCAGGACCCATCCTTCGTGCAGTCCAACCACAGCAGTGAGCCCGTGGTGCAGCTGTTACCCACAGCGACGTCGGTGGACGGCACGGCACAGGCTCTACAGAGCGTGCAGCTGCTCAACGCCGGCACCTTCATCATTCAGGCGCAGACGGTCTCACCCTCGGGCCAGATCCAGTGGCAGACCTTCCAGGTGCAGGGCGTGCAGAACCTGCAGAACCTGCAGCTGCCGACCGCAGGGGGGGCGGCGGCAGGGGGCATGGCCTCGCCCCAGATCACCTTGGCCCCGGTGCAGACGCTGTCACTCGGGCAGGCCAGCGCCGGCCACATGCCCAACCTGCACACGGTTACGGTCAACTCTCTCACGCAGTACCAGCATGACGAGAACACGGAGAGCCCCTCGGGTACACACCAGCACGGGCACAACACGCACACGGGTTCAGGGCACATGGGTTCGGGGCGCGCAACACACACACGGGTTCGGGGCGTGCAACACGCACACAGCACGCACCCGTATTTAGGGCACACAGCACGCACCCGTGTTCGGGGGACAGCACGTACACAACACGCACACGTGTTCAGGGCATGCAGCACGCACTCATGTTCAGGGGACACAACACGCACACGTGTTCTGGGAGTACATGTAGTCTTAGGGTCATTGTGATGAAATTTGTGGGATTACTGCTTTAGTTTGACATTTTATTAGATTCACGTGTGATCAGCTGATTTCTAAATATCTCAGATATCCAAATCAAAGAGGAACCCGATTCAGACGACTGGCCACTGAGCGGGGACTCCACCCTGAACACCAGTGACCTGTCGCACCTCCGTGTGCGCCTGGTGGATGAGGAGGGCGAGGGGGTAGGGCAGGAAGGCAAGAGGCTGCGTCGAGTGGCCTGCACCTGTCCCAACTGCAAAGAGGCGGGGGGGAGGTAAGACACGCCCATGGAGGGGCCGTCACGTGGAACCGCTCAAAGTTAAAACATGGAGGAGTGACTGGATATATGTAGTCTGACTTTGTGTGTGTGTGTGTGCGCGCATGTGCATTCAGAGGGTCCAGCATAGGCAAGAAAAAGCAGCACATCTGTCACATCCCGGGCTGTGGGAAGGTGTACGGGAAGACGTCCCACCTGCGTGCCCACCTGCGCTGGCACTCGGGAGAGAGGCCGTTCATCTGCTCGTGGAGCTACTGCGGCAAGAGGTTCACCCGCAGTGATGAGCTGCAGCGCCACCGCAGGACACATACAGGTACTGCACGGCTCCTCGGTCCCGTGAACTTTACGTAACCTGCGTCTTGTGTAAACACTGCTGACTCTTCATGTGTTTTAAAGATGGGTTAATACTTGGCTAGTATGAGTAAGTAACGCTGAAAGCATGGCAATTTAAAACTTTTATTTACACTACAGTCGGTCCTGCCATATTGATAGCAAATTATAAAATAGATTTAATAATACATATATTAACGCTTTTACGATTTAGTAAATTGTTTTTTTTTTTTGTTTTCTAAAAATGGGACTGACAATCCCACAGAGAGCAGTTCTGTTTTACTTGTTCATCAGTTTTGGTGTAATGCTTTTGTGCTTTTTTTCCTCAGGGGAGAAGAAGTTTGTGTGTCCGGAGTGTTCAAAGCGCTTCATGCGCAGCGACCATTTGGCCAAACACATTAAAACTCACCTGCACAAAAAAGGGCTAAATTCTGTCACCACAGCAGGGCAGACAGAGGCTGCCACCCCCTCAGACAGCATCATCACTGGGGGCGGGGCCACTCTCATCTTGACCAATCTGCAACAGGCTGGCACCCAAGACCTCCTCTCAAACTCCGACCTCCCACTCCAGTTGGTCACTGTGCCTGCCAATGAGGTCATGGAGTGACCAAAATCCTGCCCACTTTCACAGCTCGCTGGCTTTTCACTATCAATTTTTATATATGATAAATTTTATATATATAAATATATATATGTATGTATATATATATATGTGTGTGTGCGTGCGTGCGTGTGTGTATGTATGTATGTATGTATGTATATGTGTGTGTGTATGTATGTATGTATGTATGTATATGTGTGTGTGTATATGTATATATGTGTGTGTGTATATATATATATTATATATACACATTATATATATATATATATATATATATATATATATATATATATATATATATATATATATATATATATATATATATACACACACATACATACATACACACACACACACACAATTTTTAAAAATTTATTATCCAGTTATGTTCTGTAGCAGTCTTTTTGTACAAACATGGCAAAAAATGACATTAAATATGGTTCCAGTCCTCTCCCACCCACACACATACATACATACACATAGTATATACGAACACGCACTAACACACAGAAATGCCTTATTTTGTATCATACTCTGTAGTATATGATGCTGGAGTTGCATGTATTTTTACTTCGCTGACTTCATTGTTCAGGGGATGATGATTTGTGTGCGTGCGTGTGAAAGTTATGGTACAGGGAGACGAGTCTGTGCGTGTAGTTTAAACTGTGAGTCTGGCAGCAGAAGAGGGAAGTGATGAATTCTGAGGGCGAGATGTGTGAGCTGCCCACTGTCGTCTTCCTCTCTTCTCCTCGTCCCCCTCACTGTCTTTGCTGGTCCAAATGCGTCTATACGCCCTCCCCTTGAGTTTTATTATGTGCAGGGGAGTATTGACCCTCATGTTTCCCCCTCGTGTGATGGGTGAGGCTTTTTTAAAATGTTATTTTTTGGGGGGCTCCTCTGTCTACCTGTAACTTGGAACAGCTCTCCAGGTGAAAGGATCAAGCTTGTGTAAACTCTTGGCTTTTTTTTTAGTCATTTTTCCTGTCCTGTCTCTTAACTTGCATCATGTGTTCCCTTTTAGTTTTTTCCCAGCCTTCAAGCTGTTTATAGCCGGCATTTATTTTAGCCTATACCCGATTTTGTTGTATCAAAGACTCATTTTAATTACTTTTTAAATGTGTAAAAATTTAATGCTACTTTTGTACAACTTTTTTTTTTTTTTTTCCTCAAATGGAACACAATTAAAATTGAGATCCTATCATCTCCTGATTTGTAATGTGTGCGGCTTGGTGTGCTGTTTCTTTCTCATGAGTGGAGTGCACTTATCAGATGAAATACACAATGAAGCTATGAAACTATCTAATGCCTTAAAGAACAACAGTAACCAAACCGTTATGTATTCCCTGGTAGGCGGGTCATTGGTGGAGAATTGGTGTTTTAGCGCCACCTGTTGCATTTTACTGGTATTACTGATATTACTGTTGTCTCCATGTTTTGATGGTTAAAAAAAGGTAAAATTTGGGTTGTTTAGGGGGCTTTCTGAAATATGTGTGTAGTGGGGAATGACGCCTCAGGAATGCTTAGCGTGTGTGTTTGGGAGAGGAGGAGTGGTTGTGATACTCTGGGTAAATTTCCTCAGGGATGCTCAGGTTTCACTGGAGATACTACACCTGCATCTCTCTCTCTCTCTCTCACACACGTAGAGGGACACACAAACATAAGTGCCATCAGTCGCTATGGTGATCTGACCCATCGGGGGGGATCAGTTTTCTGGTGGAAGCTTGTGAGAGAAGACACCCAGTGTATTGCACGTCTCGACCCAGACCTCTTCAAAAGACTTAAAGAGGTAAAGGAAAGGTTTAAAAAAACAGCCGTGAGCCAGGTGTCAACGGTGAGCTCTTTAGTCCGTATTCAGCTGTGTTGTAGTGTTTCTTGTCTTCCTGGGGAATGTTGGATCCACTTTTTCTGGACGCAGCCTCCATGTTTCTCTCCCCAGTATTATGGAGGGAGGCGTCCGTGTTCCAGCAGAGCAGCTCAAACTCAGTGCCGTCTCGGATGAGCGTGTGGACTTCCTGCGTGAGCAGGTCTTCTCCGTCCTGCGCCTGAAGACGGACAAATGGAACCGCTTCATCGGAGCTGAGGAGAACCAGAGGGCTCTGCTGGATTTCCTGGACCAGGCCTGGGGGGACAGGCTTGTCCTGTTTACAGGCCCAGGGGGCACACTGCACCTCGGTGATGAGCAGGTGGCTATCGTGTGCACGCACACACACACACACACACACACACACACACACACACACACACACACACACACACACACACACCACTGTCATACGTGAACACTGTGACTCTGCTCACAATGTCATTAGCCAATGCAAATGTAACACTATATGATCATAGTAAGTGTTAAGACCAACTTTAATCTCCTAGATGGAGTTCAGCTGTTCCCTGACAGTGGTTTTAGTGTAGAGTTGAAGAAAATCACAATATATGCTACCGAAGATCCATGGAGATCAGTTGCAGACACAGGGATGATGCTGGCTGGACAGCAGTGGCCTCTTGAGTCACTAGTTGCACTGGCAGATGTTAAAACTGCTGAGTCTGCTGAAACCTGCTAAAGCCAGCTTAACACCCTCAAATATGCTACAACCATGTCAGTGTTAATAGCATCCCTTCAGCTGTGGTCCTGTGATGTTACTCCGTCGGTCACAAGATAACTGGAACCGTTTGTTTGAGTTTCCGTTGTGCTTCCAGCACTCAGGAAGCGCGTAAGCTGTTTACGGCGCCCTCTCACGGCCTGCGCACTGACTCGCGCTCGGCGTTGAAATAAGTTGCCGCTTATTTCCAGCGCTTTCGCGTCTGAAAGCGCTACGCCAATCTTCTCCTCTTCACAGAAGAGTCCGTCGTCCTGGCAGACCAAACAGCTGTGCGTGTGGAAGAAGGCCGGCACCAGCAGCATCTCCGTGAGCTCATTCCGCACGCAGCTGCGGCTGGGCGAAGTGCCGGCACAGACACTGGACCACGCACCTGTGCTCATCGGCCAGGTAGCGTAACGAAGTCATGTATAAAACAAAGATATAAACATATAAATAAATCAATAAATGTGTGTGTGTGTGTGTGTGTGTGTGTGTGTGTGTGCATGTATATATGTATGTATGTACATATGTGTGTGTGTGTGTCTGCGCGTGCATGCTGCATACGTGTGTGTGTGTGTGTGTGTGTGTGTGCATGTATATATGTATGTATGTACATATGTGTGTGTGTGTCTGCGTGTGCGTGCATGTGCGCGTCTGTGCGTGCGTGCTGCATACGTGGGTTTGTGTGTGTGTGTGTGTGTGTGTGTGCGTGCGTGTATATATGTATGTATGTACATATATGTGTGTGCGTGTCTGTGCGTGTGTGCTGCATACGTATGTGTGTGTATGTGTGTAGGTGCTGCTTACGCTCCTGGCTAACCCCCTTAACCAGGCTGGCTGGCCACGTGTCTTGGCCCAAGATGTGTGCAGGCACCTGGAACAGTTGCGTGCTCATACCGTCTACCTGCAGGGCGTCACAAACGGCCGCACCCTGCTGCCTCTGCCTCTGAGTCTGGAGAGGAAGAACCACTTACAGCTCAGGTCTGTGTGTGTGTGTGTGTGTGTGTGTGTGTGTATGTATACACCACAGATAAATGTATCTGTAAGGAATCACAGGTCAAACTTGTAATATATTGTCACAAGGTGCCTTGTTTATATGATTACCTGCAATTCTACTGCCATTCTTATTATTCATCTTGTGTGTGTGTGTGTAGCTCTGATCTGTGTCTGATAGACAGGGCTCTATTGTACACACTTGAGACCTTGGTGATCCAGTGGAGTCAGCAGATGGGCTCTGCCCTGCAGCGAGACTCCTCTCAGCTCCTGCGTCAGGGAGAGTCCCCGGGCCCCGCCGCGGAGCTGCACTTCTGGGCCCAGCAGAGAGACAATCTGTCGGGCATCCAGGAACAGGTCAGGAGGGCATTTGGTGTTCATAACTACAAGATGTTTTAGTTTTCTGCCAGCCTGTTTAAGAGGCTTTTCTGTGTATGTTTCTGTGTGTGCGTGCGTGCATGCGTGTGTGTACCTGCGTGTAGCTGCAGAATCCGAAAGTTGGCCAAGTGCTGGAAATTCTTCAAAGGGTTAACAGCAGTTACTACTCTTCCTTTCACAAAATCATGCAGAAAGTCAACCTGGGTAAACATTAATCCACACCCACACATACAGTGTGTGTGTGTGTGTGTGTGTGTGTATGTATGTGTGTGATTGCGTGTGTGTGTGTGCAAATATTGTGAGTGTTGCATGCACATGTTTGCGTATGTTTGTGGGTATGTGTATGTCTGTATCTGTGTGTGTGTTTGGGTGTATGTTTATATATGTGTGTGTGTGTGTGTGTGTATCCATGTGTGTATGTGTCCGTCCGTCCGTGTGTGTATGTGCGTGTGCGCATGCGTGTATGTTTATATGTGTGTGTGCGTGTGTGTATCCATGTGTGTGTATGTGTGTGTATCTGTGTGTGTATCCGTGTGTGTGTGAATCTGTGTGTGTGTGTATCCGTGTGTGTGTGAATCTGTGTGTGTGTGTATCCGTGTGTGTGTGTGTGTGTGTGTGTGCGCGTGCGTGTATGTTTATATGTGCGTGTGTATCCGTGTGTGTGCATTTGCGTGTATGTTTATATGTGTGTGTGTGTGTCCTTGTGTGTGTGTGTGTGTGTGTGTGTGTGTGCGCGTGCATGTTTATGTGTGTGTGTACCCGTGTTTGTGTACGTGCGTGCGTGTGTGTTTGCGTGTATGTGTATATGTGTGTGTGTGTAGCGGCAGCTGAGGCAGAGGACATCGACCTGCACCTGAAGCCTTTGCGGAAGTTCCTGGCGGCGTTCGAGGAGCGGAGTTTTCCTGGCCTGGAGCCACTATTCCCTGCCCTCTTCCACAGCCTCGCGCTGGTGTGGACACACTCCCGGGCCTACCGTTCCCCCCGACGCATGGTCACACTCCTCACGGAGTTCTGCAACCTGCTCGTTGATAAGGTGTGTG
>NC_137499.1:11652500-11672500 GCF_041902795.1 Electrophorus electricus | reverse complement strand
TACCTAACACCATCCCCATGTTATCTAACACCATCCCCACGCCATCACCATGTTACCCAACACCATCCCCACACCATCCCTGTTACCCAACACCATCCCCACACCATAACCATGTTACCCAACACCATCACCATTTTACCCAACACCACCCCCACACCGTCACCATGTTACCCAACACCACCCCATGCTACCCAACACCATCCACACACCATCCCAATGTTACCCAACACCATCCCCACACCCTTGCCATGTTACCCAACACCATCCCCACACATCACCATGTTGCCTAACACTATTGCCATGTTACCTAACACCATCCACACACATTGCCATGTTACCTAACACCACCCCCACACCATTGCCTGTTACCTATCACCATCCCCACACCATTGCCATGTTACCCAACACCATCCCCAAACCATTGCCGTTACCCAACACTATCCCCACACCATTGCCATGTTATCTAACACCATCCCCACACATTGCCGTTACCGAACACCATCCCCATGTTACCCAACACCATTGCCATGTTACCTAACACCATCCCCTGTTACCCAACACCATTGCCATGTTACCTAACACCATCCCCTGTTACCCAACACCACACCATCACTACATCATCATCATGTTACCCAACATCATCCCCATCCTAGAAATATTATTTACATGAGCTTCGAATGACAGACTGGGATCCATAACAACTCCAAGATCCTTAACTGTAACTGTTAGGGAAGATGTGATTGGGAGACCATTGAGGTTCATTAATTAGAGAGTGAGAACCTCGGTGTCTCTGGGCCTAATAGAAGCACCTCTGTTCTGTCAGGATTTAAGTGAGAAAGTTTCTCTGTGTATCACTCACTCTCACTCAGGATAATGCAGTTCTCCTGGGGGCTGTCGTGGACTCGGAACCCTGGAGGTCCTACACCGAGTATGTCGACCGCGTGGTGCTGGCTGGCTTCTGCAGTGCCGTGCGCTGCTCTCTACAGTACTTGGTTGAGAACACAGACCCGGCACTGTGTGTCACCCCACTGTTCGAGGTCCAGCTCACGCTCACCTCTGACATGACCTTTCACCCCTCACTTGACCTCTCCAAGAAAGACAACTTCTGCGACATTGTGGATAAGATGGTGGCTGACATTTTCAAAATGGCATCCTTCATGAGTAGGGTTGCCAAGCACAAACAGGTGGAAACTTATCAGGTGTGTGTGTGTGCGTGTGCGTGTGTGTGTGTATGATTTTTATGGTAGTCCCTGGCTAAAAAACACTAACTGAAGTCACATTTACTTACCATCTACCAAGAACCAGGAATCTTCTCTCTTCACCACGATGTACATGCATATTCATAGATACGAGCTTACTTACATGAGTTAAATATGCATATTTATATTTATTATGGCGGTTGTGATGCCCTGCAGGTGGATATAGACCAAGTGCCGGAGTTATCCGAATTAGCTCAGCTGATTCGTTGCCGTGCACGCGGGGCCGTTGCTAAGGTCAAAGAGTTCCAGAACTCCTTCATTTCCTATCGCTACCTCTGGACCGGAGACAGGGAGGAATTTATGCGGCAGTTCCTTCTCTACGGCCACGCCCTCTCCACTGAAGAAGCGGAGCTGTATGCCGATTATGAGCTGGCCAAGAACCCTCCTAAACTACACAACTTTAAAGATCAAGTACGTGTTAGAAAAATAAGCACACACAAACATCTTGTTTTTCAGCATTTTAAGTATATCGTATATGCCGCTGGAGGTCACTAGGTGCTAAGGGATCTCACGAGTCACACTCTCATACTGATAACTGGGATGTTCTGTATAACACCGAATGCTGTAAATGTTACAAAAATCACAAAACAAAATGCTCCATTGTTTGTCTTTTGTGTGCGCGTGTGTGTGTGCGTGTACGTGTATGTGTGTACATGTATGTGTGTGTGTGTGCCCGTGTGTGTGCGCATGTGCATGTGTGTGTGTGTGTGTGTGCGTGCGTGTGTGGCTGTACGTGAGCGTGTGTGTATGTGTGCATGTGCGTGTGTGCGTGTACACGTGTGTGTGTGCATGCGTGTACATGTGTGTTTGTGTGTGCACGTGTGTGTGTGTGTGCGTACATGCGTGTGCGTGTATGCGTGTGTGTGTGCCCGTGTATGCGCGCATGTGCGTGTGTGTGTGCGTGCGTGTGTGTGCGTGTACACGTGTGTGCGTGTGCGTACGTGTATGTGTGTACGTATGTGTGCGTGCATGTATGTGTGCATGCGCGTGCGTGTACGCATGTGCATGTGTGTATGTGTGCGTACACGTGTATGTGCGTGTGTATGTGTGTGTGTGTATGTGCCTATGTGTGTGTGCGTGTGTGCATGTACACGTGTTTGTGCGTGTACGTGTGCGTACGCGTGTGCGTGGGTTTGTGTGTGTGTGTAGATCAGTGAGTTCCAGAGCCTGTATGAGAAGGTGCAGGCATTGGATGACACGTGGCTATTCTGCGACTGGCTTCAGGTGGACATCAAGCCTTTCAAAATCTCCCTCATCACCATCATCAAGAGGTGGAGCTGGATGTTCACAGAACACCTGCTCAACCACGTCAACAGCAGGTGACGCGCACACTCAGGGCCCAGCTGGCTGTACAGCAGGCTAAACCATTAAAAGCCCCCTAAAAGTTCATGGGACCATCTTAGCTTATTTCCTGTCTCTCTCTCTACTTCTCTCTCTCTCTCTCTCTCTCTCTCTCTCTCTCTCTCTCTCTCTCTGTGTCTCTCTGTCTCAGTGTGCAGGACTTGGTGAGTTTCATTGAGAGCACTGAGCGAGGTTTGCGGGGGGCTGTGCGTGACGGTGATTACACTGGGCTGGTGACCATCATGCGTCACCTGATGGCAATTAGAGACAGACAGAACATCACAGAGAAACAGTTCAAACCGCTCAAATCTACCAGCGATCTGCTGAAGACCTACGGACAACAGCTACCAGAACAGGTCTACGCCCTACTGGAGGTATGCACACCTACACACACGCACATACAACCACACACACACCTACACACCTTTTTATGTCTTGTTCCACTAAACAGGCGAAAGCCGTAGTGTGGAGAAATAACTAAATCAATCGATTATAGAGCACTGTTCTCCTAACTTAAAATAGTGTCAGTGTTTTTTAATAACTACATACATACTCACATGTACTTTCACCATACTCACGTGATAAAACCATATTCTCACTTTCTCACCATACTTGCACATGTTGTCAACATTCTCTCACATGCTCTCACCATACTCTCACATGCTCTCACCATACTCTCACCTGTTCTCACTATACTCTCACCTGTTCTCACTATACGCTCACCTGTTCTCACCATACTCTCACATGCTCTCACCATACTCTCACCTGTTCTCAACAAACTCTCACCTGTTCTCACCATACTCTCACCTGTTCTCACCATACTCACATGCTCTCACCATACTCTCACATGCTCTCACCATACTCATGTGTGCTCTTGTTCAGGAGCTACCTGACAAATGGAAGAATCTAAGGAAAGTTGCCTTCACCGTAAAACACGAGGTCGCACCCCTGCAGGCCAATGAAGTTGCAGTGATTCGCAGGAAGTGTGTCCACTTCGAGGTAAGGGGTATTGTGGGTAGTGTAGTCTCTAGATTTTCTTTGGGCTTTTTTTGTTCAAGAACCACACAGTGTAAGTTGCCCTGAATGTGCTAAGTGTCCTAAATTCCACTGTCAGCTGTAAATTCTCACACTCTTTACACGCGTATTATGAGTACTGTTGTAATTTAAAAGTGTTGAGTGTGAAACTACTGTCTCTCTCTACTGGTCTCTGTATGTAGATTAAACAGCACGAGTTTCGAGAGCAGTTCTGTAAGGAGTCTCTCTTCTTCATCAGCACAGATAACCCATACAAACTCATCGATAAGGTACAGCTCTGCTGTGCCTGCTTGCATTTGAATAAAATACGTTTATGGTGCATGGCATGTGTGTCTTTGTAGTGTGGCTTGTCAGTGTTAATTAAACTGAATTCAATTTTAAGTTAATAACATATTATCTGTTTTGAATGAACCAATTAAATGATCTTAGGCACAATTTCTGTGGATCATTGTTTGCTCAGTAGTGCACAGAAACTGATGGGCTGCTTTAAATGTTTCAGTGTGTATCCTGGGTTTTCGGTTTATGTCTGCTTGTGTGTATGTGTGTGTATGTGTGTGTATGTGTGTGTGTGTGCGTGACTGTGCATATCTAGACAAACCGTGCAGTGATTCAGTTGGAGAGTGAAATGTGTGTGCTGCAGGAATCCGCAGATCTGTTTGAGGTCGGTTTCCCCGACTACAAACAGCTCCGGCAGTGCCGCTCTGATATCAGGCTAGTCAAAGCAGTCTGGGACATGGTCATATTTGTCAAGGTATTGCGTACACACCTCCGGTTTTCCATGTCACAGTAAAGGCATATTCCCTCCTCCCTCTATGACTCCTAGGAAACAAACATCACAGTGTTAGTATATTTTGACAAGGCCATTCTTTATCACAACCACTGACTTGTGTTCCATGTGCATGATGGGAAATGTAGTCCAGCATCTGGGCCTGGACTAAGACACCATGGAAGGAGATCAACGTGGAGCAGATGGATATGGAGCTCCGGAGATTTGCTAAGGTGCAGCTTTTGTGTAGATATTTATATTTGTATAGCTTTTGTATAGCGTTTGGACAGATATTACAGCTACTGTTCTGTGGCAATGGCTTTATAAAAAAAAAAAAAGTCTGAAAATATATATACTGCACCGATAAATAGATAGAAATAAAAATACATTTTGCACTGATCACAGCTTTGCGAATACAATTAGCAAAAAGATATAATTTTATTAAATGATCATTGTTGATTATATACATCTACAGCACTGTATAATTGGATAGGTGGATGGATATGCGTAAATTTCTGCATCTACCTTTCCTACAAATGATATGAAACCTATTAATTTGCACAATTCTAGCATCATAATGTCATGATTTATATATATATATATATATATATATATATATATATATATATATATATATATATATATATATATATATAGAGAGAGAGAGAGAGAGAGAGAGAGAGAGAGAGAGAGAACTAAATGGATTTTACATTATTGCAGACAGTGACTGCAAACCTCTGAGCTTCAGTCCGACACTTTCGAAGGACGGTGTACATACTTAATTAATTTATGTAGGGTAGGCAATGTCAGTTCAATTCAGAACCTGCAGAGTATGGAGATAAAGACTGTGGATAAGGGTGGTGGGAGTCAGGGCATTAGATGTGTATGTGTGTGTGTGTGTGTGTGTGTGTGTAAGTGTGTGTGTGAGTGTGTGTGTGATTGTGTGTGTGTGAGTGTGTGTGTGAGTGTCTGTGTGTGTGTGTGTGTGTGTTTGGTAGATGTAGATTTTAGTAACATTGTGTATGTGAGTGTGTGTGTGTGTATGTGTGTTTGGTACATGTAGATTTTAGTAACATTGTGTGTTTGTGTTTGGTAGATGTAGATTTTAGTAAAAGTGTGTGTGTGTGTGTGTGTGTGTGGTAGATGTAAATTTTACTAGCTGTGTATGTGTGCAGGAGATGAAGACTCTCGATAAGGAGGTCCGTGTGTGGGATGTCTACACTGGTCTGGAGTCGACTGTTAAGAACATGCTGACATCACTCAGGGCTGTGAATGAATTGCAGAACTCGGCAGTCAGAGAGAGGCACTGGAGACAGCTGGTGCGCACTACCGGGGTATTGTATCCGCCGGCAACACAACCTCCCTGCAACCCTCACACCACAGTAACATGACACAATATCACCGTGTCCCTGATAGTACAGTACACAGACGACCTTCACAATCACGATCTAGTACTAACGTTGGATTGCCACAAGCTTAACTTCACACCAAAACATGCACCTTTACAACACAAGATCTAGTTGCTGTAGAGGTCAGTGCAGAGGGTTAAACTCAGGGCTAGACTCAGATATGAACAGATTATTTTGCATATAATGCACGATATGAGTCCTTACTTTAGCCCAGTATTCTCTCTCTCTCTCTCCGTCCCTCTGTCTGTAGGTGAGCTTCATGATGGATGAGAACACCACTCTGGGTGATCTTCTGGAGCTGCAGCTCCACCGTGTGGAGGAAGAAGTGAAGAATATTGTGGACAAAGCTGTCAAAGAGTCAGCCATTGAGAAGGTGCAAACAACATGAGATAAAGACCTAAAGAGATCAAATCCCTCACACCATCCAGGACATTTAGTAAAATAACTTCAGGGCAGTAACTCACACACACACACTGTGTGTGTGTGCTTGTGCTTATTTCCGTAGGTTCTGGCCGAGATCAGTCAGACATGGTCCATGATGTCTCTGTCATATGAGACCCATCCCAGTACTGGAATCCCTCTCCTCAAAGCAGATGAGAATCTGATAGAGACACTAGAGGACAACCAGGTGGAGTTCAGATTACCATCTTAACAATCACCAGACAACCAGAAGGATAGCTTTTCCAGCAATGCGTAACAACCACTGTGTGTGTGTGTGTTTTGCAGGTACAGCTGCAGAACATCCTGATGAGTAAGCACGTTGAGTACTTCCTTGCGGAGGTGAGCGGCTGGCAGCGGCGCCTCCTGCTGGCTGACCTGGTCATGGGCGCGTGGCTGACCGTGCAGCGCACCTGGGCTCACCTGCAGGGCATCTTCACAAACTCGGAGGACATCCGCAGTCAGCTGGCCCAGGATGCCGAGCGCTTCGCTCTCATCCAGCACGACTTCCAGGTGCTGCTGGTCACGTGACTTCTGGGGATCCACCTGTACTGTAACATACAATACATCATTGCGCGGAGTGTGCAGTGTTCTCTTCTGAATCTGTGTGTGCAGTCGTAGCGTAACGTTTGCATGATTACGTCGCCCAGGTAACCTTGGGATCCTCTTATTAGAAATGTGTGGATTTATGTTTTGGTTTTTTGTGTACTACAGTATATGTACTGTGTATGTGTGTGTGTGTGTGTGTGTGTGTGTGTGTGTGTGTGTGTGTGTGTGTGTGTGTGTGTGTGTTGGTGTGGCTGTTACCAGGGGCTGATGATGACTGTTGTCCAAATGGCAAATGTGATAGAAGTCACCAACCAGCCAGGTTACCTGGAGAAACTTGAGACCTTGCAGCAAAGGTGTGTGTGTGTGTGTGTGTGTGTGTGTGTGTGTGTGTACGTGTGTTAATTTAATTTTTAAAGATTATTTAATTAATTATTTAATTAGTTAATTGGAATGCTTGCTGCTCTGATAGTTTGTGTGTGTGTGTTTGTATTTCTGTGTGTTCTGCAAACAAGTGATTATCAAGCATTAAATATTAAGCATTATATTATTAATCAGTGGTAGGTCAGTGTTTGAGGTACTTGACTAGTAAGGTTGCTGGTTCAAGCCCCACCGCTGCCAAGTTTCCAATGTTGAGCCCCTGAGCAAGACCCTTAACCCTCAATTACTCAAGTTGTGTTCAGTCATAATTGTAAGTTGATTTAAATAGAAAGCATCATGTAAATGCAATCATTTAATTAATTTATTGGAATGCTCTATGTCCTGATGGTTGATGTGTGTGTGTGTGTGTATGTGTGTGCGCGTGTGTATGTGTGTGCGCACGTGTGTGTGTGTATATGCGTGTGTGTGCGTATGTATGTATGTGTGTGTGCATGTGTGCTTGCGTGCGTGTGCGTGCATGTGCGTGCGTGTGTGTGCGCGTGTGTGTGTGCGTGCGTGTGTGTGCGCGCGTGTGTGTGTGCGCGCGCGTGTGTGTGTGTGTGCACGTGTGTGTGTGTGTCTCTCTAGGTTGTGTGTGTGTGAGAAGGCTCTGGCTGAGTATCTGGAAACAAAGCGCCTGACGTTTCCGCGCTTCTATTTTGTTTCTGGTGCTGATCTGCTGGAGATTGTTTCCAAGGGAATGCAGCCCAGACAGGTAGCCCACAATTCCTCACACTAGTACTGTGTGCAGTGTATGTCTGTTACACAGGACTTCAGAGTGTGCAGTAGCGTGTATGTCAAGATGCTAAAATGAATTTTTATGTAGACAAACACCTAATCGCTGGGATCTCCCCTACACACTAGCCACAAAAAACAACCTCCAAGATCAACTCAAATTAGGGAAGTTCTAATGGCTCAGTATCGCCACCTACTACTGGGTGTGTAAAGGTGTTTGTGTGTGTAGGTTACGCGACACCTGCTGAAACTCTTTGATAATCTGGCTGATCTGAGGTTCAGATGTGAGGAAGAAGAGGAGGGAAGGTTTGAGGTTGCCGTGGGGATGTACAGCAGAGAGCGCGAGTATGTGCATTTCTCTGAGCCCTGTGTGTGTGAGGGACAGGTAACACACTCGCACGACCTCTCTACACACTTTACACGCACTCACATGAACACTGTCATACAAACTCTTGTGCACTAAATTAAATGATACAGGAAAGAACATCTCTCTCTCTCTCTCTCCCTCCCTCTCTCTCTCTCTCTCTCTCTCTCCCTCCCTCTCTCTCTCTCTCTCTCTCTCTCCCTCCCTCTCTCTCTCTCTCTCTCTCTCTCCCTCCCTCTCCCTCTCTCTCTCTGTCTCTCTCTCTCTCTCTCTCTCTCCCTCCCTCTCTCTCTCTCTCTCTCTCTCTCTCTCCTCCCTCTCTCTCTCTCTCTCCCTCCCTCTCTCTCTCTCTCTCCCTCCCTCTCTCTCTCTCTCTCTCTCTCTCTCTCTCTCTCTCTCCCTCCCTCTCTTCTTCTCTCTCTCAGGCTGAGAGTTGGCTGGGGAGATTGGAGCTGGCCATGACCTCCACAGTAAGAAAGGAGATCTCTGAGGCAGTGGCAGCCTATGAGGACAAACCCCGGGACCAGTGGCTCTTTGACTATCCTGCACAGGTGTGTGTGTGTGTGTGTGTGTGTGTGTGTGTGCTGATGTGTATATACAGCGGTATGTATGTGGGTGTGTACAGGGGGTGTTAATTGTGTGTATGTCATTTGTCCTCTTGTATTTAGATATTGATTGCGGTATATGTGTGTGCAAGTATATATGTGTGTGTGCTTGTCTCTGTGTGTGTTTCAGGTGGCACTGACAGGTAGTCAGATCTGGTGGGCCACAGATGTTGGTATTGCCTTCCAGCGTGTGGAAGAAGGCTTTGAAACAGCCCTTAAAGACTACAATAAAAAACAGGTACTCACTTACTCCCTCCCTCACCTGATCACTCCCTCCCTCCCTCCCTCCCTCCCTCCCTCAACTGATCCCCCCCACTCACTTACTTCCTCACTCTATCACTCCATTTTACTCATTCACCCTTTCGCTCTGTCTCACACTCCATCGCTCATTCACTCCTCTCCAGGTCCCAGCCTTAACTTTACTCACTCGCATAAATGAGACCAGCTCATGGATGTAGTTGATATCTGTATTTGCTACCTGTAGCGTAGTGAACAGCAGACGGCGTGGTGACTGTCTGCCGTTGCGCGGCTGCGCTGTGCTGATTTCAGATCAGCCAGCTGAACTCTCTGATTAACATGCTCCTGGGGGAGCTGAGCCCTGGCGAGCGGCACAAAATCATGACCCTCTGTACCATCGACGTTCACGCGCGCGACGTGGTGGCCAAACTCATCGCGCAGAAGGTAAACGCCCTCTGTGGCACAGCTCTTAACAGTGGAGAGCTCCAGAACGGGATGACATGGTGGTGTCTGTTGCCTAGGTGACGAACGGGCAGGCATTCGCGTGGTTGTCCCAGTTACGGCATCGCTGGGACGAGCAGATGGAGCACTGCTACGTTAACATCTGCGACGCGCAGTTTCAGTTTTTATACGAGTACCTGGGAAACACCAACCGGCTGGTTATAACACCACTCACTGATCGGTTAGTTACACACATACACACACACACACACACATACATACACACACACACACACACACACACACACACACACACACACACACACTATAACGGGGTACCAGCATGCGTTCACACACTGACTCCTCCATGATTCTGCAGATGTTACATCACCCTGACTCAATCCCTCCATCTGACGATGAGTGGGGCCCCCTCTGGCCCTGCCGGCACCGGCAAGACAGAGACCACCAAGGACCTGGGCCGTTCGCTTGGCATTATGGTCTATGTATTCAACTGCTCTGAGCAGATGGACTACAAGGTGGGCAGCGAATAGCGCTACAGGCCTGAACGTTGAGCCTTCATCTTCTCCAGCACAGGTTTGTTGATGGTGAATAATGCTGGTGCCCCCTCTCAGTCCATAGGTAATATCTACAAGGGCCTGGCCCAGACAGGAGTGTGGGGCTGCTTCGACGAGTTCAACAGGATCTCCGTGGAGGTTTTATCTGTGGTTGCCGTGCAGGTCAAAACCATCCAAGATGCTGTTCGCAACAAGAAACACAGGTCAGACCAGCATAGCTTGGACTGTGGAATGAGGTCATTTATACATGCTTATGTGGAGTGAGGTCATTTATACATGCTTATGTGGAGTGAGGTCATTTATGCATGTTTATGTGAAGTGATGTCATTTATGCATGTTTATGTGGAGTGATGTCGTTTATACATGTTTATGTGACGTGAGGTCATATATACATGTTTATGTGATGTGAGGTCATATATACATGTTTATGTGAAGTGAGGTCATTTATACATGGTTATGTGGAATGAGATTATTTGTATGTATTTTACATGTCTGACATGAACAAGCTTTCCACCTTCATGAGACACACATGTGTTGCCAGGCACTTACCATGTGGGCTTCACGTCCTGTTCTTTTGTCCTGGTCAGGTTCCATTTCCTGGGTGAGGAGATCCAGTTGAAGCCGACCGTGGGCCTCTTCATCACTCTCAACCCTGGTTACGCCGGCAGGGCTGAACTGCCTGAGAACCTCAAGGCGCTCTTCAGGTTCCACACCATCTCCTCCATTCCTCTGGATCCAGACCCGCCTCTGCAACTGTCTGTCCTCCTGTCTCTCCTCCTGTCTCTACCTCTGTCTCTCCTCCTGTCTCTCCACCTGTCTCTAGCTCTGTCTCTAGCTCTGTCTCTACCTCTGTCTCTCCTCCTGTCTCTACGTCTGTCTCTCCTCCTGTCTCTACCTGTCTCTACCTCAGTCTCTCCTCCTGTCTCTACCTCTGTCTCTCCTCCTGTCTCTCCTCCTGTCTCTACCTCTGTCTCTCCTCCTGTCTCTATCTGTCTCTACCTCTGTCTCTCCTCCTGTCTCTACCTGTCTCTCCTCCTGTCTCTACCTCTGTCTCTCCTCCTGTCTCTCCTCCTGTCTCTCCTCCTGTCTCTATCTGTCTCTACCTCTGTCTCTCCTCCTGTCTCTACCTCTGTCTCTCCTCCTGTCTCTCTCTGTCTCTCCTCCTGTCTCTACCTCTGTCTCTCCTCCTGTCTCTACCTCTGTCTCTACCTCTGTCTCTCCTCCTGTCACTACCTCTTGTCTCTACCTCTGTCTCTCCTCCTGTCTCTCCTCCTATCTCTCCTCTGTCTCTACCTATGTCTCTCCTCCTGTCTCTCCTCCTGTCTCTACCTCTGTCTCTACCTCTGTCTCTCCTCCTGTCACTACCTCTTGTCTCTACCTCTGTCTCTCCTCCTGTCTCTCCTCCTATCTCTACCTCTGTCTCTACCTCTGTCTCTCCTCCTGTCACTACCTCTTGTCTCTACCTCTGTCTCTCCTCTGTCTCTCCTCCTGTGTTTGTCCATTCTTCTGTCTCAGAATCTATAGCTCCATCTGTCTCTCTCTTTTCCTCAGTGCAGTGGTTTGTATTTCCACCCCTGCATTGTTGACGTAAGGTAGTGGAATTAATATCAAATCAATTGTGTTCTTTTTGTGCGCGTGTGTGGTGTGTGTGCGGACGCGTGTGTGTGGTGTGTGTGTGTGAATCAGGCCGTGTGCCATGGTGATTCCTGACTTCGGGCTGATCTGTGAGATCATGCTGGTGGCGGAGGGCTTCCTGGAGGCGCGCATGCTGGCACGCAAGTTCATCAGCCTGTACACACTTTGCAGAGGACTGCTGTCCCAGCAGGTGCGCACACACACACACACACACACACACACACACACACACACACACACACACACACCACGTACGCACACACACATACACACACTCATCTTGATTGGCTTTGATTTTACAGGATCACTATGACTGGGGTCTGCGGGCAATAAAGTCAGTCTTGGTTGTTGCTGGGTCACTGAAAAGGGAGGATCGGAGCAACCCAGAGGAGCAGGTGCTCATGGGAACTGAGTTTCCAGCGCTTTCTCAATTGAGTCGTGCAGCCGTGACAGACTTGTGATAACGTCTCTGTGGCGCGTCACTAAGGTCCTGATGAGAGCCCTGCGGGACTTCAACCTGCCCAAGCTGGTCACGAGGGACGTGCCGATCTTTCTGGGCCTGATCAGTGAACTCTTCCCCCTGCTGGAGGCCGCACGCACGTGCGGGGCACGTCTGGAGCAGCACGTGCGCTGGGCCATCAGCGAGCTGCATCTGCAGCCCGAGGAGAACTTCATGCTCAAGGTCGACCTGCTTTTCCTCTCCACTCGCGAATACCGCGATCACAAATGCACGCAGGTGCGGGCGGCGGAACTGAACACACAGCCAAACCCGGTCCGGTCCGGTCACGCCCACTGACCGAGCTGTTCTTCTCATCACCTTTCCACTTCATTGGCTGATTAAATTGGTGATTGTGTCTTTGGATTTTTCACTCTGTTTTAGTTTTAGACAATTCCCACCAATCTGGCAAGTCTCCTCTGTCACATGACAACTGCCCCCACCCCCGTGCTACCCCTTTGTGGATAAGACCCCCGTGTTGCTGCTCTGTCGGCAGGTGACCCAGTTGGAGGAGCTGTTGGCTGTGAGACACTCCGTCTTCGTGGTTGGCGCGGCTGGAACAGGCAAGACCCAGGTAGGGACAAACTGCTGAGAGTCCAGGGCCAATCTGGCCCGAGCTGGCCCAACCTGGGCCGACCTGGGCCAACCTGTGTCAAGCTGGGCCAACCTGGGCCAGCTCAGACCAGCTCGGACCAGCTCGGACCAGGCCAGGTGTGGACGGGGTTGCCCAGTGATCGTGGCTCTGAACGGTTCCATTCGGTTTTGGTCAGATTTTGAAGACGCTGCACAGGGCGTATGCAGGAATGAAGCTGAAAGCCATGTGGAGTGACATCAACCCCAAAGCTGTGACGACCGATGAGCTGTTCGGCTTCCTGCACCCTGCCACACGAGAATGGAAAGATGGTGTGTGTGTGTGTGTGTGTGTGTGTGTGTGTGTGTTTTCTTGGATGTATGAGCATATACATATACAACTTCTTTACATTGCTGTTTTTTGTGTACATGGGTGTTCAACAGGTGTGTGTGTGTGTGTGTGTGTGTGTGTGTGTGTATGTGTGCAACTTTGTAGGTCTTCTCTCTTCAACCATGAGAGAGTTGTCTGCTCTGTCCCACGATGGTCCAAAGTGGATTGTACTGGATGGTGACATCGACCCAAAATGGATAGAATCTCTCAACACAGTGATGGACGATAACAAGGTCAGCTGGTAGATCTGACGTGTAACCTGCATTGTTTTACAAGTATACACCTCTGTTTACGTACTACTAATTATTATACAAATAATAAACTTGTAAACAAGGATTACGTAGTGGTTAACAAAAGTTTACACCAGGATAAAATGAAATTGAAAAATTAAGATAAGGCAATACAATAAAATTAGTTCAAATTTTATTTTCTGTTTAAAATGTATTCAAAGAACAACAAAACACGAAGTAAAATGAATTAAGAGAAAAATAAAAGATGACTTCAAAGTTAAATTGAAGAGGTGGGTTTCGCCGTTTCTCTTCAGTGGGTCTAGACGGTCCTCAGGTCTCAGGGTGTTGTGTAAGTCGCTTTGGATAAAAGCATCAGGTAAATGCGTTGAAGCCCGGAACATGAGCACGGAACTGATGTAGATCTGAGAGGTACAGTGGGATCAGACCATGGAGGCATGTGAACGTCATTAAACGGAATCCTAGAAGTAGAAGTCTAGAGGAGGAGTTTTAGTGGTGGAGATCTAGAGGTGGAGATCTTGTGGTGGAGTTCTTTGCTAGAAAGACAAGTGTTAAAATAGTCCAGACAAGTTGAGATAAAAGATTGTTGAGTTTTTTGAGAGAAAGTTGCAGATGTATTCCTGAGGTGAATGAATGTAATTTTGAATTTTTGTAATTTTGTAATTTTGAATTTTGAATGAATTGTAACTTTTATGTTTCTTAAAGTTCACAGTATTTATATTAGTATGTTCTTGTGCATATGTGGGTGCATATGTATGTGTGTGTGTGTGTGTGTGTGTGTGTGTGTAAGGTGCTGGCAAGTAATGAGGACATTTTTCTGGTGTGTGTGTGTATGTGTGTATGTGCGTGCGCATTTGCATGTGTGTATGCCTGTGTGTGTGTATACCTCTTTGCATGTGTATATACCTGTGTGTGTGTGTGTGTGTGTGTGTGTGTGTACATGTGTGTACATAAGGTGCTGACCCTGGCTAGTAACGAGCGTATCTCCCTGACGCCCTCCATGCGGCTGTTGTTTGAGATCAGCCACCTCAAGGCCGCCACCCCAGCAACTGTATCTAGGGCAGGCATACTCTACGTCAACCCCCAGGACCTGGGATGGAGCTCGTGAGTGACAGGCGTGAACCGGTGATCTCTGCCTAAAGAAAGCACATTCAAGCACATTCAAGCAGTGCAGCTTATACTCCTCACACTCAGTGCCTGTACACGTGTGTCCCAGACACTCAGTAAATCCTCTTTTGTATTTCAGGTATGTAACGAGTTGGATTGACACTCGCCAGGCCCAATCAGAACGTGCGAATCTGTCCATCCTGTTTGATAAGTACGTGCCCTACTGTTTAGAGCAAGTCCGGTGCAACCTAAAGACCATCACACCTATTCCTGAGATGAGCATGGTGCAGGTGTGCATGGTGCACACACACACACACACACACACACACACACACACACACACACCCACACACCCACACACCCCTATACCTAAAACCCTTATACGCTGCCGTGTGTGTGTGTGTGGGGTAGACTCTGTGTTGCCTGCTGGACTGTCTGCTGACAGAGGACAACACTCCAGCAGACTCGCCTCGTGAGCTCTATGAGATGTACTTCGTGTTCGCCTGTGTCTGGGCTTTCGGTGGCGCTCTCTTCCAAGACCATGTGAGTCTTCTGGTAGTGAATTTCCTTCAAATCACCATACGTTCCATTCATCTCTCTCTCTCTCTCTCTCTCTCTCTCTCTCTCTTCCTTTCCATCTCTTTCTCCATCTTGCTCTCTCAGCTGAAAGACTATCGTGCTGCGTTCAGTCGCTGGTGGGCCAAAGAGATGCGCACAGTGAAGTTCCCCTCCCATGGCACTGTGTTCGACTACTACATCCACCCCAACACCAAGAAGTTCACGCCGTGGACGGAACTCACACCCGCCTTTGAGCTGGAGACGGATGTCCCGTTGCAGGTCCGCTCACATCCAAGCCCGTGTGTACACATACTCACGCATACACATGCAAACAAGGAGCTGTGCTCACTCTAAAATAGTGAAAGGAATGGGAAAGTGAATCGGATTCCAACTGAAGATTGCAGGGGACTGCATGTGAACGTATGTCTGTGTTTGCACACAGATGGTCCTCGTGCACTCAGCTGAAACAGCCTGCTTGGCGTACCTGGTGGAGGTGCTCGTGCAGAAGGGCAAGGCGGTGATGTTGGTGGGTGGAGCGGGCGTAGGGAAGAGCATGCTGATGTGGGACACCATCTCCAAACACAGGGACCAGGTCATGGTGGCCAAGGTGCCCTTCAACTACTACACCACCTCAGCCATGCTACAGCGTGAGTGGAGACACACACACACACAAACACACGGACCTGACACAGTCAGAGGTAGCAAGGGAAGATGGTTTTGAGCAGTGAGTGAGTAAGTGAGTAGCTCTTCCTGTGGGTCACATGTCTTCTCAGTGCTGACCCCTGCGTCTGGGCCAGTACTGGGACCTGGCCTGACCATCTCTCTCTCTGCAAAGGGTCAGACTGGAAGAGGTTCACGTATTGGAGATCTTCTTGATTTTGATGACTTTCACAAATGTATTCCCACATTTTGAACAACATAAGATGACAAAAAAAGCCACCACCCTCTGGTAAAATGGTTAAAAACAAAAACAATACAGATTCCTATCATTTATAATTATGTATTATAACGGATTCTGAATTCATGATCCTGTGCTCTGTTATGTGAAGTGCTGTGGTGGAGAATGTCCAAAAGACTGATTTGACTGAAAACAGTACATTAGTGAAAATTGTCATTAAAATAATTTAACTCTCATAATTTGATGTAATCAATAGTATAAGGAGCAACATGACAATATTCCCGATAGGATCAGTTGTAGGAGTGTCAGCAGGTCAGCTTCACAGCTGAAACATCTAACACACACTTCTTTTGAACTTGGTTTTCACCAGCTCCTGGACTAGTCCTGCCTTCTGTGTTCTGAGTTTTGTTTTCTGCATTCTGAGTTCTGTGTTCTGCGTTCGCCGGCAGGTGTTCTGGAAAAGCCGCTGGAGAAGAAGGCAGGACGCAACTTTGCTCCTCCTGGAACCAAGAAGCTCATCTACTTCATAGATGATCTGAACATGCCAGAGGTGGACGCCTATGGGACAGTCCAGCCACACACACTCATCAGACAACACCTCGACTACTCCCACTGGTGTGTGTGTACACTTTTATAGTTAAGACATATAAAGGTAAGTATGGGGAATAAAACTTGTGAGTAAATATTTGGTAAATAACACCCCAGTGGGATGTGTGTGTGTGTTTATCAGGTATGACCGGCAGAGGCTGGTCCTGAAGGACATTCATAACTGTCAGTATGTTACCTGCATGAACCCAACAGCTGGAAGCTTCTCTGTAAACCCTCGGCTGCAGGTAACCTTTAGCAAACCCTCAGCCACCCCTTGCAACTCCCACCCCATTATTTAATTCAGTTCAGTTCGAGGTGCATTTTTGTCATGGCAAAGGAAGAAAGAGTAGGAAGGTACTGAAGAACATTAAATCTGTTTCTCTCCACTCTCTCTCTCTCTCTCTCTCTCTCTCTCTCTCTCCCCCTCCCTCCCTCAGAGGCATTTCTCTGTGTTTGCCGTGAACTTCCCGCGTTCGGAGGCCCTCAGTACCATCTACAGCAGTATCCTGGGCGCTCACTTCCAGCAGGGTGGCTACAGTTACGGAGTGAGCCGTGCGGCTGACCCCCTCGTCCAGGCCGCCATCTGCCTGCACCAGAAGATGACGCAGAACTTCCTGCCCACCGCCGTGCGCTTCCACTACCTGTTCAACCTGAGGGACATCTCCAACGTCTTCCAGGTGAGAGGCCACACCGGGCCTCGGTGCCAGGTCAGAGTTCACGCGCATGTGGACACACGCCGGTTCAGTTGTGTGTTGACCCTCTATGTGTATGGTCAGTGGAACCTAGGGAGAATTCTGGCTTTGTAAGAAAACATCCCTTAAACAGTGTGTGTGTATTGTGTGTGTGTGTTTCTGTGTGTATATGGTGAATGTGCGTGTGTTCTGTGAATTTTCATGTGTGTATTCATGCGTGTACTTTGAACGTGTGTGTGTGTACAGGGGATTCTCTTTGCCTCGCCTGAGAGTGTACGATACCCCATAGACCTGGTGCACCTTTGGATTCATGAATCCTCTCGCGTGTACTCTGATAAACTGATGGAGGAGAAGGATGTCGAGCTCTTCACCAAGATTCTACTGGACACCGGCAAGAGATACTTGGAGGTGAGGCACTCACACACTCCCGTCTCTGCTCCGAACCAGGAAGCGAGACCTGGTGGTCATCTGGGGGATGTACGTTCACAGTGCATGTGTGTTATTATGCGGTACTGTGGTTGTATTGTATATGACTGTCTCTCTCTCTCTCTCTCTCTCTCTCTCTCTCTCTCTCTCTCTCTCTCTCAGGGAATAGACGAGTCGATCTTCATTCACCACCCCCTGGTCTACTCCCACTTTGCTCACGGCATGGGGGAGCCGCGCTACGCCCGCGTCAGCGACTGGGAGAAGCTCCAGAAGACCCTGAGTGAGGCGCTGGAGCTCTACAACGAGATGCATGCCAGCATGAACCTGGTGCTGTTTGAGGAGGCCATGCAGCACGTGTGAGGCCTTCATCTGCCCATCCCTCCGTTCAACCGTCCCTCCATCCCTCCCTCATTCCGTTAGTTCAGTACTCCGTACTGAACTACATTCAGTACTCCGTGTTCAACACTTCCTCATTCCATTAGTTCATACATGCATTTGTTTATTTGTTTATCCATTATTCTATTTATCCATACATCCATGTATTTATCTGTTCATCCATCTATCCACATCAATGGTAATTTGGTCATCCATCCATCCATCCATCCATCCATCCATCCATCCATCCATCCATTCATCCATCCATCCAACCGTTTCCTATCCATTAAATTACCGCAGTATTGTATTAGATTTGTTGTGCTTTGGCTGTTGTGTGTGTGTGTGTGTGTGTGTGTGTGTGTGTGCGCGTGCAGTTGCAGGATCAGCCGAGTCCTGGAGGCTCCGGTGGGTAATGCCCTGCTGGTGGGGGTGGGGGGCAGTGGCAAACAGAGCCTGTGCCGTCTGGCTGCGTTCCTCAGCATGCTGGAGGTGTTCCAGATCACACTCCGCAAAGGCTACGAGATCAACGACCTGCGGGTAACACACTCACCCACCCACACACACACACACACACACACACACACACACACACACACACACACCCATACACACACACACACACACACACACACACCCATACACACACACACACACACACACACACACACACACACACACACCCATACACACACACACACACACACACCCATACACACACACACACACACACACACACACACACCCACCCATACACACACACACACACACACACCCATACACACACACACACACACACACACACACACACACACACACACACCCATACACACACACACACACACACCCATACACACACACACACACACACACACACACACCCATACACACACACACACACACACACACACAGTCACTCACACACACCCACCCATACACACACACACACACACACACACACACACACACACACACCCATACACACACACACACACACACACACACACACACACACAGTCACTCACACTCTCAAACACAAGGCCGAGCTATTGTCCAGATCCTAAGTAAACCTGTCTGTCTCTCCCTCCCTCTCTCTGTCTCTCCATGTAGAGTGATATAGGTGCTCTGTACATAAAGGTGGGGGTGAAGAACATTGGAACAGTCTTCCTGCACACGGACGCTCAGATCCCCGACGAGCGATTCCTCGTGCTGATCAACGACATGCTAGCGTCCGGTACCACTGCCCACATGCATCATACTAACGACACACTAGCGTCCGGTACCACTGAACACATACATCATACTAACGACACGCTAGCGTCCGGTACCACTGCCCACATACATCATACTAACGACACGTTAGCGTCCGGTACCACTGCCCACATACATCATACTAACGACAAGCTAGTGTCCGGTACCACTGCCCACATACATCATACTAATGACACATTAGCGTCCGGTACCACTGCCCACATACATCATACTAACGACACGTTAGCGTCCGGTACCACTGCCCACATACATCATACTAACGACAAGCTAGTGTCCGGTACCACTGCCCACATACATCATACTAACGACACGTTAGCGTCCGGTTCCACTGCCCACATACATCATACTAATGACACGTTAGCGTCCGGTACCACTGCCCACATACATCATACTAACGACATGCTAGCGTCCGGTCCTACTGCCCACATACATCATACTAACGACACGCTAGCGTCCGGTACCACTGAACACATACATCATACTAACGACATGTTAGCGTCCGGTAGCACTGCCCACATACATCATACTAACGACATGTTAGCGTCCGGTACCACTGCCCACATACATCATACTAAC
>NC_137499.1:11605000-11647500 GCF_041902795.1 Electrophorus electricus | reverse complement strand
GTGTGGGTGTGTGGGTGTGTGTGGGTGTGAACGTTCATGCTTATATGTGTGTGCGTTCACACTCATGTGTGTGTGTGTGTGTGTGTTACAGTCGGAGAACGTGCGCTGGACTCACTCGGTAGCTCAGTTCCGGGAGCAGGAGTCCACTCTCTGCGGTGATGTTCTCCTCACATCTGCCTTCATCTCCTACGCTGCCTCCTTCTCCAGGAGATACAGACATGAGCTCCTCTACAACCTCTGGCTGCCTTTCCTACACACGCAGAAGGTGAGTGTGTGTTTCGCACATGCTCAGTCACAACAGTGATTGATCGTGTATTTATCTATGGATATCCTTATTGATCTAACGATTCCGTGTCTACCCGTCTCATTATCCGTCCGTATTTCTCTCTTCCAGGTCCCTATTCCGATGACCAACGGGCTCGATCCCGTCTCCATGTTAACAGACGATGCTATGATCGCTACATGGAATAATGAGGGTTTGCCAGGCGATGAGATGTCCACCCAAAATGCCACCATATTCCTCAACTGTGAGCGATGGCCCCTTCTCATTGACCCTCAGCTACAGGGCATCAAATGGCTCAAGAGTCGCTACAGCAACAGCCTGCGAGTAGTCAACCTTGGGCAGAAGGGGTGAGTGGGCTTGGCCAGTGTCTTTCATCTTTGTAATAGAATAAATATCTTCAGTGTGAAGGAGTTTTGGATGTTTAATTGTGTATATACCAACCAGCCAAAACATTAAAACCACCTGACTAATCTTGTGTGTGACCCCCTCTGAAAGTATTCTGTGGTGTCTGGCACCAAGGCGTTAGCACAGACCCTTTGAGTCCTGTAACTGGGGCCCCCGCAAATCAGACTCATTATTCCAGCACATCCTGCGGAAACGCGATCGGATGGAGATCCGGGGAATTTGGAGGCCAAGTTAACACCTTGAACTCTATGTTCCCCAAACCATTCCTGAATCATGTGTGGCAGTGAGGCAGGGGCGTATTCACCTGCTGAAAGAGGCTACTGCCGTCAGGGAAGAACGTTACCATGGAAGGGGGCACTTGGCCTGCAACAGTGTTTACGTAGGTGGTGCATGTCCAAGTAACGTCTCCATGAATGCCAGGTTTCTCAGAGCATAACACTGCCTCCACAGTTTTCCCATAGTGCATCCTGGTACCATCTCTTCCTCAGGTAAGTGATGCGCGTCCACACCCAGCCGTCCACGCGGCTTAAAAGAAAACATGACCAGGCCACCTTCATCCATTGCTCTGTGGTCCAGTTCCAAAGGTCATGTTCTCGTGGTAGGCATTTTTAGCGGTGGACAGCGCTCAGCAGGGACACTGTGATTGGTCTGCTGCTTCACAGCTCCATACACAGCTCGCCATGATGCTCGTCGTGTTCTGACACTTTCTGTCATAGTCAGCACAAACCTTTTCAGCCATTTGTGCTACAGTAGTACAACCCTCGCTCCCCACACATATCAGTGAGCCTTGACCTATGACCCTGTCAATAATTCACTGGTTGTTCATCTTTGGGCTACTTTTGCTAAGTACTAACCACTGCATACTGGGAACACCTCATCAGACCTGGAGTTTTGGAGATGCTCTGACCCAGTCGTCTGGCCATCACAGTTTGGTCCCTGTCAGATCTTTACACTTGTCCATTTTCCCGGCTTCCAACACATCAACTTCCAGAACTGTTTGTGCTCTTGCTGCCTAACATATCCCAGCCCTCGACAAGTGCCACTGTAACGAGAAACTCAGTGTTATTCCCTTCATCTGTCACTGGTTTTAATGTTGTGGCTGATTGGTGAAAAGCAGGTTTTTACATACAAAGTTTATATGTGTGTCTGCCTGTGCATGGATGTATTGTGTATGTGTGCGTGTGTGTGTGTGCATGTGTGTGCATATGAAGATATGTCGATGTGATTGAGCAGGCAGTAGTAACTGGAGAACTCGTATTGATTGAGAACCTGGAAGAGACTATTGATCCAGTAATCAATCCACTGCTGGGTCGCCACACCATTAAAAAGGGCAGGTTAGGGATTACACACACACACACACACACACACACACACACACACACTCACACACACACGCGCACGCATGCATACATAAACACACAGCAATTCAGTCACAGAATTCAGTCACACATTCACACACAGCACAAGGCAACATTACACATCGCCCAATACCACAGCACTTTACTGAATGCTATTAAGCGCATACACACGCGCACACACACATTTCACTTCACACTGTTCAGGTGTGTGAAGGTCGGGGATAAGGAGTGTGTGTTGCATCCGGCCTTCCGGCTCATCCTGCACACTAAGCTGGCCAACCCGCACTACAAGCCGGAGATCCAGGCTCAGACTACCCTCATCAACTTCACTGTCACCAGGGATGGCCTGGAGGACCAGCTGCTGGCAGAGGTGGTCAACCTGGAGAGGCCTGACCTCGAGTTTCTCAAGGTGTGTGTGTGTGTGTGTGTGTGTGTGTGTATTTTCATGGTGCTAGAAAAGGTACTAGAACATTGCAGTCAATTCCGGGACAATTCTAATTCTAATCGTGTGTGTGTGTGTGTGTGTGTTTCTAGTCAGAATTAACTAAGCAGCAGAACATGTTTAAGATCGAGCTGAAGCACCTGGAAGACAACCTGCTGACGCGTCTCTCCGCCGCTGAGAGCAACTTCCTGGGGGACAACCTGCTTGTGGAGAACCTGGAGACCACCAAGCACACGGCCGCCGAGATCGAGATGAAGGTGCCGGCCAGCAACCGATCGCCTTGCGTAATCGAGTTCAGCCGGCTTAGCACGCGGTGGTCATGAAGCGATGGCTTGCTGTGAGGTTCCGCTGCCAGCAGGGGGCAGCAGTGTCTCGTGTGCAGCTGCACCTCCAGCCTTGGTTCACCCTTGTTCCTGCTATCTGGAACTGCTTGTACAGTTTATGTCGCAGTCTGCTACAAGAGTGTTCTCTCTTTAACTCTCTGCTGCGCAAGCAGTGCTTGATGGCTCTCCGTTGTGTGCGTGTGCGTGCGTGCGTGCGTGTGTGTGTGTCTGCACGCAGGTGTTGGAGGCGAAGGTCAATGAGGTGAAGATAAACGAGGCACGTGAGCACTATCGGCCTGTAGCAGTGAGGGCGTCACTCCTATACTTCATCATCAATGACCTCAACAAGATCAACCCCATGTATCAGTTCTCCTTGAAGGTCTGTGTGTGCGTGTGTGTGTGTGTGTGTGTGTGTGTGTGTGTGTGTGTGTGTGTGTGTGTGTGTGTGTGTGTGTGTGTGGAGGGTGTATCTTTCAATTAAGGAGTGTAGCTTATCTTTTTACAGTACCGTAAAAATGTGTGTATTGCGTGTGTGTGCATTCTGGTGCTTTCCTGCAGGCGTTTAACGTGGTTTTCCGTAAAGCGGTGCAGAGTGCAGAGGTGTGTGTAGATGTCAAGAGCCGAGTGAACACACTCATCGACTCCATCACCTTCTCCACCTTCAACTTTATTAACAGAGGCCTCTTTGAGAGAGACAAACTTACTTTCACAGCTCAGCTTGCATTTCAGGTAACACACACACACACACACACAGAGTAAACTCACCTTTACAGGACAGCTCAGCTCATATTCACGTTCCTAGCACACCCACACTGACACACACACAAACTCTCAGTCAGACAGCATAGCTCACCTTTCAGGTGACACACACGCACAGACACACACACACACACACACACACACACACACACAAAAGCTCAAAGCTTATTTGAGAGGTTCCTTCAGGTCTGAACTGAAGCCTCGTTAAACACCAGGGATGTTCCAACTTTATGTGGCGCCCCCTTCAGTCCACTGCTCTGCACTGCAGAACCACTGCTCACTACTGCAGGGATTCAGGTTCAAATCACAGCTGTGCCATGTTGTCAGACCTCCACAACAGGATTTCAGGAAGGGCAGAAAGATGGCAGCATACCAGCCTGCTGGAAGGGTGTGGGCAGAGTGCCAAGGGTATTTCTGGAGCAGCTATGGGGTTTCAGACAGATGTGGTGGTTCTTCTCTCCCTGACAGACGGCAGGCTTTACACCAGCTCACTGGAACACACACAGCCTTTTCACACTCACAGTTATTGGTTGTTTCATGCTCACTTTTCACATTTATTTGTCTGCAAGGTTTCAGTCTGGACAATGGTGTGTGTGTGTGTGTGTGTGTGTATATGTGTGTGTGTGTGTGTGTGTGTGTGTGTGTGTATGTGTTTCAGCTGTTACTGATGAATAAGGAGATTGAAGTGAGAGAGTTGGATTTCCTCTTGCGCTTCAACATTGACCACAGTTACGTCAGCCCTGTTGACTTTCTCCCCAATTCTGCATGGAGTGCCATTAAGGTATTACACACACACACACACACACATACACACACACACACACTGCCTGGGGAAGGTGTGTGTGCTGCCTGTGAGTGTGTGTCTCCGTAGACGATGAGCTTCCTGGACGAGTTCCGGGGTCTGGAGCGTGACATCGAGGGATCACCCAAGCGCTGGAGGAAGCTGGTGGAGTCTGAGTGTCCTGAGATAGAGAAGCTCCCCCTGGACTGGCACAGTAAAAGCTCCCTGCAGAAACTCATCCTCCTGCGCGCGCTCCGACCGGACCGCATGACCTACGCCGTCCGGTGGGTGTGGGGGCGGGGGCGGGTGCGGGTGTGTGTGTGTGTGTGGGTGTGGGTGTGTGTGGGTGCAGGTGTGGGAATTGTATGCCTCTGTTCTCTCAACAGGAAAATGTTACAGGACGTGTGTGTGTGTGTGTGTGTGTGTGTGTGTGTACAGGAAGTTTGTGGAGGAGAAGCTTGGAGTGCAGTATACAGAGGGAAGGAAGGTGGAGTTTGCGAGGTCGTTTAAAGAGAGTGGCCCTGCCTCCCCGGTCTTTTTCATTCTCTCACCAGGTGTTGACCCACTCAAAGACGTGGAGTCACTTGGTAAATCTACCCCCCCTCCCCTCCTCTCCCCTCCTCTCTCCTCCTCTCTTCTCCTCTCTTCTCATCTCCTCTCTTCTCCTCTCCTCTCCTCTCCCCTCCCCTCCTCTCTCCTCCTCTCCTCTCCTCTCTTCTCATCTCCTCTCTTCTCCTCTCCTCTCTTCTCCTCTCCTCTCTCCTCCTCTCCTCTCCTCTGCTCTCCTCTCTTCTCCTCTCCCCTCCCCTCCTCTCTTCTCCTCTCCTCTCCCCTCCTCTCCTCTCCTCTCCTCTCCTCTCCTCCTCTTCTGTCCTCTCCACTTGTTTTCAAACCATTTTATTTAATTTTTATTTAATGTCAGTCAGAGATGATAGACAAGTTTAGTCTTTCGCCCATGTCATCTGCAATTTTTTGTTCCCATGCTCTTTGTGTGTGTGTGTAGGTAAAAAGTTGGGCTTCACTATAGACTTGGGGAAACTCCATAACGTCTCCCTGGGCCAAGGACAGGAGTTTGTGGCAGAGCTGGCCATGCAGAAGGGTGCCAGAGAGGGTCACTGGGTCATTCTACAGGTTGGCGGTGCCTTTGTGCAGCAATGTGCCGTGCGTCACACGCGTGAAGCTGGGTATAACGCGCGTGCGTGCGTGCGTGCGTGCGTGCGTGCGTGCGTGCGTGCGTGCGTGCGTGCGTGCGTGCGTGCGTGCGTGCGTGCGTGCGTGCGTGCGTGCGCGGGTCCTTTGCCTCCTCCAGAACATCCACCTGGTTGCCAAGTGGCTGGGTACCCTGGAGAAGCTTCTGGAACGTTGCTGTGAGAACAGTCACCATGACTACCGAGTGTTTATGAGTGCGGAGCCTGCACCCACCCCTCAGGAGCACATCATTCCACAGGGCATTCTGGAAAATTCCATCAAGATCACCAACGAGCCCCCAACTGGCATGCTAGCAAACCTCCACGCAGCGCTGGACAACTTTGACCAAGTGAGACAGAAGGACTCAGAGACACACAAGTGACTCCGTGTCTTTATTTGACATTGTGTCTGTTAATGGGGTGTGTGTGTGTGTGTGTGTGTGTGTGTGTGTGTGTGCGCAGGACATTCTGGATCAGTGCTCCCGAGAGCAGGAGTTTAAGACCATCCTGTTTTCGCTGTGTTATTTCCACGCATGTGTGGCTGAGCGGAGGAAGTTTGGACCACAAGGTTGGAACCGAAAGTACCCCTTCAACACAGGCGACCTCACCATCTCTGTCAGCGTGCTCTACAACTACCTGGAGGCCAACTCACAGGTGTGTGTGCCTGTGTGTGTGTGTGAGCTGTTGCCGTGCGCTACTGAACTTTCATATGTGTGTGTGTGTCTGGAATGTGTTGTGTTAGGTGCCGTGGGAGGATCTGCGGTATCTGTTTGGTGAGATCATGTATGGAGGACACATCACAGATGACTGGGACAGAAGACTGTGCACCACATACCTGGAGGAGTATATGCAGCCCAACCAGGTACACACACACACACACACACACACACACACACACACACACACACACACACACACACACTCTCACAAAGACATACAAATGTGGTGCTTTCTTTCCCACCCTCACCCACCATATCCCCACAGTTTGACAGGAAGTTGTCTTTGGCTCCTGGCTTCGTGGTCCCCACCAACTTGGACTACCAGGGTTACCACGCCTACATCGACCAGGTGCTTCCCCACGAGAGCCCCGTGCATTACGGCCTGCACCCCAACGCTGAGATCGAGTTCCTGACGGTGACCTCCGACAACCTGTTCCACACGCTACTGGAGCTGCAGACCACAGACTCGTCCATGGGCGAGGGAGCGCCCCAGAGCACCGAGGAGAAGGTGTGCTCTGAGGGGATGGAACTTGTAGCTTCTTGTCTGCCATTGGCTGCGAGTCAATCAGTGGTTGAGCTGTCCGCTCTGGTTATACCGGACAGCAAGTCCTACTGGGTTGTAAAGCTGTTGTGCTCCAACTTCACAGTAATGTGTATAGTACTGTGGTCTGACACATTAATGGACAAGATTATTGATTACAATCATTCAATGAATGAATCGTTGATAAGTGTGATAAGCATCAGAGGAGTTTGTCCCTGGTACGCTGTCGCGTCTGCAGTGTTGGTATGGGACGGTGTGTGTGACAAATGCAGACGTTAGCCGGAGTGTGTGATTATGATTTGTGGTGTACCTCCGTCGGTCAGGTGAAGACCGTCTTGGATGACATCCTGGAGAAGCTTCCGGAGGAGTACAACATGTCGGACATCACGTCCAAAACGGTGGAGCGCACCCCGTACGTGCTGGTGTGCTTCCAGGAGTGTGAGCGCATGAACCTGCTCCTCAATGAAATGAGGCGCTCGCTTAAAGAGCTGGATCTAGGATTGAAGGTGTGTGTGTGTGTGTGTGTGTGTTTCCTTGCACATGTTGGTTTCAATTACTGTCAGTGTGGAGAGAATGAATGTGCTTTACACTTGTGTACGACTTTGACAGGACATTTGTGTAAGCATGTGTGTGTGTGTGTGTGTGTGTGTGTGTGTGTGTGTGTGTCTGTCTGTCTTTGCACGTGTTTGTTTCATTTACTTTCAATGTGGATAGAATGAATGTGCTTTGTTTTGTGTGCGACTGTGACAAGACATCTGTGTAAGCATATATGTGTGTGTGTGTGTGTATGTGTGTGTGTGTCTCTGGTAGGGAGAGCTCGCTATATCTGCAGAGATGGAACGGATCCAGACAGCTCTGTTCTTTGATAATGTCCCTGACACCTGGACTAGGCTGGCATACCCCTCCACATACAGCCTGGCTATGTGGTAACACACATGCACACACCTCTCTACCCACTCGCATGAACAGCATACAAACAAGCATGTGAACAACCTCTATGATCATCCCTGCTATGTGCTGATATTTCCAGGTGTGTGTGTGTGTGTGTGTGTGTGTGTGTGTGTGTGTGTGTGTGTGCTGGCGTGCAGGTACAGTGACGTGTTGCTGCGTTGCAGAGAGCTGGACAGCTGGACACAGGACCTCTCTCTGCCTGGTGTGATCTGGCTGGCTGGACTCTTCAACCCACAGTCTTTTCTTACCGGTACACACACACACACAAACACACACACACACACACACACACACACACACACACGCACGCACACACACAAAAGTATGATTCCTGTGTGCTGTAGCTGTGATGCAAAGCCTGGCACGAAAGAACGAGTGGCCCCTGGATAAGATGACTCTCACGGTGGACGTGATGAAGAAATTCAAGGAGGAGTTGAACCAGCCAGCCAGAGAGGGAGCTTACGTCCATGGTCTCTACATGGAAGGTGTGCAGAACTGACCAATCACCGGCACACATTTAAGCTGAATCCAAGCGGGACAGAAAGAATCGAGCTGTTGTCTCTTGGTGCATAAGATAAATGTTCCTCCGCCCCACCCCAGGTGCACGCTGGGATATCCAGAACGGCACAATCACGGAGGCGCGTCTGAAGGAGCTGACTCCCAGAATGCCGGTCATTGCGGTGCGGGCGGTGCCCGGTGACCGGCAGGTGACGCGCAATGTTTACGAGTGTCCCGTGTACAAGACCAAGTTGCGGGCCAACACGCACGTCTGGACGTTCAACCTCAAAACCAGGGAGAGGCCAGCCAAGTGGGTGCTTGCTGGAGTTGCCCTGCTGCTGAGTGTGTGAGGGGTGTGTGTGTGTGTGTGTTCGTGTGTGTGTGTGTGTTATTACAAAAGAAGAAAACAGAAGGATGACAGGAGTGTCTCTATTAATGACCCTGAAAATATTACACCACTCATGCTCAACATATTTACTTAAGCATTCTGTTATTTATTAATTTACATAACTGTGTGTTCTCATCAACTCTGTTACTATTCACAATATACAGCATAATGTATAATACATACCAATATACGGTTTATATCCAAGAAAAGGAAACATTCCTATCTGATGTACTGTGTTGCATTGTATAAAATACAGTTGCAAACATTTAAAAAAATGCTTTAAAAACAATTCTCTTGTGAACAGCAATAGATTTGAAAAGTGTCACTGTACAGAAAGGTTTGCAGTGCTTGTGCAAAAGGTTGCAAATTGTATAGTATCGCATTCAGTTCTGAGGTCACATATATTAAACTCCTCAGTGATCTGACCTGGGATCAGGTTTTCTGTACGCTCTGCACACCCATGAACAAGCCAAAGCTGACAATAGATCAGAGGTTATGCTTGGAGGTGTTTAAACACATGGCTCTCAGCCGTCAGACTCAAACAGGCAGGGACTTCGCCACCGCCGACGAGGAGGTGACGTGTGCCGAACCCAGTTTAAATCTGCATGACAGCAGAATATTATCAACACCTGCAACAGCCATGAGGAGGCGAAGGGTGGAGGGGTCATCGGTGTCCACAGCAGCTACGTCACGCTGCCGGGACCGGGACACCAACCAGGACACCACCTGATCCCACCTCTAACAGGTTTGGAGTTTTCGTTTCCTGTTTTGTTTTTCTCTTTCTCCTAATTGTTTTAGGAGACCTGCATGAATTTTGACCTGCATGAATTTTACTTTTTTTTTTTTTTTTTTTTTTTTTAATTGAGATTGGAGGGGGGAAAAAAATATCTCTCAAGTTCTGTAATGGTTCCTGGACGTTTCCTTGCAAAAAGCAGTCCTGGATATAGGAGATCTTCTGGTAGCAACACTATTCTACACTATCTCGCCCTATAATAAGAAGAAGCTTCTGATTTCTAAACCAGACTGTTCTATAATAGGTTGTCCCTCTAAGAATGTTTAAACGTGCATATTAGATTATACTGAAGACCCCCGGAAGACTTTGTCAGTAAGGCGGCAAACGCATCCTTTGTTTGGGGACTGAAGAGATTATGTTATACAACTAAAGAGACCAACTTTGGTTTAAACATGCAGTTGTGCTTACTGGTATTAAATAAAGTACCGTACCAACTCTGACTCCTACGGCAGATTAATCTACAATAAATTGATAAGCAAGGCGGATTTCAGCGGCTATAGACGTGTGTGGCGAGGTTAACGCCATCGCTGTCACACGCGGGGCAGCCGTCGCTCTGGCCGTTCCATGATGATATATGAAGTGCGGTGCGTTCTGATTGGCTCCGTCTAAAGTCTGAGAGGCAGTGCTGCCCTCTGGGGTTGGTCCATTGGTTTGACGGATGGAAGTGCAAGTGGGGTGTTGCTTGTCTCCGCACCATCGCAGTGCACAGATGATCACTGGTCACCAACTGGAATCCCCCAACACTCCCCAACGAACATGTTCGCTTGTAGCGAATTATCTACGATCGTCTAGATATAATTCCTCAGATAAAATGGATGTTTTGCACGTGGCGCTTTAGGTCAGAATGACACGTTTGGTTCTGATAAAAACAAAAAACGAAATAACAATTCTTTATGTGAGTTAAAGTGAAATGCATGCAAAGGACTCTGGGAAATGAACGGGCGAGTGGACAGGCCCAGTCCCAGAAGGCAAAGGTGTCAAACGAATGTAAGGAATGAAAGAAGATAATAGTAAATGAGCGTAACTGGGACGTAAAACACAACCACACACGCTAACATGCGCTGGCAGAGTCCCACTAGATGCAATACTGAGGCACGATGTTGCCATGGTGGCAAACAGAGCGATAGGTACAGTGTTGCGGAGGGAGAACCAACATGCTCGCGCAGTCCTGCCAGACCAATCGCTTCAAGTAAAACTTGCTCCCGAAAACCAGGAGAATAATATAGAAATAGATTCTCTCTTTTTTTCCATTAAAAGTGATATTTGAGAAAAAACACATGCCAGAGTCATGGGAGCAGCAGCGTGAGAGTCTTTTTGTAGCAAACATGCAAAGGAAAACCAAAACAAACAAAACCGACACATTCTTCCCAGCATGCAGCTCTCCTGTTGCTACGGTTGCATGTCCAGCGTGCTTGCTCTGCGGACGTCTTCCATCGGGGAAGCGCACACGGTTAAGAATCTTTCAGAGTCACGCTGGAGAAATACATTCGGCATCCTTTTATCCGCCCGCTGGATTAGGAGACTGAAAAGTTAGGAAGATAGCATTTCGTACTTTGCAAACAGCGTTTCTGATTTGTTCATTCCTTCTGTCTGCCCTGAGTCTAGCTTGATCTGCAGTCCGGTATTCCGTAGGATAGGAGAATGATCCCAGGATAGCCTCCTGTTTCCAGACACGTTTATAATGCAGTATAACTTGTCATAAGTACCCATCACCAAGATGGTCGTACCTTCTAGCCGATATATTAATTCTTGTTATAGTGCATCATAATCGCAGCCTTTGACCTAATGCTACTTCCTCGGAAGTCCGGGATCAGAGGAGGGTCTGTGGAGTGCCAGTGTTCTGCCGTTGCTAGGTGACGAGTCTGGGAGGGACACCTGCTTGACTGACAGCTGGAGGGCCCTCCGAGAGGGCGAATCCGGGGGCTTCGTGTCCCTCTGCCTCAGTCCCAGTTCCACCTCCCACGCCAGGTCCCTTGCCAACGGGGTCATCGTGCTTACATCAGAGGTCGTCTCCATGAGAGCGGCGCGTGCAGAATCTTTGGATGTGTCACCAGGCTGTTCTAAATCAGGACTCTGTGGATGTTAATAGAAGCATTTTTAGCTCCATAATTCTGCAGGCTCTGTAGAGGGATGCTAAGAGTTCAGACTGAAGTTAAGTTGTGTCCTAAATACGTGGGTGCATGTCAGTGTGTGTGTATGTGTGTGTGTGTGTGTGTTGAGGGGCGTGGCGAGATAACACCTGTGTCTGTATGGGAGTAGCAGCCTGTGCTCTGGGGGTTTGGGGGTCGTATTCAGGGCTGGAGGCGACGGTGCTGTATGCTGGTGGTCCCGGCGCTCTCTGTCTCTGCAAGAGCTGCAGGATTGTCTGGATATCAGAGGTCATCTGAGCCTCCAGCCTAAACGCAGCCAGAGAGGAACCCCACGGTTATTCCAGTGCATCACCACCAGGGGGCGACACTCACGAGGGTGGTGCGTCACCTGTTCAGATGTTCCTGCAGTAAGTCCAGCCTCTGCTCCATTTCACCAAACATGATGTCGCTTTCGCAATCCACTCTGCCCTCCCTGTCCTGAGACTGTGCTGAGTCATCAATGTTCCCACAATGCCATTCTTCAGCACATATATCTGAGGACACACACAGACCCAGTGCTATTAATTGCAGCCGCATAAACACAACGCAAGCAGAACATACAGTACAGAGGCATAAACACACACTGAATTTAAACACACACACTAACACAAAACTGAATACAATTTCCTGTATAATTTTACACCCTGTCATACAAAGCATCATTAAGACCAATATTCCGTATCTCTCTCTCTCTTTCTCTCTATCTCTCTCTCTCTCTCTCTCTCTCTCTCTCTCTCTCTCTCTCTCACACTCACACACACACACACACACACACACACACACACACACACAATAATTTTTCTCAACAGCTGCAGTATATCCTGGAAAGTTACTAATGTATTATTAGCCACATGAATGTGTGTGTTTGTGTGTGTGTGTGTGTGTGTGTGTGGTGGGGGGCTAAAACACACCCATTCCTGCCTCACAAGATGCCTTATTACCTCCAATTTAATAGAGTGTCCCTATAGCACAGCGCTCCATTTCAAGAGGCAATATGTGGAGAAAGCGAGTGTGAGAGCACACGAGCATTTCCCGCTGCGGAGTGTAATGGCATGGAAAGCCCTGCAGTCGTTCACACAGACAGCCCTGAGTGATGATAACAGCGTTCCCTTCTCCAGGAGCCGCGGACGGACACACGGACTCGTGCTGAAGCGTAACCTGCTTACTCGACACTCGACAGGCCTTCATAAACACATCGTAACGCTCATGTATGACAGGACAGGCAGTTTCATGTCCCTCTTCTCATTCATTCTCTCAGTGAGTAAGAAAATGAGTGTGCGTGTGTGCGTTTCGCTACCGTTGTAAAACGCCGTGCTGTCTTTAGCATGCGAGGCAGGCGTGGCCTTCATCGTGAGAGGCAGGGAGTGCTCCAAGCCCGTCTTCCTCTCCTCCTCGCGGTCTTCATCCCCCTCATCCTCACCTGCCCTCCCCTCCTCGGCATGGCCCCGCTGGAGCACGTCAGCCTCCGTTCCCCTGCCCCGGCTCTTCGCTTTCTCCCGCTCTCTCTGCTGGTTTGGAGTCCCTGATTGAGGACAGAGAGGGTAAGTTCGCACACAGGAACGGAGATGAATCAGCCAGGGTTAACTAACGGGGGGGGGCGGAGCTCCCCCTACAGGTTCCCAAAGCGTAACGCATTCTTTCACACTCCCACCACCTGCCACGGAGCTGCGAGCACACAGCTGCCACCGGCAGCAACCATGGCAACCGGCCGGAACGGAGCCGCCAGAGAGAAGAACAGAGGAGAAGAGGGGCAGCATGGAGGAGGAGGTGGAAATGACTCTGTGCGGCGGACCTGCTCACCTGCAGGGACGGTCCTCTTGAGGCAGCCTCTAATCTCCGCCTGGTCTGAATCGCTCACGTCTGTGTACAGGTGCCTCTGTCGAGCAGCGCTAAACTGGTTAGGAAACAATCACGTAGTTCTTTAACTTCTATATGTGTAGTTTGCTCTTCAAGGGAAAATGACCCATGGAGTTTAAGGGAGGTGAACTGTACACAAAGGTCAAAACAACAGAATGACATCGGTTTTACTGCTGCATTGGTATCTGTTTGAAAAGGAAGCTTCAAGGTAACTCTAATAACCTATGCGTTCAGGCAGGGACGGCCGATGTGTGTCGGCGGGGGGCCTTAGGGTAAGGGGCTGGCCCTACCTTGACGTGCTCGTCACGCAGGTTGAAGGTGAGCTCCAGGTTGGTCCAGAAGTAGTCGGCGAACTCTGGGTACATCTCAAGCACCTCCAGGAGGTCCTCCCTGTCGATGGTGTGGAGGTCACAGTAGCTGAGGGCCCGCACGTCAGCGCATGCCTTGCCTGGCTTGGCGTACAGGTGGATCATCTCGCCGAAAATGTCGTTCTTGCCTGTGACACCGTGGGGTGGGGAGGATTTAGCCACACGGCAGCTAATTCTGGCCAAGCACGGCGAGGTCTCTGACAAACAGCCCGAGGCTCCATGACCTTATACATTGCCAGGGTCACGTGGCCTACACAAGGGTCATCTGGAGTGGCTGCCGGCTGTCTCTGAGAGACTTAGGGTTGCAGCTGTCTGGTCATGGCCGGGGTCATAGGGCTGGTTGCCATCGGTAATCGATGACCAGCGAGAAGAGCTCCATTTCTGGACGGGGTTTGAGTCTGCTGGGGTGAGTTCGCTCTGGCAGGTGCTATTGTGAGGTTGGGAGTAATCCTCAGGGGGGGCGCTACCATGTCGTGATGGATGCGTCTGCGATGCCTCCGAATACAATTCTGCTGAGAACCTGGAAACCCGTGAGCGCATGTTTGCCAGAAGTGCTTCCCTCAGCAAGTCGAAGTTTGCAGAGTAATTTTTGCTGAGTTGTTTGTGTGCCTGCGTGCACGTGTGTGTGTGTGTTTGTGTGTGACAATGTCCCCCATTTCTATCTCTGACCTTATTATGTCGCTCCTGGCTTGCCCGGAGAATGAAAAATGGGCCGTTTAATTTGGCTTACTCTGCCAAACCTGTGTGTGTGTGTGTGTGTGTCTGTGACAATATATGAAAATATGAGCAAGACAAATATGGCTGCAAATAACACAATTGAGAAAGTCTGAATCTGAGCCTAGTGCACGGCTTTGATCTGACGGTGCAGAAGCCCAAAGAAAACACTCCCTCCAATTAAACCAGTGAAAACATTTTTAAGACCCAAAAACCGTTCGTTTGTTTTTTAATGTAATTAATACCCGATTCTCGATCGATGTAAAATCAGAACTAGATCCAACATCCAAAGCTTAACCCAGCTGCAGTCAGTAACGTCTGCAGAACTGAGTGCGGCGCAGACAGGTGGCGATCCCTCGCACGGAATCCCCCCATCCCCCCCAGGCCATGGCGCCCATGGCGTGGAGAACAGGCCACCGGGACAGCTGTGGGCAGAATGGAGACACGGCTGACTGGCGCTCAGCCTTGTCCTATATTTGTCCTGTGCCTGCTGCGTTAAGCGTCACGTTTGACACGAAGCGCACTGCTGTTACGAGCCCCTGCGTGTCCGGACATGAGCAAGGCCGCGCTACGATGGGTCCTCTCCGCATTTCACTCCATTAAATGGTGTCGAGGGGCTGATGGATGGTGAGTGGCACACAGGAGACGCGTTAACACCCCCCCCCACCCCAGCACCCTTCCCACAAGCTGCCACCGTGAGCTTGGGGAACGCGGGCTGTTCAACTGTGCGTGAAGTGATTAGCATGCAGGCTGTCTGCGGGGGGGGGGGGGGATTTTGCACCAAACTGCCTTCTGCCACCATGGTCACACATTTCCAGAGTCCTACCTCACCATGATGCTCACTACTGCATGAAAGTAAATATTACATGTTTTTAAATGCATCACTGTATATTACAGACTTGCGATACAGCATTTCTGTCCAGATTGCGCAGCCGTGGTGCTCTGCATATGACAGTAATGTGACCCATTGCTGGATACAGTAAATGCAAGTGGAGCCTTTACACCAGAAGTTCAGTCCTCCCCCAGGACAGATGGGGCACCATGTATGTCTCGAGTACCCGACACACCAGGTACGTCTAGAGTACCCGAAACACCAGGTACGTCTAGAGTACCTGAAACACCAGGTATGTCTAGAGTACCTGAAACACCAGGTATGTCTAGAGTACCCGACACACCCTGTACGTCTAGAGTACCCGACAAACCCGTACGTCTAGAATACCCAACACACCCTGTAAGTCTAAAGTACCCGACACACCAGGTACGTCTAGAATACCCGAAACACACCCCATACGTCTAGAGTACCCAACACACCCCGTACGTCTAGAGTACCTGACACACCCCGTACGTCTAGAGTACCCGACACACAACGTATGTCTAGTGTCCAAGGAAATGCAGCCTGCTCAGCACCGGCTCAGGTGCTGGTTCCATTACCTGGGCCATCCATTATGGATTACCCAGTTTCACTTTTTAACGAGGAGAGACACTGGACACCCATACTTTAGAGACACAGACGTTAGTAATTATGAGTTAGTAATTAAGGTTATTTGTGAATTTGTGATGCCCAGACTTGTATGGTTACAACCTCACCACACACACATATAGCCTGTTTTTCAGAAGACGACACTTTCCTGCTTGGACTTGATCTACAAACACTGGCCCCGTACCCCGTACCTACGCTCGACGCTCACGCTTTTAGGTACAACTCTTGGATAGGTGCATTTTACAGGTGCTCTTATAACTGCTGGCTCTTTGGTCTGGTCTGTAGTTCTGGTTTCGAATCCGGTGTGGTTTTGGCCCTCTGCCTCTGCTTCAAGCCTTGATATGTTTAATTGTGAAAATCTAGAAAGCACCTTTTAGATCGATTTAAACAAACAACAAACAGTAGACCACCTATTGAAATGCACCTCTACCACTCACAAGTGGAAAGGAGTGGGAAAAAACCCCTTGGCATTGCCGGGACAGTGACACTTATGCGCTAGTGGATGATAAACTGGTACGAACTTATCAGGCAGAATTACTGCAGTTCTTCATGTGTCAATGTCATTACTGCTACCCAAAAATATCGAGCCACCTGCAGTCTTGGGGTTCGAAACACACCCCCATAAAGGGCCTGAGTATGACTAACACACTGTGCATGACTGCAGAGAGGCTACGGGCTCTGTGCACCTATAGTGACTGCAGAAACACTGGTTATCTGCACGAGCCCGGGAGTTGCATTTCAGTGCTAGTTTACAGCAATCGTACTGAAGTCTTACAGCACAGGGGTCTGCTTGGAGCACAGCGGTGCAACAGTAGGCCCAACCTGCCCAGTTTCAACCCCTGAGTTGTAGAACTACATTAAATATATAACTACATGTTAAATATATAACTCGACATGTTTTCCAAAACTTTGTGTGTACTGATCAAATGTTTTACAGTTTTACTTCAAAGGATATTAATGGCATATATATATATATATATATATATATATATATATATATATATGACCTCACCTAGGATGGCCACGACGATGTCGTCCTTCAGAATCTCGATGGATCCACGGGCAAGGAAGTAAAGGGCTGGGAGCACGTCCCCACAGTGCACCAGGGTATCGCCCGGCGGGGCGTGGGTGGACTTAAAGCGCATGGCCAGGGCCCGCAGACAGCCTTTGCTGGCTCCGCGGAAAGCCTTGCAGCTCTGGAGCAGAGTCTGGTTAAGGTGCAGACAGATGTCGGCCTGCAGACACTCCGGGAACCCCTTCAACACCTGCCGAGGGATGGAGGGATGGACAGAGGAGAGAGAGAGAGAGAGAGATCCAGAGAGGGTGAGAGCTGGGGTGTCCCAGCATGCACCTGGCACCGGCCCTTCCGTTCAAGACACTTTTTTAAAGAGGAAATTTCTGGCCATAATTGTTTTAAATGAAGGGCTTGATTTTTTGGACAGGAAGTCCAAAAAGTTGAAACGGAACACAGCACAGTTGCCATTTGTGTTGTCCTTTGGTTTTCAAAACTGTTCTGTACAGAGTTTGTTCTGTTTTGTTACTGTTGGGGTTTCAAATCTAAATTAATAATACATTTGTGTCAGATGTGTCATTACAGGAGTCTCAAACAGAAAAACGGCAGTGTAGGCAAAAACAATTCCGAAAAATTGTAATGCATAGATTTTTTTTTTCATTTATTTGTTCACTGAATTTATGGTTATTAAAAATATAATGAGAAGAATATAGTAATGAATTAAATATATTAAAATAAATAAATAAAAATAAAAGAAGGGGTAAAAACTGGGAATTTTGTGAACTTTAAAAACTAGCAAAAGCACACCAGCGCAGGGTTTGAGGAAGGAAAACCTCCCCCATCACTGAGCCTTTCACCTCGTGAGAGCCCGAAAATCAGCTCTTCTGTCTAAACATGAGAGAACATGACTGAAGAAACAGGCTGGCTAGCAACAGCAACAGAAAAGCCGTAACTTACCTGTAACGCACCCTACAGCCTACACTCCTTCCCTGTGTGAAACCTATGCCTAGCGACGGATATACTGGTGACAAAAAACCTCTTTAACTAGCTAACAGAACAGTGTACGGACGATAAGTCCTGTTTACGAAGCAACAGGCATATGTGAGATCTTATTGCCTTCGTTTTGGTGGAAACGTGTCATGCTAGACGTCCTTTAGGAGGGAGACAGAGGAGATTTGGAAAGGAAAGGGTTAACAGCATTTGGCAAGTGCAGGTGTCCTCGGCAAGCTCGCGAGTGGCAGTGCAGAAGGCATGACGCCAACCCTCGTGGCCAGCTGGGCCCTTCAACGAGGTCTAGTGGTAACGAATCTACCAGAGCCGCCGAACGTCTGTACTGCTCACTGAAGCTCAGTGCTCATCTATTAAAGATGCAATATTACATCTGCGTACCAATAATAGAATAGTTTAATAGTTTAACTAATAATGGAATAGTTATTTGTACCTCCTGTTCTTACCAGAATATTGAAATCCCAGTGAAGCGGGCAAAAGAAAGACACACATTGATCAGCTCAGGCAAACATACACAGTTCATAGCCTCATTTACAGCACAGTATTTTCCAAAAAATGCAAATTGCAGTTATGAGTAATTGAGGGTTAAGGGTCTTGCTCATGGGCCCCAACGGTGGGGTTTGAACTGATAACCTTCTGGTTACTAGTCAAGTACCATAACTACTGAGCTACCACTACCCGCAGTCTACTGCCCCCCATCGATCAGCTGTAGTTTACTCTGGAGGGGCATTCATATACCATGTTCATGTCGATGCCGTTGGTGTAGGTCCACGCGTGCTGGAAGTATTCCTCCAGCCTCTGCCGGAGTGGGTTCGGGATCTGGTGGAAGCGGATGAACTCTCGCACCCGGAGCATCTGCAGGTGGTAGCGCGCCGTGCCGGAGTACAGCCGCTGGATGATGGCTGACACGTTCCCGAAGATGCTGGCATACATCAGGGCTGGGGGGAAGAGGAGATCGGGAGAGGTCACTGGAGGTCGTCAGGGTCGCTCTTAGTGTTGGGAAGAAAAGCCAGAACTTTTTTTTGTTTTTCTTGTGCGTCGCTGTTCAGTTTAGGATTTGTCTGAAATACATGATGAAATAATACACTGCTGGATTCCATGAAAAGGATAAAAATAAATATAGCGAAAGGAAAAAGAATTTTCTCTCTCTTCACATTTCCTGCAGATATGCAGATTGCAACATGCAGATTTAAATTGAGCTCAGAGGTGAAACCGGCACTACTCACATCCGATGAGCATGACGCAGATGGAGAAGATCTTCTCCGAGTTGGTGTTTGGGGAGACATTTCCGAAGCCCACACTCGTCAGGCTGCTGAACGTGAAGTACAGCGCTGTCACGTACTTGTCCTTGATGGACGGGCCAGAGGACGGATCGCTGTAGTTGTACTGCTTCCCGATGGACATGCCTAGGTTGTCCAGCCAGCCAATCGTGTCGCCCAGATAAGGCTTCTCCACATTGCCGATGGCATACCAGATGCAGGCCAGCCAATGGGCGATAAGTGCAAAGATGCACATGAGGAGCATGAGCACGGCGGCGCCGTACTCCGAGTAACGGTCCAGCTTGCGTGCCACGCGGACCAATCGCAGTAGGCGAGCCGTCTTCAGCAGGCCAATCAGAGTCGTGGTCTGGGGGCGGGTCGAGGGTGCAGGGTGATTAACAGACTTAAATACGTCTCTGTGAAGTGTTGTGCTCTTTATCATTCTTGTAGAAAACAAACCTTTGCCAAAACACTATGACACAGTTAATGCTTCCTTCCGTATCAAGCCTTTTAAGACGTTATGATGGAATTGGATTGAGTAATCTGAAGCAAACTTCAATCCAATACAAACTTTCTCAAACATAAGAAAAACATGCCTCACCTCCTCTGACCCTGATCCAAATATGAGAAGGTCAAAGGGGATGGCCGCCACCATGTCTATGAGGAACCAGCCTTTGAAGTAGTGCACGGCGATTTTGGTCGGGTGGCTGACCACCTCCTCGTTGGAGTTGACGTACGTGGTGCGGAAGTTGATGAGGATGTCCACGATGAACATGATGTCCACCATCAGGTCCACCACGTTGAGTGGACTGCAGGAGTAGCCGCACTCACGCCTCTTATGCTCCTCCACGTCGTTCAGCAGGAAGGCGGCGCTGTACGGCGTGAAGATGGCCGTGTAGATGACGAGCAGCAGGATCAGCCAATCCCACACCGCCTTGAAGGGGCTGTAGTGCAGGATGGTGAACTTGTCGATGCGCGGCGTCTGAAGCTTGTACTCCGGAAGTACGTCGGCACCTAGCGACAGCACCTGAGGCAGGCAGAACGGAGAGTGTAACCATGGCAGCGCCTGAACACACCGGCCAATCAGCTGTAACTTCAGGGACAACCAAGACAACAAGGCTCACACAGCTATTGGTATGTAAATACCGTATGATTCTTTGGTAATTCAATTCATGTGCCCCACTTGATATCTGCTTCAAAGGAGTAGGGAATAAGGGACTAAGGTGAGTTCAGGATATTCTTAATCTGAAACTATAACCAAATCTTGTGTGGTTATAAGTGTGTGAAAAATCTACCCATGACATGTACATTAAACATTAATTTTTTCGAGAATACCAAATGACTTTTTTACTGAGGTTCCTCTTTGTGACACGCTCCTCAGTCAGCGTGAGGAACCTGGCTGTGCATTCTGGAGCGTCTGGATAAGTGTCACGTCCTCCCGCCCGTGTTTCCTTCTGAACACCTAGGAATAGGCATGTCTGAGCGTCCTCTTTAGTCAGAGACCTGAGAGTGTCTGACGGCGTGTGTGGGAGGGGATGTTTTAGGACTGTCCCGGCATTACAGGGATAATTACCACAGCCATTCTCCTCTCAAGTACACGGAGGGAGCGAGGGATAGCGGGGAAAGAGAAGGAGAGTGGGGGAGAGAGAGATGGAGAAAGAGAGACAGACAGAGTGAGGCTTCGAAGACATGGCAATTACTGTCACAGGAAGCAGGAGGAAACTATCAGGAATAGAATCATCCTCTCATCTCTCTCTCTCTCTCTCTCTCTCCCTCCCCCTGCCTCTCCCTCTCTCTCACTTTCTCTCTGCCTCCCTCTTGAATAATAATCTGCAGGCTTTGGCAGGTCAAAGGTTGCGCTTTAATGAATTCTCCTCTCTGATGCAGTGTGGCGACAGAGGAAGTGGAATCGAGTGGGCGTCGGCTAATTATGTCCGTGACCTATAACAAGGCTCAGAGCCTCCCAGTCCCACCCTGATCAGAGGCAGTTTCATCACCACAGATCTAATAGTGCTGGAAATCGGAGCTATTTCTGATGCCAGTCTGCTGACCGGCCATAACCGAGTATAAACGGGATACATGTCAGGTGTGGAACATGATTTTAAAAATGTGTGGTCGCAAATAAAGTTTGTGTGTGTGTGTGTATGTGTGCGTGCGCATGCGTGCATGCATGTGTGTGCACACATGCTGTTTTACAAGTGTTTGCAATGTAACTGGTTGTATCCAGTGAAGTGTGGCTCTTTTCTCTGTGCTGAGGATACTCCCATACTGCACAGTTTTTTCGTTCCAGCCTCAAGGGGTCGGACATACAAGGTGGATAAATGTTTATGTTGCTATGCGACTGTGATAAAGATATTCCTTACAATATGTATTAAAATCACATGGCCTGAATTATTTTTATCAAAATGGTTTACGTTTGTTGGTTTGCGTGAACGCGTCAATTCATCAGAGCACCGGCATAGCTTCTGCAGAACTGCCGAAGTCTGTCAGGATGCTCCCAGCACAATAAGGAAATAGGAATTTGTTAAAAGGCTAATTAACATAATAGAGCGCTATGCGATGTGGGTATTCCAAAAGCCAATATTGTGATAACATTTAACAAACGCTTTCTGCAGACTTAATGCACAATGAGCCCCCCCCTCCCCGTTTCTGTCTGCTAATGAGCGTATGATGATGTAGTTAGGGAAGAGAAAGTGTTCTCAGATAATGTCTCAATCAGGGGCTTGTGGGAATTCATTTATTATTTTTTTAAACCTGCTCATGCAGCTGTAGCCATTACTGTTTTCACAAGCTGCTAGCTGAAACTGTAGCTGAAAGTGGTAGCTGTAGCTGTATCTGAAAACTAACTAGCTGTAGCTGTAGTTGAAACTGACTGTAGTTGACATTGTACCTTTAGCTGTAGCTGTAGATGAAACTGACTGTAGTTGACATTGTACCTTTAGCTGCACATGAAACTGACTGTAGTTGACAATGTACCTTTAGCTGTAGCTGTAGATGAAACTGACTGTAGTTAACATTGTACCTTTAGCTGTAGCTGTAGTTGAAACTGACTGTAGTTGACATTGTACCTTTAGCTGTAGCTGTAGTTGAAACAGACTGTAGTTGACATTGTACCTTTAGCTGTAGCTGTAGATGAAACTGACTGTAGTTGACATTGTACCTTTAGCTGCACATGAAACTGACTGTAGTTGACAATGTACCTTTAGCTGCAGCTGTAGTTGAAACTGACTGTAGTTGACATTGTACCTTTAGCTCCAGATGAAACTGACTGTAGTTGACATTGTACCTTTAGCTCCAGATGAAACTGACTGTAGTTGACATTGTACCTTTAGCTGCAGATGAAACTGACTGTAGTTGACATTGTACCTTTAGTTGTAGCTGTAGGTGAAACTGACTAGATGATATTGTACCTTTAGCTGTAGCTGTAGTTGAAACTGACTGTAGTTGACATTGTACCTTTAGCTGTAGCTGTAGTTGAAACAGACTGTAGTTGACATTGTACCTTTAGCTCCAGATGAAACTGACTGTAGTTGACATTGTACCTTTAGCTCCAGATGAAACTGACTGTAGTTGACATTGTACCTTTAGCTGCAGATGAAACTGACTGTAGTTGACATTGTACCTTTAGTTGTAGCTGTAGGTGAAACTGACTGTAGATGATATTGTACCTTTAGCTGTAGCTGTAGTTGAAACTGACTGTAGTTGACATTGTACCTTTAGCTGTAGCTGAAACTGACTGTAGTTGACATTGTACCTTTAGCTGTAGCTGTAGTTGAAATGGACTGTAGTTGACATTGTACCTTTAGCTGCAGATGAAACTGACTGTAGTTGACATTGTACCTTTAGCTGTAGATGAAACTGACTATAGTTGACATTGTACCTTTAGCTGTAGTTGAAACTGACTGTAGTTGACATTGTACCTTTAGCTGTAGCTGTAGTTGAAACTGTCTTCAAATATCATTTCATTCCATTTTATTTCATTTCCAACATGATTGTTCAGTTTGCCTGAATTTCTGTTCTAAAAACAACCTAATTTGTCATTTGGAGTGTGTGTGAATGTGAGTGTGAATGTGTGTGTGTGTGTGTGTGTGTGAGAGAGAGAGAGAGAGAGAGAGAGAGAGAGAGAGATAGATTCATTCTCATTCAGTGCTAAGGCTGTATGTGTAGGCACCGTCTGCAGTTTGGGTGCCAAGGCATAGTTTAATGAGTGTCCAACTCTGTAACTTTGATAAAAACACAAGGAATTGAAGGGGCCGAAAGCAGCCATCTGTGTGTGATAAACGCCATCTGCTTCGATGCGGACAACATTACTACCGTGGCAAGCAAACACACTCAGCAGCAGAAAGGACATGGGCAGTAGACACTGGGAAACCAGGAGTGTGCAGGAAGGTGTGTGTGTGTGTGTGTGTGTGTGTGTGTGTGTGTGTGTGTGTGTGTGTGTGTGTGTGTGTGTGTGTGTGAGTGACAGGTGGTTTATTTAAAGCACTTTTGAACACACACCTGCAGTATGTGGGTTTAGCAGCATCTGGTAAAAATGTACTGCTAGTGTCCTGACTGCCTATTATAGTAGTTTTTTTTACGTTTGCTCACACACACACACACACACACACACACAAAATGACAGACAGGTAGTGAAACCTGACACTCCAGGAGCAAAGTCTTAGCCCAGATCTGCACACCTCTAAGCACTTTCTAAGTCTCACACTTTTTTGTAGAACACCTCCCACTTCCAAAACGCCACCCCAGAGGTAGAGGAAGAGGCGGGGGTAGACGTTGTTGGGGAGGCAGAGAAAGAAGACAAGGTTTAGCGGCGCTGGGTGGCCATGTTGCGCACCATGACGTGACACTTGAGATCAGCCGGACAGAGTTCTGCCCACTTCACCGGATATTAGTGTTAGGCCACTTTAACAAGAGTACAGGTGAAACCCAACTTTTCTCTGCTCTCTACAGTACAATGCAGCCCATGTTATACACTACCTCAGGACATCAGGGTACCTATTCACTGCATTACATGTATGAAACATGTTGTATAATGTCCCGTGATATTTTGCATGCATTTTGAGTGGTCTATATAGGAATGATCCTTTCTACATGTAACCAGTGTGGTGGTAACATCAAAATGTGTGCTGCAGTCACAAGGGACCTCCGACACCACGTCCACTTAGGATCTTACGACATGTGGGGAAGGCCCTCGATCAAACTGATCCAGGGGCGGATTCACCATTCAGGAAGACTCTTCCCTCACGGTCTTGCAAGAGAGGAATTTTCATTCTGATTCTGAGTGTATGATGCAACCTTTGGAGAGGTGTTCTGTGTGTGCATTTGTGTGTAGTGTTTCGACAAAACGAGCCATGTTTTCAAAATCGTGCTTAGGCAACCATAAAAAACACTGTAAGATGCCACAGTCCGCTGCCCTCTCTCTCAGGACCCGGGTAAGGGTTCAGGGACGATTGGAACTTGTTTTTTGCCAGTTGAAAGACGATACACAAAGTCCTCTGGAAAGTTCCAGAAAAAGCTGGAACACTGGGGGTTACAGTTTTGGGCATCATGGGAGGTACAAAAAAATGTGGTCAGTGCTTAGGACGGGCAACCTCTCACCTGAGTGACCTTCTCGGTCACGTTGTGCGTGCGATCTTTGACTTTCGGCGCAATGATGGTCTTCTCCGAGGACGGAGGTGAGGGAGGCCGTCTGTCGTTGGTCTCGGAGAAGTTGAGTGTGATTAAGGGGATTTTGTTGATGGTGCTGTACTTGGTCAGGTTGGAGTCTGAGGTGGAGCCCAGAAGACTGCATTTGAGCTGGTTGAATGGTCCTGGAGGAAGACACACACACACTCAGCTCCATCTGCTAATAACAATGATGCAGTTCCCACTTCAGGCCTACATTTTAGGAACCAAAGCACAGAACGAATGTAAATGCCACACCCACACCTCCACAGTGCAGACCTTACTCACTGGGACTTTAAATAGGACAATAAACAACAACAACAACAAAAACAAAACAACAGCAATCATGACAGACGAAAGAGGCATGCCGATTACAACACCGACGAATAAGAAAAGCTCAAGCCATACCCCCAGCCATCCAAGAGCGTGACACTAGCCAATCAGAAACAGCGAAAGAGAAAGGAGGAGGGGATTAAAGAATTATTCAGCCTGGGAAATATCAGTTTAGCATCTTGGCCTCACAACAGACCAGTGTGACACACAGAATTACACCAATTACAGGCGACGAGCTCAAGCATGCTAACTAGGTCCCCAGGCAGGCGCGCACGTCAGAAATAAAAGACCGCTACTGTGTTCCAGCCTAAGTACGAAACACACAACCCAGCGCTACAAAGCCGCACAGAAGCTACAGCTGGCCCTTGATCACGCTCGTGCTGGAGTCCAGAGGGAGAAAGACTAACATGAGTCCAGGTTTTAAAAAAAAGCATGAGAGTGAAAAAACAGAGAGAGACAGAGAGAGAGAGGGAGGGGGTGGGGGAAGAGAAAGGGAGCTTCACTCATGTATCAGTGCAGGACCCGCATACAAGATCGTGAGGACAGACACATGAAAGAAGACTCACACTCAAATGATCTATATCCTTCTCCCTCACACTTATGAACACACACACACACACACACACACACACAGGCAGGCAGGCACGCACGCGCACACACACACACACACACACACACACACACACACACACACACACACACACACATACACCTCTGTGTAAACATCTGTCTTGTGCTTCCTGAGACGCTGGATGTTGAATTACAGGTTCCAGCTTATTGCAGTGGGTTTCCATCACTAGCATTCGTGATGTGTGTGTCACATGCGCGCAGACAGCCATGTTCCCCCACAGAGACCAGCCCATTACAGCACAGCAGCTCTGATACCTTTAATGCTATGGCCGTTGTCTGAGACAGCAGAGGGGAATAATGAAGAGGACAGAGAGTAAAGAGGTGAGGCACTGCTGAGTCCTTACAGCATGTGTGTGTGTGTGTGAGTGTCAGTGTGTGTGTGTGTGTGTGTGTGAGTGTGCATGTGTGTGTGAGTGTGTGTGTGTGTGTGTGTGTGTGTGTGTGAGTGTGTGTGTGTGCATGTGTGTGTGTGTGTGTGTGAGTGTGTGTGTGTATGTGTGTGTATGTGTGTGTGAGAGTGTGTGTGTGTGTGTCTGTGTGCGTGTGTGCTTGTGTGTGCGTGTGCGTGTGTGTGCATGTGTGTGCATGTATGTGTATGTATATGTATGTATGTGTGTGTGTGTGTGTGTGTGTGTGTGTGTGTGTGTGTGTGTGTGCGGTACCTTCACTAGCATGACGGTCCCGCTGCATCCACTTGGCGTGCGAGCTGGAACCCTCCAGGTCATGGATGGACGATGCTCTACGAAGCGTACACATGCTCCCGCGGGACGGGCCGCCTGACACGGAGCCGCGTGGCCCGGCCCCCTGCCACGCCCCCCGCGAGGAGGAGTGGTCCCGGGGCCCCGACACAGGCGAGGACGATCCCAGCAGACTCTGGCCGATCGGGGCCTCGATGTCGTTGACGTAGGAGGCGCTGTGGCTGTCAGCGACTGAGGGGTGGAGCTCACGCGGGGAGAGTGAGAGGGAGAGCGAGGAGGAGCCGGAGGAACAGGAGGAGCGCGGCTCCGGTCGGGCCGGGGCGTGCACGCTCACCTCATCCGGGTCCTCCTGAGGGAGCGACTGCTTGCTCACCCCCAGGATACTGAGGGGCGCAGGGAGGCGGAATCGGAAGAAACGACCCTTCCCTGGTGGAGAGAGAGATGGAGCGAGGCCTGAGAGTGTGAGGAGACAGACGCACACACTCAGACGGAGCTACGCCCTGTGGAGAACAGAAGGGTTCAAGGCCCACAAAATATTTAAAAAAAAACAACTGGACCAGATCAATGTTCTCGCTTGGCAGAAAACACTCTATGCCGAATAACTACCAAACATTTAAATCCTTCAGTTCATTTTTCTACCCAATTTTCTACGCATAATCCGCCCCCTCTCGTCTGGTCACAATTGAGTTGCTGATGAATAAGTGAGTAGGGCTTGTCACTGAAATGATGACAGCTGTGACCTGGAGTAACCCCTCCGCTGCGCCGAGGGACAGGGTGAGTCTCGAACAGGACGACCCCCGTGTTAGACACGAGCCTTTCTGATGGGGACAGAATCTGTGGCAACACCGCTGGCATACACAAACGAGCCAGGCGGGAGACGCACCTGAGACAAAAAGCCCCGTGTCTCACGCTCTCATCTCCAGCGCTCTCATCTCTCTCTCATCAAAGTGAAAATTGAATTTTTTAGTCTCCCTCTCTCTGTCTGTCTCTCTTGCTGTCTCTCAGTCTCTCCAGTCTACTCTCTTTATTGGGGCTCTCATCTCACTGAAAGCCTGCCAAGGGCACCACTCGGTGTGGTTAGCCCAGGAGAATCAGCCGAGGGAGGAACCTTCATCTGCAACATCTGCCGCTACCGAGACTCCTGCAGCTGAAGATTAGCTCGTCTAATTTTATACGTGTATTTTTGGAACTTGGAATCAGTAAATTGTCGAAACAGCCAAGTTCATTTCTAAATATCAAAAATAAGTTATTTTCTTTCACCTCCATCTACTATTACAGTGATTCTTTCTTTCTCTCTCTTTCTCTCCTTCTATCTTCCTGAGGTCTGCCCCCTGGTGGTCAGACCCCACGGCATCATTAATTAAATCAACGGTCAAACAGGGCTATTTATAACTCTGCCTCGATAAAAACCTCCAGCCTTGCGCTTCCTATAGGAGGCCTGTGGTCCTCAGAGCCACTTGTCTTTGTACAGTAGACACGGCAGCAGTGTACCGACAGCAAACGCCACCGGTGTTGTCTGGCATCGCCATGCAGGACAGGAGCAGGAAGATGTCAGTTCTTCATTCTTTGAGTGGCTCTTTGGTTTTCTGGTTCAAAGCTTCCCTCCAGTTTAACTCACTCTCTGTTGCTATGATACGGGCAGACATATTTGCATAGACTATTAATTGGATTTCATATCTGTGAAATATGACTTTCTAATACAGAGAGTCAGTTTCTCAGGCACACACTCGCACAGATTTCTGTGCAGCGCTGCATGACGGAGTCTGTGAGAGTGCAGTTATTTTAGACAGAGCACAGCATAAGGCACAAGAATTGTAACACTGTCACAGACTCCGCCCCCACCCTCCAGCTGCACCCCCCCGACCCCCACCTGACCTCACCTGACCTCACCTGACCTCACCTCATCTCACCTCACCTCCTGGATGGCCAAGACTCCCCTGACTTTGTCACTAAAGCATAAAATGATTTCTCTCCTACTCTCTTTCAACTAAAGTTTCTCTCTCCTCCTCTCCTCTCCTCTCCTCCTCTGCTCTCTCCTCCTCTCCTCTCCTCCTCCTCTCCTCCTCTCCTCTCCTCCTCTTCTCTCTCCTCCTCTGCTCTCCTCCTCTCCTCTCCTCTCCTCCTCTCCTCTCCTCTCCTCTCCTCTCCTCTCCTCCTCTCCTCTCCTCCTCTCCTCTCCTCTCCTCTCCTCCTCTCCTCTCCTCCTCTTCTCTCTCCTCCTCTCCTCTCCTCTCCTCTCCTCTCCATACCTTTAAACAACCCCACCCTGTGTGTTTATTGTCTTCTCCCACTCCACCATCTCCTCGTAATGCAGCTCATTTCCCCTTAAAACCAGAAACACAAACCACACACTCTCTGGAAACGTTAATAACGAGAAAGAAAGAGAGAGAGAGAGAGAGAGAGAGAGAGAGAGAGAGAGAGAGAGAGAGAGAGAGAGAGAGAGAGAGAGAGAGAGATGAGGGGGCTAAATGCACAGTTCTCTGGTTACTCTACTTTGTAATATGACTGAGAGGAGAGGAGGGGAGGCCTCACTGTATTGAGTGCGGGAAGGGGGCGTGTGGTCGAGTCGCTCCAGTGAGTCCTCGCTTCCTGCCTCCAGGATGTAGTCGAAGCTCAAGATGAACATCATGACCACGCCCTCCTCGTTCTTCACCGGGATGATGTGGGTGTTGCACAGGAAGTCGGAGCCTGTGGGTGGGGACAGGCACCAGGCCATTAGCGCTCATCGCACGCTCACCTCGCGCGGTGCGCCGGACTGAACCTCGGCACTGGCCGCGCCACTCCCGCCATCTGCTGCGGAGAATGGACTCATGCTTCTTCCAGATGCGGCTCAAAATGTTCCCCATGACAGACTTTGCAAAAGCCAGATCCACTTTCCTTTGGTGGCTTTTGGACAAAGCGTTCGTGCGCGTCTGTGTGTGCGTGCGTGTGCGTGTGTGTAAGGCTTATTGTGTATGATAGCTAGTGCCGCTCTCCGGAGACTATGACAGTAGAGTAACCATGGAAACTAAAGGGCAAGTTGGCCCTTGAGGAACACACTCCATGCTTTTATGGCTCCTGCAAGTTTCTACCCGGCAGTCCGGCCTGTCCATGCTATCTCCCCTGTCAGATCTGATCTGAAAGTACTGTACTGTACTGTAACAATCCTCACACCCTCTTCACATAAGCCCCTTCATATTATTTTGTAACTTATTTTGTAAACTGTGAAAGGTGTGTAATTACAAGAGGAATAAGGTACTTGGGGTGTAAGGGGTTAATGATAGATTGGTGTGTTTTTTTCTTTCTTCTGCTCTCCCTTTCTCTTGAGCAGCATTTCTTTTTTATTCTCTCACTCTTTCGCTCTCTCTCTCTCTTTCCGTCTTTTCTCTCTCAGCACCCAGCTAGTTTCAGCCCTCAGGAGCCTCTCAGGCTGGCCTGCTGTCTGTCCGCTATACACCTGCCCAGTCTCCGCCTCCCTCACACCTGGCCCCGCCTCCCAGCTGCCTGGGCCCCACCTCCCTGGAGCGGCTGGTGTGCGGTACCCAGGGAAGAGGCCTCTCTCATGACTTATGCGCATGACAGTCTGTTGTGTTCATGTTTGAATCATCAGATCGATGCGGTGGGGAGGAGGAAGGGGGGTGGGTCAAAGGGATTGCAATCTCAGAGAGCAAATATAATTCCAGAAGAGTGTGTGTGTGTGTGTGTGTGTGTGTGTGTGTGTGTGTGTGTGTGTGTATGATTTTGGTGTGTACTTATATATAGCCCAGATTTTTCTTGTCCTGTGAGCTTTGCAGTCAAACAGATATTTTTGTCAGGTTGCACACACACACACACACACACACACACACACACACACACACGGCTGCCATGCATATCAGCTGTCCGGTTTTCCTAGAAGCAGATTACAAATATCTGCAGCGATGTCACTGTTACGGCAATGACGCGCTTGTGTAGAGCAGATGTACCGTCTCCAGCAGAGCGAGAGTTACTCCTGCATCTAACCACAGCACAGTTCTGCAGTCAGCCTTAAAAGGTCAATGACCTTTACACCAACAAGGTGAGAGGCCTGCAGAACCAAGATGATAACCTGACCCGGCCCAGGACAGTGAAGGCGACATATACAGGAGAACTCTAACTGAGCTAATCTGTTTATTTCTCTCTCTCTCTCTCTCTCTCTCTCTGTTTATTTCTCCCTCCCTCTCTCTGTCTCTATGAGTGATGAATGTGGTAGGTATGGTGGCTGTGTGGCAGGGTAAAGCACCATCACACCGTCCACTACATCACTGTCAGGGCTTAACAAACAGCACCCTGCATCCTGCAGGGAAGTGTCATCTCTTTAAAGAAAGAGAGAGCGAGAGAGAGAGAGAGAGAGAGGAGATTGAAAGAAACAAGAGAAAGACAGAAGGATAGAGGAGAGAGAGAGCGTGAGAGAGAGGGAGAGTTTCCTGTTCTAGCATCTGGTTTCTCGCTTCAAATGAGATCGTGGATCCGTGAAGGTTAGGAAAATCCATGAAACGGGAGAGCCCAAGAAATGCAGGAAAGGTTTTCTCCCCCTCTGGCTACTCCAGGATTCCAAGTATAAATTCTGTATGCCTCTCACAGAAGGTAGTTATCACTTTCTCTCTGTCTTTGTCGCATTCTTTCTCTCTCTACATTATTCTGTGTCTCTGTATCGCTCTCACTTTCTCTCTCTCTCCCCATCTGGTCTGTAACTGCACCAAGCTCAGTACTCCTTTACCTCCCACTACCACTTGATGGCTTGAACCTGTCATTGACTCTGTGAGGGCTCAGGGAGATGTCCTTCTGCAGGCCTGGGGCTCCTGTGCTTCCTGTAGTTCTCCCTGTGGTTCTCCCTGTGGTCCCTGTGGTTCTCCATGTGGTTCCTGTGGTTCTCCATGTGGTTCCTGTGGTTCTCCCTGTGGTCCCTGTGGTTCTCCATGTGGTTCCTGTGGTTCTCCCTGTGGTTTCTTACCGTAGCTCCTTACTCAGCTTCATTTTAGGGAACAGGTACACAACACGTACGGTATGTGTTACTGTACGTGTTACTGTATGTGTGTTACTGTATGTGTTACTGTATGTGCTACTGTATGTGTGTTACTCTTTGTTACGTATGTGTGTTACTGTATGTGTTACTGTACGTGTTAAAAACAGGTAACAGGTACACACCGAGAGATCCTTCACACAAGCAGCAAGACTTTAAAAACCAGGGGAAACTAATAAGCCTAAACTTCTCAATGGTTTGTTGCTTTTTCCTTCCGAGGAACCCTGTTACCACAGCAGTCATACACCTAAATGCCAGGAAAACCTCTGAACAAGCAACGGGAGTGATGCAGCTGTGTGCTTCCCTGAAGAAATACCCACAAGGACACTGGGAAATATCCCTTAATGGCGCACTAAAGGAATATGACTGACTGCCCTGCTATTGGCTGCCCTCTGCACTTGGGCTCCCCCCCTTTGACTAAGGACATAGCTGTGCTTCTTTTCCCTGCGGCACCGACGTGGGACCGCAGGACCTTGGGATCCCGTAGAGGGGCAGAGGCATCGCAGCGGGCCATTGGGATGTCTCTGTTTTAGTGCGTCCGGCGCAGGACGGCGGCGGTGTCACACAACCCGCGACCTCAGCTTCCACCGCCTGGCCGCGGACTCTCGTGGTTATGCGAGAGGCCGATCCGGTGTCAAGGTCGAGGGTGGCCTCAGAGAGGTCGAAAAGATCTGGCTCACGGGCTGTTAATCCGCTCCAGTGCAGCGCAAGCCACTGTTTCACTGCTTCTGGTGCCATTTAATGACAGAAAATAAGAGGCTATTGAGGGAATGCTTAGTGAAATTCAAAGACATGGTGAGGTTAGTGAGATAGGGAGCTTGACCATTAAGATGTAAACCGATAGCCTACAGTAGAAATGCCTCCAAATGGTTATGGTTAAAGCGCATTATAGTTTATGAAGCAGTATATCAGCATGTGTGGGGGACTGTTCTCCATGCAAATGAACCATGTTGCAATTAGTTCTAGTGTTAAAACGGAAACGTCATTAGATTCTATTTCCACTATCAATAATTAAACATATATAGGTCATGGAGATTTCTGAAGGAGTAATCCACACGCACCCTAAAGCCTTGCGTACATACCGGAGAACAAAGCCACACACACACCCACACACACACACACACACACACACACACATACACACTCACTCACACACACACACGCACACACACACACACACACGTAGACGATAGGGTAGGCGATGAGTGTGTGTGTTGCATACACACACACTCACGCACACACACACACACACACGTAGGTGATAGGGTAGAGTGTAGCATACACACACACACATACACCACACACACATAACAATGTGAACAAAGGCCCTCGGGGGCTCCAGTTTGTCCGATCAGAAATAGTGCACTTCATCTAGGACAAAGCACACACACACACACACACACACACACACACACACACAAACACACACACACACACACACACACACACACACACACACACGTGTCAGACAGACGATAATGAGCAAGCTGGGACTGCTGTTTTGAAAATGAACAGATCTCTGACCACATAGTGTAGGTGTGTGTGTGTGTGTGTGTGTGTGTGTGTGTGTGTGTGTGTGTGTGTGTGTGCGTGTGTGTGCGTGCGTGTGTGTGTGTGTGTGTGTGTGCATTCATCTCTGGTCCTGTATTTCCTAGTCAGAGTGACTGTGTTGCCTGCAGTCATCTTGTAATCTCAGCCCAAGCCCCTGTAGTACCCAGCTCTCGGATGTCATGCTCCACGCCTCCTGCTGTCTGCACTCACACTGGTCTACAGACACCTGCACTCACACTGGTCTACACACACCTGCACTCACACTGGTCTACACACACCTGCACTCACACTGGTCTACAGACACCTGCACTCACACTGGTCTACACACACCTGCACTCACACTGGTCTACACACACCTGCACACACACTGGTCTACACACACCTGCACTCACACTGGTCTACACACACCTGCACTCACACTGGTCTACACACACCTGCACTCACATTGGTCTACACACACCTGCACACACACTGGTCTACAGACACCTGCACACACACTGGTCTACACACACCTGCACTCACACTGGTCTACACACACCTGCACACACACTGGTCTACAGACACCTGCACACACACTGGTCTACACACACCTGCACTCACACTGGTCTACACACACCTGCTGATTGCACTCACACTGGTCTACAGGCTCCTGCACTCACACTGGTCTACAGATGCCTGCTGTCTGCACTCACACTGGTCTACAGATGCCTGCACTCACACTGGTCTACAGACGCCTGCACACACACTGGTCTACAGATGCCTGCTGTCAGTACACACACTGGTCTACAGATGCTTGCACTCACACTGGTTTACAGGCTCCTGCACTCACACTGGTCTACACACACTTGCTGTCAGTACACACACTGGTCTACAAACACCTGCACTCACACAGGTCTACAGATGTCTGCACTCACACTGGTCTACAGATGCCTGCACTCACACTCGTCTACATATGCCTGCTATCTGCACTCACACTGGTCTACACACACCTGCACTCACACTGGTCTACACACACCTGCACTCACACTGGTCTACAGATGCCTGATGTCTGCACTCACACTGGTCCACAGACACGTGCACTCACACTGGTCTACAGACACCTGCACTCACACTGGTCTACATATGCCTGCTGTCTGCACTCACACTGGTCTACAGACACATGCACTCACACTGGTCTACACACACCTGCACTCACACTGGTCTACACACACCTGCACTCACACTGGTCTACACACACCTGCACTCACACTGGTCTACAGATGCCTGATGTCTGCACTCACACTGGTCCACAGACACGTGCACTCACACTGGTCTACAGACACCTGCACTCACACTGGTCTACATATGCCTGCTGTCTGCACTCACACTGGTCTACAGACACCTGCACTCACACTGGTCTACACACACCTGCACTCACACTGGTCTACAGACTCATGCTGTCTGTGCACAAATGGACTCATCAGGTCTCCCTGCAGCTGTGGTAGAGGCCCAGATCACAGACATTCACAGAGAGAGAGAGAGAGAGAGAGAGAGAGAGAGAGACAGAGAGAGCAGGAAAGAGGGAGACAGAGGTAGAGAGAGAGAGAGAGAGAGCAGAAGAGAGAGAGAAGGAGAGTGAGAGGCTGTTTGTCTGAAGCTTATTTGTTTCATTGAATTATGGGTAGTGTTGGTGTCGGGCCAGCGTCCACCGTGGAGCCCTGACAGGACTCACACGTGTAGATCCTGGCCACTGGAGCTGTGGTACGACACTAACGCCTGGGCACGACTCCGCAGAGGGCTGTTCTGTAATAACTCTGATTTGAAGAGCATTTTGTGTGGGGGGGGGGGGGAAAGAAAGAAGAGAGAAGAGAGTTTAAGAAGGTAGGAAATTCCAAATGGAATGTCAGTCAGAGGAGCAGGGACAGTTGGGAGGAGAGGGGAGAAGGCTCAGGATTCCTCGGGTGGAGATGTGGGAGCCGTGCTTCGGTGACTCAGGAGACCCAAACCTGCTGGAGCGGTGTGCCGAACGCGAGCTTGCCTCGAGCTTTGTTTCCGCTCGGGTGAGCATGTGCAGTGTTTGTGTTCGTGTTAACAGTTTCCACGCGCAGCCCAGGACTCGGCGTGAAGAGTGGAGCTGTACACCAAAGCTTCTTTCAACTTTACACCCGCCAAGAGCAGCACGCACAAGCTATAAATACATTATTCCTTTCTGACTCACCAGTTAACACACACACACACACACTCACTCACACATTCATTCTCTCCCTCTCTCTGCGGACACTGCGGTCTCTGCTGGGTGGTGGCGCAGGTTTTAGACCTGAGGGAGGTCTGTGCATGAGCCTGGGGTCCTACTGGGCTGGTGCTATACGCAATCGTCTAGCCGACATTCTTCATCTTGGGCTTCCTCTTCAGCATGGCCATCTGTTAAAGGTTTAATCACAGAGATAACCAACCAGCAGCCAGCTCATCTGCTTATATATATATATATATATATATATATATATATATATATATGCTCTATATATATATAATGCAAACTCATATCACAATAATCACAGTACTGCACTGATAATCACTGTGACTTTAGACATTAGCTGTGTCCCGAAGAACTTTAACAGTGGTGTAGAATTTCAGTTTGTTTGTTTCAGTTTGCACCGTAAAATTTTATCCAGTTCTACACTTGTTTTTCGACTGTTTCACAGTTTTATGTATCTTGAAAAAGATCCAATTCAGCAGAACAGAAAGTAATATTTCATATTCATATAATTTCCTTATAAAGAGGGACCCCTATAGTAAGCACACTATACAAAACAGCGTGTAACCAAATCCATAACTATACAGCACAGAGATGAAAGAAGCAAGGCGTTTGAGAACTGAAGTTCTAAAGTGTGTGTGTGTGTGTGTGTGTGTGTGTGTGTGTGTGTGTTTCAGCCCTAGGTGGTTGCTAAGAGAAACTGGGATCACAAATAATTAATTATTGAGTTAGATGTTGGCATGTCTTTATCTGGTGCCGTCATCGCACAGACATACACACACTCAAACAATCATGCATAAATTCACACACACCACTGAATTCGGAATCGCATACTCTACCACACCTGCTGAGCAATAAAATAAAGCCCTTTGTTGCACTTCTACAACTCTCCCAGGCCCTGTGCGAACATCAGCATCCCAGGTGTGGGTAGATCCGTCAACCAGTCACGCGCCAGGAGGGACCCAACAGGCGCCATGGCAGCCTGCTGATTGGTGGCTTCAGTTCTCATGAATAAAGCTCATTAATCATGCAAACAGGTTGGCAGGCTGCAGGACAACATTTATTCATGAGTGAAACTCACATGTACAGTCGTGTCCGGATGTTCACACACACTCCCGTAACTGGAAACACGCCGAGCCGTTTACACAGATCTGGGATCAGCTTTGCGTACCTAAAATATGATCTTAAGCATTCTAGAGAAATAAGGGGGGGGGGGGGGGGGCTGAGCACTGATAACTGGTCATTTAAGCAGCTTGCATATTAAACGCTTTACCCACGCTCTGTCACGCTCTCCGAGATACACCTGTCTTTCACAAATCCTGGAAACTTCAAAAACACAAGTGTGAAAATTTGACAGTGAGAAGCTCGAAGGACATCACGCGATACGTGGAGAAGCCCCCCAGGGAGCCCACAGAAGGAGATCGGGTCGAGTATGGCGTGAATGATAATGAAATCTAATTGCTCTGCTGCTGAACGGCACGGCTTCCGCATGGCCAGGGCCAGGAAACAGCAGCTGTTCCACACTGGAAGTAGCTTTGGTATAATTGTGTGCCGTCACACTCTAAAGTAATATAAATGCTAAATAAAGCACAGTGCATGTGGCCTTGGTCTGTGGGGCAAAATACAAATGAAGGTGTGTGTGTGTGTGTGTGTGTGTGTGATATCAAAGGGATATGAGAAAATGGAGGGAGAAAGGAAGAGACAGTGGGGATTTGGCGCAGTGTGAGGGAACATGCTCGAGTTACAAAGCTGTGAAATTTACATCTCCGTCTCTCTCCCTCGCTCTCTCTCTCTCTCTCTCTCTCTCTCTCTCTCTCTCTGTCTCTCTCTCTCCCTCTCTCTCTCTCTCTCTCTCTCTCTCTCTCTCTCTCTCTGTCTCTCTGGCTCTCAATTACAGCCTAATACATCTGACCAAAAAGCCTCAATTAACCAACTGGGGCAGAGGGAATCCAGGCCTCCCAAGAAGGATCCGTGACTTCCCTGCCCCTGGAACAGGAAACGAGGGATGAAACATGGGACAGGCTGTGCCATCCTTCTCTGCTCCCTCCAGCAAACGTCACTGCTGAGCCCACAATCCCCTTCTCCTCTTCCAGATCTGTTTCTAAAACATTAACAAAAAGCTGGCTGCAGCTTTTTAATGCTCTGCTACGCATTACATCTAAGAAATCCCCAACTTTTTAACGTTTTCTTATTTTAGTGATAATTAGAGGGACAGCTGTGAAAAGCCTAAGGCTCGCTTCCAAAACTTTTCTTCAGATGTAGATTTCCTCGGTTTTGGTATCACTATGGGGACGTGATAGTGTGGCGTGTAATTGATCAGCTCCACAATACAGTGACTTTAATTTCTTTCTGATGGTCGTTCACCGAGCTGGGAGCTTTGTTATTCCCCAACCACTTTAACGCGTCCCTAGTGCAGTGTCAGCAACGTGGTAATGATGGCGTGTCCCTGGACCGAAACAGAGCCATCCAGCGCAGGCTGCGAATAAGCTGGACTGGCCGACTCGATGCCAGTCAAGGACAGCGACTCGAGAGAGAGTCTGGGCAACAAGTCATTCCAGAAGATGACCAACGTGCTGAGCAAAGAGGTTTGTGGGAAGACTGACACTTTAACCACTGAGCTCAGTAACAAATCGATGAGCGCTAAGAATCGACGTTCGTCTGCTGTACCTGGGGCTCCGGAGGGGGCCACTGGATCCCACTCGATCGGATCCATCCATCGACTGCTACAAAGACGACTTCGGCTGGAACAGACGCTCAGATCGGATCATGCGCACAGCTCCCTTTGGGCTAAACCTAAAAATGCCCATTAGTTATTTGTAGCTAGAGTGCACCTCTATCGGCCCTGCGAGGAGGGAAGATCACTCCTGGTTTTCCCCTTATTATTCCAGCCCAGTAGCCGAGACACGGAGTTAAAACAGTGGCGTTAAAAACAGCAGCTCCGGGACCGCACAGGAATCCTGGACCACATGGCTCTACAACACAGCAAAGCTGAGACCTTCTTCACATCAGCGCACGGCATGGAATAAACGCAAAGGGATCTGATTAGAGTTGGCATGGCAACTCATTTGGGGAGATTAGCAAGGAGTGTGGGTTAGTGAGTAGGGAGGGAGACTTTGGTTTAAAAAGCTCATTTTTTAAAAGTTATACAAATATTTCCCCAACTTTCTCAATCTTTTTTTGTATTTTTTTTCTTTGTGACTGCACTTTAATCTAAATTGTGTTGCTTTCACAGTGTATGTACAGATATAGGCTTATATACTCACCAGCCATTTTAATAGGTACACCTGTAAAACTGCTCGTTAGCACGACTATCTAATCAGCCAATCACATGACAGGAACTCTACGCATTTAGGCATGACACCCTGCTGAAGTTGAAACCGAGTATCAGAATGGGGAAGGGGCTGCTGGGAAGGGACTGTGAACGTGGCGTGGATACTGCCGCTAGATAAGCTGGTCTGAGTATTTCATAAACTGCTCATCTGCTGCGAATTTCAGGTACAGCTGTCTCTAGGGTTTACAGAGAATGGTCTGAAAAAGAGAAAATATCCAGTGGGTGGTGAAAATACTTGAGTGAAAATATCTTGTTGATGCCAGAGGTCGGAGGAGAATGGCTAGACTGGTTTGAGCTGATAAAAAGGCGAAAGAAACTTAAATAACCACTCGCTACAACTGAGGTACGCACAAGAGCATCTCTGAATGTGTAACACATCTAATCTTGAAGCAGACAGGTTACAGCAGCAGAAGACCACACCGGGTGCCACTCCTGTCGGCTAAGAACAGACAACTGAGGCTACACTTTGCACAGATTCTCCGAAAACTGGACAGAAGATTAGAAGCTGGACAAACGAGTCTGATTGAGTCTTGAGTTCTGCTCTAACGTTTGGGCGGTAGGGTCAGGATTTGATGAAAGCGCGGCTCTGTCCTGCCTGGCATCCATGGCTCAGGCTGCTGGTACTGTTAGGGTGTGGGGGAGGTTTTCTTGGCACACTATGGACCTCTTAATACCAACCGAGCCTGGTTTAAACGCCACAGCCGACCCGAGTGTTGCTCCTGACCCTGCCCATTCCCATTCCGATGGCCGCCTGTAGCAACATAACGTGATGGCAAAGCTCAAATCATCTCGAACTTGTTTCTTGAACATGACAGTTCCTCAGAGCACTCTACTCAAATGGCACGATCACCAGATCCCAGTTCGAGAGAGCACCTTTGGGATGTTGTGAAATGGGAGTTTTGCATCATGGATTTGTAGCCGGGCAATGCAGGCATGTCAATATGGACTAAAATGTCTGAGGAACGTTTCCAGCACCTTGTTGAATCTGCCATGAAGAATTAAGGCAATTCTGAAGGCAAAAGTTGTTACTAGCAACACTTGTGTAACTAATAACGTGGTCGGTGAGTGTGTATTACACATGCTGGTTTGCACTGTAAACCATAGCTGTGACCGATGTGGTGCACCACCAGGGGGCGTACTGTCTCAAATTTGTTAGCAGAATGTTAAGGGCCTACACTGACCGATAAAATTCAGTAATATACTACAAGGCCTATAACATTTGTGAGCATAGCTTTATCTTTGGATAGGAAACTAGTCTAAAGAAATTGGATAATAATAAACTTTTATAGAGTGAATTGGTAAATATTTCACACTACATTTAATGCCAAATCTAGAGAGCCAGCAATCTTCATAAATAAAGCTATTTATTTATCCCATTAACTCTTCCTGCTGTTATAGAAGCCTAGGGCGGAAGGTAGACTGTGATCAACAAAACAATTTAGAACACGCCTATTATTTTAGCCAATATTTATGTCCCCTACTGGGACAAGTAAAATTGTCCGTGATGTTTTTGCCAAACTTCCAGAGCTGATCTCTCGAGTCCCTTGTTAGTTAAGAGAGATTTCAACTGATGGCTGGAACCAAAGCTGGACGAGTTCTCTGCTAAACCTCAATCGGGCCATCAGAGCGCTTAATCCACACAGCGAACAGTTTTCCTTTTGCTCACCACACTTTCACTCGGACAGACAAAAGACCATCTCAGAATCAAAACTACGACTACAATGCCAGAGTCTCAGACTGCGCCCCCCTTGCAAGGACTCTACTAACGTCTCGATACTATGAAACAAACAATATCATGGCATTTTATCATATGTGTGCTGCCAGGTGACCCTCTGTATTATGGAAAACATAAGCATATGTCAGAGGGCAAATGATTACCATACAAAGCAAGAAAGTTATCTGAAGGAAAAGAAAAACTCTGAACTCACTCTGCAGGTTTAATGTTTAGATAGCATTCTTGCAACATTTCCTGACGCTCATATATACGAGAAGACTTCAAGCAGAATTTGATCTTCCAGGAACCAACGTATGGAGATGATCGAAGAGCACAGGGACCAATCTGATAAAGCTCCGGTACACCCACCGCGGCAGCTATCCGCATCTCCACAAATAAACTAAATGCAGGTATTAACTGAAACCATATCTAATCCAAGCTTTAGAAATGGAAGTGTATATCACGGTGTATACATCTGGGGATTCTTATGACAGCTTGGCTGGGGAAGGCCTGGTGAAGGCCTGATTTTGCCAGGAGAGGGCCGTGCAGTGTGGCACATGTCCTGGCCAGGATGAGTATCCCGAGTTTGACAGGAAATGTATCAATAAATTGGCCACTTTACTGATCGATATGTTCCAAAGATCATTTGATTCTTTCAGGTTACCTCAAACTCTCACACACGCTTCAATATCCCTTGTCCCAAACGCAGATCAAGATGACTGCAGCGCATTTCATCACATCATCGTTGCACAGTGAAGACCATAAACTGCTTGCTAAAATGCTATTTGTGAGAAGATGGCAATAACTAATATTTCTGCAGATCAGAAAGTTTTTTATTAAAAGCAGACATGCTGTCTGCAATATCAGACACTTGCTTAACGTCATTTATACCCCTCAGCACGGGACACTCCAGAAAGGATTATGTGAATAAACCTCTTTTTTATTAACATTCATTAACATGTGCATTCAAAGTGCTGACCTCACCATCCTGCCACGCTCTCAATTCTGAGCTCCTTCATATCTGGGTACAAACTAAACCGCTCCAAAAATGAACCATTCCCATGCTTTCTTCCAGATGCTTCATACTATAATTTCAGGATTTATTTGGAACATAAGACACCCCCCCCCCCCCCCCCGCCCAGATTATGCAAAACTTTATTATAACAACCAAAACTAAATGATCAACCATGCAGTTCTACTACTGGGTGTCCACCCTCTGTATTGTGCTATGCCGGACCTGTTCCAGTAACCTTCAGATCCTTCCAGAACGGCTCCAGTTAGAAGCTGCGTTGTGCCAGCTCTCCTCTCTACGGTCTATCCTACAGACTCCACAGGACCAAATATTCCCAGCAACATCAAAGATATCGCTGTTAAGACATCAATGAAAATTTGGAAGCAGTCCAGGAGACATTTTAACTCCAGTCTAACTCTTCTCCTGTCTGCTTCAGTTCTGATTTCACAGCAAGACTGAACAGGCCCTAAAAGATTTACACGTTGATGATACTTTCATATCCTTCCAATACTTAACAGAAAAGCTATCAATCCATAATATTTTTTACGATAACTGCAAATATGCAGTTTTGTCAACTAGTTAAACTCCTAGCTTTGGCAACCCCAGGCCCCACGTTAGCGAGTTCCCTTTTCTGATGGTTTCTGTCTGTGAGTCATTTTGAAGAGCACACTGTTCAATACGAAAGCCATTCTTTGAGCAGGAATAGCACGCTCCGGTTCTTCTTCCACGCTGACTCTACACTGCCAATTTCAAAACGCTGATCTTGTCGCTTTTGCACCTCTACCAGCAAGACGACTTATTTAATTGAGCTGGAAACGTCCTCTGGCCTGCACCCATCCAATATGGGTCAGAGTCGTCCTTCAATGTATCACCCTGGAGCAAATTCAATGCGCTCCGAAAGGATCAAATATAAAAAAAACTTGGCAGGCCTATTTTGCCTTTATCGAAAGCTGTTCTAGGCTAATGTTTCTGGTTTTTTAAAATCAGGGAGCCCTCACCTCCATAACCTCCGGGTGGACTTCTGGGACCATTATACATAAACCTTGTCCCAGCTACAGG
>NC_137499.1:11587500-11600000 GCF_041902795.1 Electrophorus electricus | reverse complement strand
GCGCGAGGAGAAGATTTTCTTTGTTGGGAGTCATTCTGGCGGAGTCTTTCCGTCCCTCCTGCCTTCCTTTGCTCCAGTCAACGTAGGATCCGTCCTTTCCGCTGTGCACGGTGCCATCTGTGAGTTAGTACTTCTCACTTAGCGTTATCAGAATAACGGGAGCGATCTGCGGACACGGCGCGAAGAACATATCGGAGCGAACGCCGCTCGTGCCACCTCGGTGCTTCCGAAGCCTGCGAGGATGGAAGACTGAGCCAAGAGCTGACAGCAGTGACGTCTGTCCGCGAGGACCCTCGTGCACTGCGCACAGTGGCAGGATATGCGCGGGGGAGATCGTGTCTGCTGTGCGTATGAAGACGACAAAGAAGGGGCACGTGAGACAGAGTTAATGAGATATAGCTAACCGCAACAGCATCGCACAGTATGGCACGTGGACGTTGCTATCTGCACCCGGGGGTATATCAGTGACATTGAACATGGGAGTTCGTGACGGAGGTGCCCGGTCACTTATTTCATGCAGCTGGCCGCTGCACTATTAATAGTGTTAGGAATTCTGCAGTGCTGAGTCAGGAAACGGTTTTAATGTTTATTTGCTCGCGTGGAGTATCTTCACATCAGTTTTTCATCGTGCAAGGGCTAGTTAGTTTAAGTACACAGGAGAGAGGTCACACTTAAGTAAAAGGAGAGCGAGCGAGCGAGCGAGCGAACGAGCGAGAGAGAGAGAGAGAGAGAGAGAGAGAGAGAGAGAGCCAGAGGCACTGAGAGGATGAGGCTTCGGAAGCTCCGAGAACGGTATCACCTCCTGACCTTGGCGTGCTTGCACGTTTCGCACAGAAAACAACCACGAGGACATTCAGACGAATTATACAAGACCAGGAACCTTAGGTGAAATATGTCAGATAATACACACACGCACACACACACACACAGATTTTTTTCTGAAACGAATAGTTCGTAAACCCACTTGAGCAGTTTAGCTCAGACATATGAAATATTAGATGTATTAACTGCTGTGTTTCGGGTGTTTAACGCGTGACATGTGCGTGCGGAGAGACGGACGGGGGTCATTCCGCTGTCACTAGACCAGACACGAGGAACTCCAGGATGGTTCAGCATGCTCGTTACAGAGCCAGACGGCCGAACCCGCCGGGCTTCACGTTAGCGATGCTCTCCTGTGAGGGTGAAGGGACGCTCGGTTTGGGTTTGGGTTGCAGAGGGGAACTGTCCGAGGTGCTAAAACCGTTCTTCTCAACCACCTAAGAGTCTCTCCAGCGTATGCACGCTACTGAAAGCGCATCTAGAAAATCACTAACATTTATGAATCTAGGAGAAGTAAAATGGCTTCTGCTGGTGCTGTCATGTCCAAAATGAGATACTAATCTAGAAATACTGGGAAACATTTTGGCAAATATTGTCAGGAGCCGGGAGGATTTAGAAACAAAAAGTACATTGATCTTGACTTAAAATGCGATGTAGAGATAGAGCTCGTGAAAATGTTCTCGGGGTAGAAAGTGTTTTGGTGACCGTAAAAAGGAGACAGACAGACTACACTAGAGATAAATCAGAATCAGGGTTTATTGGCCAAGTGCACTCATAAACACCCCACAGTTGCTTATACACTGTACTATAAGAGACATATCCACACATACACACACACACACACACACACACACACACACACACACACACACACACACACACACAATCATACTTGTAAACCATAAGTGTGCACTTGTTAAAAGTGCTGAGTGCTGAGTGCAGCAGTTGAAACATGCAGTTGTAGAATAAGGTAGTGAATAAATAAATATGGAGAGGTAAATAAGTAGGACAGATAAGGCAGACAGAGATGTGTTTATTGAATGTATTGGATGTATTTATTAATAATATGTTTATTATGGGGAGTTGCGTGCATTGTGATTGATATTCAGTAAAATAACAAGTTAGAGTCTTTTTGTTACTGTGGATAAAACATGCATTTTAACATATTACACACACATACACACACACACACACACACACACACACACACACACACACACACACACACACACACACACACACACACACACACACATCCGCGCGCGCGCACACACACATCCGCGCGCGCGCACACACACACACGTTTCCAAGCAACAAAAAGGGCTATTTGTTTAAATATCAATCTATTAGATCAATGTAAATCTTAGCTGCTCAGTGCTCCACACCTACCAAAAGCCACGTTTAATCTAATTTTAAACCAGGCTCGTTACTACAAATTTGAACTAAATGATCAGTTTATTTCCTAAACGCTTGTTAGTGTTACCAGTGTTACCTTCATCTTAAATGAGGGCGCGAGTGTTCCGCTCTTCCGTTTAACGACGAGCTCGGGATACAATGTTTTTGGGAAACCCAGCCCTTATCCCCGCTTCGTGTACGTGGGACGTAGCGCTAGAGAGCCAAATCCGACAAAGGACTATTAAAGACTGTACCAGTGCTGCCATCTAGTGGTGATCGCACGTAGTTCAAGCGCCCTTGTATGTTTCGTCACCTTTGTTTTTACCTGCTGTCACATTTACACAGTAATGACCTTTATTTGTGTACACTTTGATAGACAAGGTTCAAAAATAAAATAAAATGTAATAAATTAAGAAAAAAAACTTACATAACAAAAAAAACAAAAACCCAAATAAATGAAGACATCAAGATAAGAGCAGTGTCTAGTTCCACAAAAACCTGCATATCAGTAGGTATAAGAGCCAGAACTTCAGCTCTCTTTAGCCAGAGAGGTGCATGTGACTAGTACGTTCCTGAGAGGTCTTGTGGGAACATACCTAATAATAGGTCCACTGAGCTGCAGTGGGGCAAGACCACTGAGGCGTGTGAAGGTCAATAACGGTCTCTTAACTTCGTTACTGGAAGACACAGCTGGCAAGCAGAACTGTCTGAGAACAGGGCAAATGGGTTTCCTCCTTCTCAAGTGGTACATCTCTCATCATGACGTTTAGTTCTTTTTCATGCCCTTCACGGGGTGTTTCAGGGTCACACTGAACCGGATAATACTGAAGCAGAGCGAGCGAGCGAGCGAGCGAAGGGGTCCTGACGCCGACGGTGTTGTTGACAGGAAGTGATGTTTGTGTCTGTAAGGTTTTAGGCCTTTCACATGCCAGAAGTTGTTATGTTTTAAATTATTGGCATTAAGTGCATCACCTGAAATAAGTTATTGTTTCGGCTCCGGTTTGTTAAAGATCATCTACATTGACACAATACCAGGTTATTATTACATGGAATAAAACTCTCTGGATCTCTCTGATGTGACTGGAGTGTTTTTTAATGCTTTTTAAATGAGTGTCCTGTGGTCTCTATAGAAACAAGCAATATCACGACTCTGAAAAGATTTCCCCTATGTACAAGCGTACAGAGAATGCCACAAGACCCAGACTTCCTGAGGTGCTCTCTGGCTGCCGTTGCTTTGACAGCTCAGTTCATCTGACTGTAAAGACTTTAAAAAGCAACAACCGTGAAGCAAAGCTGTTCCCTCACTCCGAAGTCTAGCGGGAATGCTTGTCCGGCAATAAGAGGGAGACAGGGTGGCACAAGGAGAGCGCATGTGAGCACTTTCTATCTTAGGGGTTTTCGAAAAGGAGCGGCTGCACTGAATGAAGCACTGCAGGCATTTAACCAGGATACGATCTTTCAGCCCTCCACGGTTTGTTGCCCAATCATACTCGCACATACGAGGACAAGCACACCGGGCGATTTTGTGACAGACAGCTCTGTGAACGTATCGGTTGTCAGTCACTAGGAGAGAATGGGCCAGTCTCCAAATTATTAATGATAAGCTGTGTTTGTGCGTGCGTGTGTGTGTGTGTGTGTGTGTGTGTGTGTGTGTGTGTGTGTGTGTGTGTGTGTGTGTGTGTGTGTGTGTGCGTGCATGTGTGTGTGTGCATGTGTGTACATGTGTGTGTGTGCATGTGTGTGTGTGTGTGTGTGCTTGCGTGCGTGCGTGTGTGTATATGTGCGTGTGTGTGTGTGTGTGTGTCTGCATTTGTGTGTGTACGTGTGCATGTGTGTGTGTGTGTGCGTGTGTGTGTGTGTGTGTGTGTGTGTGTGTGTGTATACGTAGCAGTAGAGTGAATGTGAATTTACTGGGTATCATGCCTTCTTTAGCTGGTGATTGACAGTTGCTAATTGATATTAACTGTTCTTTATACACAGGGAAGAATGTGTGTGTGTGTGTGTCTGTGATTGTGAATGGATTTGTAACTTTCTACACATCTCCCTCCTGTCAGATGACTGCTGATTAAGTGCGCATCAGTCGTATGTAAATCAGTGAAGCCGTCCCACAGAGGGGCGTACTGTAAACCAGCCATCCCATCAATCAATATTAATTACCACTCATTAAAATTAAATAGTAATCATAAATATTCACAAGCATGAAATTAAGAAAGTGATACATTAATGTAATGTGGTAATGCCTGTTTTTCTGTAACCGAGAGGATTCACTTTAGAGAGAGACAGAGAGTGCGCAAAAGAGTGAGAACACGTTTGCGAGAGTGAGAGAGGCCGGACAGAGAAGGTTTTCAGTAAAGGGACAGAAGGACAGTGGTGGTGTTAAGTTCAAGGTTAACGGCTATTGATATGTCTAAGATGGCGATCGATTGGTATGTCCTGCTCACGACACACTCCCGTTGTGTGATTCAAACAGTCTGTTCTTTCTATCTGAACCCTGTCAGGCAGCCAAAGAGAGATAGAGAGAGAGAGGGAGAGAGAGAGGGAGAGAGAGAGAGAGAGAGAGAGAGAGAGAGAGAGAGAAAGTTGCATAGTGAAACAGGTCTTCTCTTTTGTTGTGCCTGAGTCTTTGGCTTGTCTGATTTCGTTTTACCTTTAGTGCCAGTTGTCCATTATGCAGTTTGTCAGAGCAGACTGAAATCCGTTCTTACCTTCAAATATTTAAGGACTACACATTCAAACAGAGCCGTGAAACCTTAGTCAGCATGGCAGCGTATCCAGCACAGACATACTTATCAATAAAACACTCTAGCAGCCACTTACATTACCAGTTGAACAGTGTTTTGATTGGGTGTTAACGTTGCAATAACACAAGTGGACCATTGGTCTGCACTCATGTCAGAGCGAAGACACCGGGAGAGATATTTGTGTGAGGACGTCGAGAGCTGAGACTGACCACTTCGGTGCGCTTTGCACATAATACAAATGCTACAAAGAGCTGTGATCAAACTAAATGGTGGTACAAGATGAGTATGCTATACATTCTTATAGAAATCCAGGAAAGCAAGAATAAAAACTTATGAAAATGAATGAATGAGGTCAGTGTCCACAGTTGAAGGAAATTTGTCTTTTGATACCCTATGATGTGATACAGGAGTCACTCCCTGGGCTGCTGCACGGACTTAACCAGGTGCTGTTTCATCATGCTGTGTTCAGCAACGCTAACACAGGACCATGGCAACAGGTCACCTGACAACACTCTCCTACGCCATGTAAGGCTCATTCTTTAGTGCCTGGTCTGTGAAACCCACACTGGCCCTGATGAAGTCTAGTGTGATGCTGTTTTTAATGAGGTAACAATATAATGGCCTTTATACTGTAGAGACTAAGCATATAAAGACTGAGGTAATATGTTTGACATTTCTTATGTTTTTGATGGTATGTTCATAACAAAGGTTTCAAAACATTGGTGTTTGGTAAAATATATATATAGTAGAAATTCACTTTCACTATTCATGCCAAATGCACTGTATTGTATGTTGTGATGTTTATTCTTTATTCTTAATTCTCTTAAGATGTCTGAAAGGTTCAGAGAAGCGTGTCATCACAAGTCAGTATGAGGATTTGGTTCAAGGGTGTGTTCATATGAGTCTGAAAAAATGCAACATATCACCAACATGTTTGTTCAGCCTGATTGACATGGGCGGGGGGGGGGGGTACTCTGTACTTACTTATAGTATATAATTATATAACACTATATACCCATAATTTCACGTGTTGGTGTATTCTATGTCACCCATTGTGGACCAGGAAACTACACCTAGAGTGACGTAAATTTCCATTAACGAATAAGGTTTTTTATGGTGGGTGTGCATTACAGAACTCAGCCAGCAGATGGCAGCATACGTTCTTCTATTGAAGACAATACCCCCGAGATGAGGAGTGAGAGTTTAATGAAGTCAACCACAGTAGTGTGAGGCAGGTCGGGTTACTATTTACCCACCTATTGGACATAACCTTGTACATCTGATTTTAAAAGGATCTGAAGTAGCTGTGAAATCAAATGTTATACAGCATGTAGTTATTTGGCCAGCGTTCAGTAAACTGATGAGAGGAAACGCGTCATTAGCTTGGGGAGAAACACAGTGGAGGGAAATCGATAAGATCTAAATTATTCATAAGCAATGCACTAATCCTTCCTCGCCGAAATGATTTTAAGCTCTTAATTATCTGGTCCACGTGAGACGATAAGAGACAGAATTTGACATGCCAGTGAGAAAACCACAAGTCTTCCTTCACGGGATTTGAGTGAAGGAGTGAGTGAGGGAGGGTAAGTGAACGAGCAAGGGGAGACAGGGAGTGAGGGAGGGTTAGTGAGACTAAGGCAGTTAGCGAGTTAAGGAGTGAGTGAGTGCGTGAGTGAATCAGTTGTTTAGTGAGACCGTAAGACATTGAGTGAGTTAAGGAGGGAGTGAGTGAATAAGGGGGTGTGCGTGAGTGAATCAGTTGTTTAGTGAGACCGTAAGACACTGAGTGAGTTAAGGAGGGAGTGAGTGAATAAGGGGGTGTGCGTGAGCGAATCAGTTGTTTAGTGAGACCGTAAGACATTGAGTGAGTTAAGGAGGGAGGGAGTGAATAAGGGGGTGTGCGTGAGTGAATCAGTTGTTTAGTGAGACCGTAAGACACTGAGTGAGTTAAGGAGGGAGTGAGTGAATAAGGGGGTGTGCGTGAGTGAATCAGTTGTTTAGTGAGACCGTAAGACACTGAGTGAGTTAAGGAGGGAGTGAGTGAATAAGGGGGTGTGCGTGAGTGAATCAGTTGTTTAGTGAGACCGTAAGACATTGAGTGAGTTAAGGAGGGAGTGAGTGAATAAGGGGGTGTGCGTGAGTGAATCAGTTGTTTAGTGAGACCGTAAGACACTGAGTGAGTTAAGGAGGGAGTGAGTGAATAAGGGGGTGTGCGTGAGTGAATCAGTTGTTTAGTGAGACCGTAAGACATTGAGTGAGTTAAGGAGGGAGGGAGTGAATAAGGGGGTGTGCGTGAGTGAATCAGTTGTTTAGTGAGACCGTAAGACACTGAGTGAGTTAAGGAGGGAGTGAGTGAATAAGGGGGTGTGCGTGAGTGAATCAGTTGTTTAGTGAGACCGTAAGACACTGAGTGAGTTAAGGAGGGAGTGAGTGAATAAGGGGGTGTGCGTGAGTGAATCAGTTGTTTAGTGAGACCGTAAGACATTGAGTGAGTTAAGGAGGGAGTGAGTGAATAAGGGGGTGTGCGTGAGTGAATCAGTTGTTTAGTGAGACCGTAAGACACTGAGTGAGTTAAGGAGGGAGTGAGTGAATAAGGGGGTGTGCGTGAGTGAATCAGTTGTTTAGTGAGACCGTAAGACATTGAGTGAGTTAAGGAGGGAGTGAGTGAATAAGGGGGTGTGCGTGAGTGAATCAGTTGTTTAGTGAGACCGTAAGACACTGAGTGAGTTAAGGAGGGAGTGAGTGAATAAGGGGGTGTGCGTGAGTGAATCAGTTGTTTAGTGAGACCGTAAGACACTGAGTGAGTTAAGGAGGGAGTGAGTGAATAAGGGGGTGTGCGTGAGTGAATCAGTTGTTGAGTGAGACCGTAAGACACTGAGTGAGTTAAGGAGGGAGTGAGTGAATAAGGGGGTGTGCGTGAGTGAATCAGTTGTTTAGTGAGACCGTAAGACACTGAGTGAGTTAAGGAGGGAGTGAGTGAATAAGGGGGTGTGCGTGAGTGAATCAGTTGTTTAGTGAGACCGTAAGACACTGAGTGAGTTAAGGAGGGAGTGAGTGAATAAGGGGGTGTGCGTGAGTGAATCAGTTGTTTAGTGAGACCGTAAGACACTGAGTGAGTTAAGGAGGGAGTGAGTGAATAAGGGGGTGTGCGTGAGTGAATCAGTTGTTTAGTGAGACCGTAAGACATTGAGTGAGTTAAGGAGGGAGTGAGTGAATAAGGGGGTGTGCGTGAGTGAATCAGTTGTTTAGTGAGACCGTAAGACATTGAGTGAGTTAAGGAGGGAGTGAGTGAATAAGGGGGTGTGCGTGAGTGAATCAGTTGTTTAGTGAGACCGTAAGACATTGAGTGAGTTAAGGAGGGAGTGAGTGAATAAGGAAGAAAGGGAGGTAGTGAGTCAGTTGGTCAGTGAGTGTGTGAGTCAGTAAGTGGGTGATTTTTTATTTTATTTTTTTTTTATCAGACTGTCTAAAATGCCAGTAACACTTAAATCTGCTAGCAGGTGGTCTTACTTATCAAAACAAGTGATCAAGTGCTTCTTTAAAACAGTTGAATAGTCTACAATGTGCAGCTTGGACAGAATAAAGTTCCCATCATGTTAAAATGTTTTGTCGTAATGTCATTTGATTGAAAATGGCTTCTTTGAAACAACATGTAAAGTACATCTTTAAATGAAAATCGTATCTGACTGATCTTTTTCTCCGTTAGTTGAAGGTGGTTGTTGAGTACTCTGACCGTGCTTAAAGTCGAGGCAGGTCTGTGTCAATTCCCTTTATTTAAAGTGCACATAAAAGCTTTTAGGACGATCATTAGTCATTGTCCTGGAGTTCTCCAGCCAGCACAAAGCCTTTCCGGGTTTTGCATTGTTTTGCAGGGCAACGTTAGGGTCATCATAGTTTGTTTTGTTTTTTAAAGCCATGTGCTATCAAAGTCCTTTACTACAATTTTTTTTTCTCTCCCAAATACACCGATTTAACGATAGTGATGATGATGATGGTTATTAATATTGTTGTTGTTTGATAAATCTCTTCCCTGGTTATGAAAAATCATTCTGCTTAGAAGATATAAAACTGTTCTGATTGATTTTTAGTTAAGGGCTTTGTTCTGCTCTGTCTGAAGAGAGAGAGAGAGAGAGAGAGAGAGAGAATGCGTGACAGAGAGACTCACAGAGAGAGGGGGTAAGAGAGCCAGTGACAGAGAGAGAGAGAGAGAGACCCACAGAGAATGGGGGGAATATGGATGCAATCACAGAGAGAGAGAGAGAGAGAGAGAGAGAGAGAGAATGCGTGACAGAGACTGAGAGACTCACAGAGAGACTCAGAGAGAGAGCCAGTGACAGAGATGGAGAAAGAGAAAAATACAGTGAGAGGGACAGACAGACACAGATGGATGTAGTGACAGACACACAGGGGGGTGAAGGAAAAGTGAGAGAGAGAGAGAGAGAGAGAGAGAGAGAGAAAGAGATAGACAGACATGGTATTGGCTTTGGAAGTGCTGGCAACACAGTTGAATCGATGCAGCTCTTTCACAGTGGAGATTTATGATGCAGCAAATCCCTCGTTTCATTCTTCTTTCCTCTCTGCTGCATCACACACACACACACACACACATCAAGAGAAATGACTCCACTATGAAACAGACCAGCTGACCTTTCCTTCAGGGTGATCAACTGCCACGAGTCCACTTAAACTCACATTACAGTGAACATTTTGGCCTGATAATTGCTGAAGAGCTCATTTTTTCAGAGTATAGGCTACATTTTATTTATAAGTACTCCATATTTGTCACACACACACGCACGCAATTTTAACGGCGTTGATTATTAACTTCTTGTACAGCACTAAAACTTTGTGATGCTACATTTCAAAGGTTGCCTATTCCTACTCTCTATTTCGTTCGCATGGCCGACCAACTGGAGCCGAGCCTAATGAATCCCCGGCAAGGTTCATTTGCTCTGTAATGGCATTAAACGAGTATATAGAAATAGTTTCTCTTCTAAATACCAATTCATTACATCTGTGGTTATTAAGCGCGAGGGGTATGAAATTACGGCCTCATTAACGGCGCTTTTATGTCGCTCTGCCAATCAGACGGCGAGGGGGCGGGGTCTTTACTGCCGAATCTCCATATTCATTTTTCTGCGCGTAACCTTTTCACCAACCCTCATATTTTCAGCATTTCAGCCCACGTTGGCATAATCGCTGTTCTCCACGGCGTGCTTAGTCAAGGTCTTTCAATCGGATGAGCCATTTAAGTCGCAGAATTAAATTATTAAACTGGAAGAGAGAGAGAGAGAGAGAGAGAGAGAGAGGGGTGCTCGGTCGGAATTAATGGATCTGCTGAAGAAAAAGAGTTTGAACACCCCCTGAAAATCTTCATTATTTCAGTGCAGCAATTTGTTCTTTCTGTTCTGATGGGAGATTGTACAGCGTACAATCTTATCTTGTGATCGCTTCATTTATGTATCAAGACTTGTCCGTTTAGGTGTGTGTGCGTGCGTGTGTGCGCGTGTATCCTGGAGCTCCACGCTTGATTAAAGAAGTGTAATGTGGGCGTAGGGCGTCATTACATTCTCTCCTCATTGGTCACTCTTGTCTGCTGATTATAATGGAGCATAGATTCTTTTTTATAATGCGCTCTTTTATAGAGGCAATTAAACTATAATGATAAAATATGCTCATGCAATTAATATCAGTATTGATGGTCATGAGTGTGTGTGTGTGTGTGTGTTTGTGTGTGAGAGAGAGTAAGCAAGCCTAAATGTGTTCACTAATCATTTTCTCACTTACACTCTCTCACATACATTAACACACATACACACACTACAAAACAGAGAACGGGTCACGCTAAGGTCATTAAAACATTAGTTTAAAATTAAAAATGCAAATTAATTAAGAAATTAACAATTTGTTGAACCATTTAAATGCTACATTACATTGACATTCTCCCCTGGTGTTGTAAAGCTACTCAGTCCTCAGTCAGTAAGTGAGTCTATGACTAAAACTGGGCTTGTCCTGCTAAGTTCCACTGAGACTGGTTTTCTGATGGAACCATTACACTGTGTTATAATTCTACATTAGAGTTGGATTGAGTCTGCACAGAAGTCAACCCCACTTGACTTTATAACTCTGTCTACTTCTCTCTCTCTCTCACGCGCACACACACAAACGTCACCATTTTCCCACTGTCTCCTTCTCTCTCTAACGCATGCACGCACACATGCCAGTGACACACATTGACCTCACAACTCGGCGCGGTAACTGAATTCAGATGGTATGCTAATTTAGAGAGCTTGAGTCTGTCCACCAGATTTGCATATGCAGTAGCTGTTCTGGCCCTGCTCATTGCGATTCAGTAGCCATTCTGCATAAGAGTGCTACAGTGTAATTATCTCAGAGAAACAAAGGCAGGTATTCCCTCTGTCCACTACAGTGAAGTACGAGGATCTTTAAAAATGACATTGTACAGTGCCCGGTAAATTACCTTTAAAATAATTATTTGGTAGCGAGAAAATCTTAAAAGGACTTTAGATGAAAGAACGAAAGGTCAGTAAAACAGACAGAAGCCAGTTCACCAGTTCCTTCATGGTGAAGGTTCAGTTATTTCCATGTTTCATAGAAACATGATGAAAAATGATTCAATCATTTTGTTTACATGATGAAAACATACATAAGAAGCCTATATGTTGTGCCTTATGTTTTCATTTAGACAAGAAGGCACATTGGTTTATATTATTAAATGTGTGCTTGAATAATGCAGTTAAGAGCAGATAAATCAATATACAACCACAGTACTGCCATGACTGGGAGCACGTGTTGAGGTCCAGGCCTGGCCTCAAGGTCCAATGTCACTTTGTCCTTTTCTCTGACAGCATTTAGGTGGAGAGGGTAGAGATTGCGAGAGTGGTCTAGGGTAGAGGAAGCACCTGAAGCAGAAAGGTTGGTGGGGTCAGCGGGGTCAGCGAGTATGAAGCTGAGGGGCGCGGTATAGAATGAGCAGTGACAGTGATACAATCATCCCCCGTCTCTCTCTCTCTCTCTCTCTCTGCAGAACATCAACCTCTACTGTGTGTGCGTGTGTGTGTGTGTGCGTGTGTGAGAGAGAGAGAGAGAGAGAGAGAGAGAGAGACTGATAGGAACAGCAATGGATGGTATGTGTCCATCTGTGTATATGTGTGTGTGTTTAAATGATCTCACTGTGTTGGGCAATAATCAGGCAGACTCACACCATTAGCTGTGTAATGTGACTCCTGAGACACCTGATGACACTCACAGACACACACACACACACACACACACACACACACAAACAAACAAAACATAGGACATTAGAGTTGTTTGTTTTTACACTACCTAAGTGAAAAAAAATCAATAAACCTGGATGCCCGCTAATTTCAGCCAGGATTTATAATGGTTGGAGGGCAGAACAGGGACCAGTGAGGAGCAGCCAATCAATATCCTGCTGCCACACGGAGTAAGCCAATGGTGATTAATCTACAGGACGAAGGAAAAGTAAGCGGTAACACCCGACAGAAACAAAAGGGATGA
>NC_137499.1:11580000-11582500 GCF_041902795.1 Electrophorus electricus | reverse complement strand
CAGGGAAAACACAAACCTGTGCAGTCCAGGGTTAGAATGGGGAAGTGTGCTGTCACGCCTCCCGTTGTCCATGGTAGCTACAGTATAATGCTTCTCCACCACTCCGGTGCATTCGTTCATATATCTGTCCCCCCCTTTCGCATACTCCGCAACCTTTCAGCTGTCAAAGCAGTGTGTGTGCCGATCTGTCCGTTCGTTCCACTGTGCAGATGAGGGGGGAGGGAGTATTTCTGGGTAGGGCTTTCACTGTGGTGTGTGCTCCTGTGTATGTGTGTGTGTGTGTGTGTATGAGTGTGTGTGCTCCAGCCAAAAGGAGTAAGGTGCCAGAAGCAGACTTGTTTGGTACCTCTGGTCCAGTCTAATCCAGATCCCTTCTCATTCTGTGACACTGTGCCACCCAAACCATGTGACTCCACGTACCAACATGTGTGTGTCGGTCCATTCCAGCTTTAAGGCCTTGTACCTCTGTACAACCTCTGTAGCCTCGCACACGCGAATCCTACACTCCAGACCAGCAGGGGGAGCCACCCGCCCCTCCTAAGAGCCCACACGCAAGCACACAGCTCAAAATCCTTTAAGTGCCACCTGCAAAGAGGGACGAGGAGGGGAGACTCAGCAGGGCGTGTGTGTGTCCAGGCAGAGGTGTGTGCGCGGCGTGGTGGACGGGTACGTGTTCGATGAGGCGGCCGAGCAGGAAGCAGTCGCGAAGCCCTGCCGGGTCGCGCTGCTGTGCTCCCTCGTGGTTGCCGCGAGAGACTCGAGGCTTCTGAGAGAGTCGCTGTGATTGGCTGGTTTGAACGCGCCGCCAGTCCCCTGCTCGAACCCATTCCCTTTGGGCCCTTCTCTGCCCCCTGGTGGCCTGTAGAAGGAGCTGTTTGCCGACAGACTTTCCGAACTAGACGTGCCGCCGAAACCGAACTCCTCGAACGCCCTCAGGTCGCTCTGCCCAGAGAAATAGGCCTTGCCGAGGCCGCTGGTGTTGGGGGAGACATCGCCCGGGGAACTCGGGGCGACCGGGGCCAGGCTGGGTGCTGGGTAAGAGTAGCCGCCCATGCTGGATGCCGGCAGGGGCGTAGCCGGTGCGATGCCGGCAGAGAGGCAGGCGGTAGGAGGAGAGGGGGCGCTGTAGCCCTGTGAGAGGCTACCCTGCGAGGGGTAGCCTGCACTCGGGTACCCATAGGTAGGCAGGCTAGGTGAGGTGTTGGTACTGTAGGCTGGCACCAAGCCAGGATGAGAGGCTACCGGGTGGAGGAGGGGACCGTTGTAGGTAGCCACAGACTGCAGGTAGGGGGCGCTGTACAGAGTGCTGCTGTACTCCTGGACACTGTTTTGACTGCTGCAGCTGGTGCTGGAGAAGCTGGGCTCGGGCATCCCAACGCCCGGGGAGCTACACACACTTGTGGACAAGTCCGACACGCTCAGCGGAGCTTTGGGAACGAGCTCGGGGACGCACGCCAATGGAGGGTACACGCCCTCCAGCCAAGGCTCCACCTCCAGTTTCCGGCCGTTGAGGAGGGGCGGGGCTCCATTGACGACATTAGGTCCATTCACGCTAGCAGAAATGGTAGGATCTGGGTATCCCATAAGTCCACTCTCGCAGGGTAGATCCAAAATGGAAGAGTATCGTTCCGCGTATCTTTTCAGCAGGTTGGAGGCAGTCAGGGCTGAGATGTCATCGTTAGCCCACGAGTGCTGGTATGCCCTGGTGGAAGATGAGCTTGTTAACCTTTGAGGCCCGTAAACCTCAAACTTATGCGCCGGAGAGCGTGTGGTGGAAGTTATGTCATAATACTGCTCTGCCCACTGCGGCTGGTCAGGGGTCCACTGCATTGTGACACCTGTAAGAAAATAACAAATGACACATAACAGAATCATTTCTGCATGGAGAGTTCACCGCAGTAAGAAATCTGAATAATAAACTCACATACAGTGGTACGAAATAATCTAATGTATGTTAAATCCATGTATCATATCTACATGCTGAACATGATTAACCATAAGAAATAACTAAGTGCACTGATCAGAAAATAACAGCCCAAACGCAGCTTGGTTTCCTGGCTTGTAGCACGCAGCCTTGCATAGCAGCTAACCGAAAAATATGAAAACAGAACAGTGTGTAGTTCAGTTAGTAAACTTTCTGCACTTTCACATTACCACAACTAAGTCAGACTTGTCCCGGTATAAAAAATATAATGGGCACCTTCCTAGCCAATCAGAAACAGGCATTTTTCCCATAAATCCAGACAGAGAGAAAAAGAAAAACAGTGTTGTGGATGATATCACTGATGTATGACACACATATAGCAGAAGGGTTCATATCAAGTGGAGCAAATGAAGGCACTTTAATGCAATCAAGAAATCTCATATTACACATACACACACTTTCTCTGTCTTACTCACACACATACATCTGCACATGCAAATACGCACACACACACACACACACACACACACACACACACACACACACACTAAAAGGGAACATAATATTTCGGCGTAC
>NC_137499.1:11540000-11575000 GCF_041902795.1 Electrophorus electricus | reverse complement strand
GTACATCTTGTGATCAGTCTAACTGCGTGCAGGTTCCTCACCCAGCTGCAGAGCTCTGATCCTGAGACAGACAGCTCTTCAGAAGCTCAAGAATAAGACCCCCACAGGCAGCAATGCAGGGGGAGCCAACGCCTGTACTCAGAACACACCCCGCGAGTGACGGACAATTTCACATTGCAAACCATCTTGAAGACGGGCTACGTTCACAAACCAACAGAACGACTACTTACAAGGTGGCCGGGCCGATTGGCGAATTTTATCATGCATCTCGGCCATAGGGTCTCTTTCATGTGTGACGCATTTTAAAAACAATTCGGTGTGACCTTAGCAGCATGCTAACCAAGGAACCGCTCCCAAAAATGGACTCCATTTGAGTAGTGTGAAAGTGATGGCTACGTACAGGAAGATGCTGAGCGTGTTTCACGCGGGTCATACGACCCCACCCACCATTACCTCGCCGGGTCCTGAAACATAACAGTATCTCTGACATCACTTTCTATCCAGCTAAGGCTATGGCGCAGATCAAAGCTACGCGCAGGGCGGGATGTGTGGTATGATGAAGTCGCAAGTATTTTTCTAATACCAAATGACAACAAAATAATATGCACAATTAAAGCACGGCGAAAGTTCTGCTTACATTTTACTTCCACTTTTTTAGTCTACTTTTCACTACGATACTTGAAAAATGTGTTATTTAATGGTTGCGTTATTTACTGAATGCTGATTACATCTTTGATTTGATATTTAATATAAAGTTTAATTATCATTTAGAAAACAGTGTCTTCAATGCTGTATTGTGTTTTAAATGGAGCAAACGGATAAGTCAATAGACTGTATAGATTCTGTATATTCTCGACGGCACATTTTTAAATTGGGAAGAAAGGCCGCACTTCAGTTCGTGAATCGTGATTGGCTGTTAAAAAGACCGTGATTTTTTTTTCCTTTGGGAAGATCGCCCACTCTCACACTCCAGCGTTCCGTATCTACTGGCTAACGGGACTGAGAGAGAGAGAGAGAGAGAGAGAGAGAGAGAGAGAGAGAGAGAGAGAGAGAGAGAGAGAGAGAGAGAGACGATTTTGAGAATAAGGAAAAGAGTAGAACTGTGACCGTCTTTACTCTGCGGGCATTTCACCGCATATCGCAGAACGTATCGCAAGAAGCGATCAGTTATATTCCGAGTTCAATCACAAGTTCCAATTCCGCCACAGAGACGCACCACACGTACCTCGACACGGGCACGACATCCTACAGTGTGCCCTTTGGGGTGAGGCCCATTCCCATCCAGCTCTAGGGATGACTTCTTGAATTTGATTTGCTGACCCCAGAACTGACCTCGGCTATAGTCACCATAACACAGTATCGTCAGAGTGCGTGCGTGTGTGCGTGTGGGTGTGTGTGTGCTCACTCAAACACCAACCTATTCAAACTCTCTCACCTATATAAAATCCCAGCACAGAATCCTCTCATTCAGTGGGTTGACTGTGCACTTGTTTAACGGGACAAAGACCGCTGTTTAATTCAATGTGCGCGGAAAACCGTGGCAAAATTAGAAACATGTAGAGAAGAATCTAAGTGGTCATCCACTTTTTCTTTTTCGCAGTGCCCATGTAACTGCTGGTTTTCTCTCGATGCCGTCTAGTTGGCATAATGAATATTGCTGGAAGGATTTTGCAATTTTCCTCGCAACACCATCTGTGAAACTCCGACCCCACGCTCACAGCTAAACGCGACCAAGCAAAGCAATCTGCTCTGCATATATATCTCAGAGAGAGAGAGAGAGAGAGAGAGAGAGAGAGAGAGAGAGAGAGAGAGAGAGAGCTGAAATATTGGAGAATCGAGTGTTGTCATCTGAGTCCAAATTATGCGCATCTAACAAACTGTCGCTCCGCGAGCGCACGATTGATTCCCGAGGCGCACCGGAATCCTATCCACGCGTTTTTATTACGTCCAGCCGCCGGACTGACCGCCAACCTCACGGTGGATATTGCGCTACATGATTGTGTTCCGTAACCTCCTATCAGCTCCCCCCCCGCCCCCCGAAAAAATGCTATCATAGCGCCGAAAATCAATCTGCGACATACGCAGGCACTATGAATAAAATATTCGGAAGAACAAGAGATTTGAGATTGGATACTTGGAGAGAGAGAAAAAAAATCGGGCAATTGTGAGTAGAGTAAAAGTGCAAGCTAAAGTCTGCGGCACGGTGCCTTTACGCCACACAGTTAATCAACGTCTGGAGTGACACTCGTGTTGAAGCGGCGTCTCGTGAGAGCCTCGCCAAATCCACAAGTTACTGTTTGGAATCGCTGAACATTTGCACGCACAGAGCACTAGTAGCACTGGTACCTGTTAAAGGACTAAACATTTCCAACATGCAGGCTGGCTGAGGGTCAGAAGATATGCGTTGGTAAGGAAAATAAGAAAACAGAAGACGGATAAAAAACAAAACAACACCCACCGTACACGCTGCTCATCGTGTCGCTAGGCAGGAGCGGAACGGAGGGATGTAGGGAGAGACAGAAAGGAAAAAAAACCAAATCAGAGATGTTCTCTTTTAAAATGTCCACAGCTTGTATGCATTAACACATGCATGCGATCGGGCTACGGGCCTCTCATTAACCTATTCAAGTACGTAATTAAGCTACGGACGGAGAGAGAGAGAGAGAGAGAGAGAGAGAATTGGAGGCACTTTTTCACTACTGATGCATATTGATATGTTTATAACACCATAAAAGTTGACCACTTTCATGTTCTATGTCTCCCCCGCACTCTCTCTCCCTCAGATTCCCTTTCTTTCTGTCTATTCTATACGTTGACTGGTGGACGCACTAATTGGCCATGCTTTATTCTACAAACATTTATCAATTGCTACTTTTCCCCGAAGGTCCATTCGCGTAAAACCGAATCCCCGACCCTGCTCGTCAGCACTCAGGCGAAAGAAGCTGCATTTCGCGTCCGCCTCACTGCGGAACGGGTGTCCGTGCACGGCACCTCTGAAGGATAGCGCTGTCCGTACGGTGCCGTGGCCCTGCTCTCCGGTACAAAACCGGACAGCTCGTGCACAATAACCGCAGGAAAGTCTTACCTGCTTATCCGACGAGGCTGTAACGCGGCCGCGGCCGTGCGCTGCGCACGCACGGGACTTTGGCTTAGTCCAGGTCGAGGATGTTTTGGAATTGTTCCAAGTTAGTGCGGGTGAGACTGACCACTGCTCCTGCCATGTTGGAATTCCAAACCCTCTCACCAGCTGGCGAAAAGGAAAGCGGAGGGGCCTGCACTGCGCGTGCGCTGTGGCTGTAGAGGCAAACTCGAATCGGGGGAGACTCGCTCAATATGAAACCCAGTAATACTAATGTGACTGCATAGACTTTCGTTTTAAACGCATCTATTGTATATACGTACACACACACGCACATGGACGAATTCGCATTCGCGCGCGCGCGCGCGCGCGCACACACACACACACACACACACACACACACACACACACACACACACACACACACACCATGCAGGAAGTATTGCAAGGCGCTTCCATTGACTTGTATATTACTGTAGCTAAAAAACCCTAAATAAAGCTGAATCCCTCCCTAACCTTAACCTGTTATCAAAATCAGTTTTTGGATCATTTATGTTTTATATATTGATTGTGTGTGTGTGTGTGTGTAATTTTGTATATAGGTTCGCATGAATTGAGTCTTGTTAATTGTAGACTATCCTCATTATGTTTGAGTCTTTACGTGGTGACCAGTTGTCACACACCCAAACAAGCTCAATCAAATGTTATCAGAAGTACTGTATAATACAGCCATTAAAAGAAACTATAACACAAATCCACCGGTACACACATGCACTCACATGCGCGCGCACACACACACAGAAATGAATGTGTGTGTTGGTACATGTATGTGAATGGTTCTCCCTGAGACCAGGGATGTGTTGTCATGTAGATGTGACTTTGATACTGCGTAAGTATGTTATAATACCATCTCTCCTTCTGTTTTTTCTGTACATGTGTGTACCTCTTGACACCGACATTTCACAAACCATCATAACATTTCCACCCTTGAAGACCAGATTACCCAAATAGGTCAACACTGAAAACCTTTTTTACTGAAGCATGCCCAGTGGCAATATAGTTTAGTCTAAGACCACAGAATTCCCCTCTTTCTCTGATATCGGCTTCCAAAGCGAACATGATCATGAATTTCTCTTCAGAAGAGAGGAAAAGTTCTGAGTGGCATTTTCACAAAGAGGAATGTTGCTGTTATCCGCCAGTCTGACAGAAATCCCCCACGATCCTCCTGTTTTGCCTCAGCTAATTACTGAGCCACTCATGTCCATTGTCTATTGATCACTTTGCATGAGCAGCTCAGTTTTAGCATAAATCATGAATATTTCTCTGCGTTAGATAATGAAAGGATGACACCCACAGCCTCAGTGTCAGGTGGCAGGAAGAATAAAATGGAGAGAAACTGCAGGAGAGAATGAAGAGGGATACTCATATCTACCTGGCATTTGAATTGTTTTTAATTAGTATTTTTCCACACACACACCCCCCCCACACACACACATACATACACACACATTTGGAAAAGAACAAGCTGGCACAGAATGGGGTTTTTTTCTTTCTGGGTTTGTTGAAAGAAGAGGTGTAAAGATTGAATAATGACACACTCCTCAATACATGACTCAGTCTTCGAAAGTTTCACAGTCCCATTTTAATCAACTACATACAGTAAGAGACACTCCCCACTCCAACATCCTCACCCCTGCGGCTCGAGTGGAGCGGCATTGTGGGGGTTAGGATGTGGTGACATCAGAGGAAATGTCAGAGCTGGTGGGCAGCGGTGTTAAAGAGGGCCCAGCTCCCGGCCTGAAAGACTGACCGACTTGTTTGGACCGTTGGAAAGGTCAGACATTCGTGGAGTTTAAAACTGGTACTGTTAAACATGTCTTACAGGTGACTGGGGAAAGGAACAGAAGTATGTTGTTGTAATTTGTAACAAAAAATGGATCGCACGATTGCAGTAGAGCTGTTTTTATGACTCGGAAAATGCAGAAACTTGTAGGGGTCGAAATGGAATGAAGAAATTCGATGATTTTGTGTACTTTATTAGTTTACTGTTATAGTAACCAATTAATGACCCACCACAGCTTATAAAATGAACTAGGGATAAAACCAGATTTCTGTCTGACAACTTCATCTGAAGTCTGTGCCGTTTGAGACAGACTCTATGTAAATTAGCTTGGCTCTGATTGTTAATTAGGGCTTTGGCGGATCAGTATTCATGAGCGCGTGCGGCACGCTGCTCTCGCCGGGCGCGTCTGTGCCACGCCGTGTCGAGCGCGAGAGCCGATACGGCTGCAGTGGCCGCTAGGAACGGAAAGTGTCGCCAGCGCGCCGGAATACTGATGAGGAGGGTGAAAAACGCACCGGTCCGCGAGGGGAAGCCAGCCGTCCCCCCCGTCTAACCCATCGCCATCTCAGAAGACGCCCTTCAAGAAGCATATTAAATGTGAGGAGTATGTCAGCCTCTCTCTCTCTCTCTCTCTGTGTGTGTGTGTGTGTGTGTGTGTGTGTGAGAGAGAGAGAGAGAGGCCTAATGCAATTGTTAGCCTATACTTGTGCTATTCTTAACGTTACACAAGTTTCCTTGTGTAAGACAAATATGCATGTGTGTCAAACCATCATCTTTTCAAAGAGTTTACGATTTTATTTATTTATTTGGGGGGGGGGGTGTGTGTGTGTGTGTGTGTGTATATTTTACTCTCTCCCCGCTGCCGACGCCCGTTGCTAAATAGAGGCCAATCAAGTCAACCCGAGACCTACCGTGACGTGCTACCGTCGTTACGAACGGGCAGGAGAAGGCGCCGTGAGAATGAACAGATGAAGGGTGAACGGCGGAGAAGACACGGACGGTCGAAGTCACACTACAGCCCCTGCAGCCTTCGGAGTGACCACCCCTGCAAGGAAGAGTGAGCAAGACTGCCAGAACTAATGCACGGGTCTCTGCTCTATCGCCGTCGGTACAGCAGAAAGGTTTCACGCCGCTCTGCAGTCAACAACACGGACGTGGTTCAGCGGGTCTTCGGACCCCCGGGTCTTTTCTGTATGCTACCTGTATGTGCCTCTGCTGAGCCTGTACGCCCTTTTTAGAGTATCAACAGCACCCTCCAGAATTATTTTCTTTTACAAGAGAAAAAAGGCAAGAAAAAAAAAATCTTCGTGGTTTATCAGCTTGATCATGTTTCACTGAAAATAATGCTATCGTTTCAGCAAGATGAAAAGATCGAAAAGAAAAAGGACAGTTTCCCCCCCTTTTTACAACTACTGGCATCCCTGCCCCAAATATTTCCTATGTGCCATGACAACAGTCCCGAGTATCCTCTTTTCGTGCTGGATAACGTAGGAAAATGTGCATAAAAGCATCCGAAACCACAAACCATTCCTCCACACCAAATCTGACCCAGATTCAGTCCTTGGCCAGGGCTTGTGCACTCTCTTACATTTACATGTATTTACATTTACAGCATTTAGGTGACGCGTTTATCCAAAGCGGCTTACAATCATGACGGAGTGCAGCTCGAGCAACCGACCCCTCTCTTTTCTTATTTCTCGGAACGTCTTCATCCCAACGCAGTGCCTCGTTCCCGTAGCTCCTCTGTCACAGGGCCTCCGGCCGTTGCAGGTACTAGGATTTGCGGCACGGGCACCAGATTCAGTGCCTCCACTCCTCAGCCATGGAATGTTCTCCCTGAGAACATCCCGTGACTGCGTCTACTTATCTTGTTTTGGGACTAAACTTAAAAAAATCATTAAAAAAAAAGTCTTAGAGGTACGATGTTTTTAAAATATGATTATGTTTTTTATGGCGCCCATGATGCCACACAAAATTCCTAAAGCTTTTGGAAGAAAAGCAGGAGCACACCATCGCAGTGCGGTTGTCTTTTTCTCTGCGTGACCTTGACTCTTTATGCCAAGCAGCCTTGTTTTTGCCCTTATCTGACCACAGAATCTAGTTGTGCTCAAAGCCTGGGTGACATTTAGCAAACTCTGGATGCTTATGTTTGTGGTTAGCCAACAACGGAGTCTTTTTTGCTGGAAAGCCTTCCAAACAGTTCCCAGTAGCCTTGCAAATAGTTTGTTAGCATAGAAATGGCATTTTAGTTTCGTAGCTGTTTTGGAGACTTGGTGACCTCAGGAAACGACCGTACAAATGTGATCCCACGATGCGGGTTCATCACGACTCCAGTTGTTTGAAATGTCTTCGTTACTGGCCTGATAGTTGAGTTGGGCATTTTCAGATGTGATTTCTGCCTGACTTATGTTCACTCAGAGTTTTGTCTCATTCCGTGATCTTTAGTTATGATTAATGACTAAGGTTAGTCTGCATTCCTCATATGTATACACTAAAACGTCAAAGATGAACAATTTAAGAGGCCCTGAATATGAAGAGCTGCTTAACATAGATAAAAACGAATGAAGTATTTGCCAAGAATTCCTAGGAGCGCCAATAATTGACAATTATGCTTTTAATGAGGATCTTTATGACCTCTCTAAAAGGTTAGATTTCTCACCTATGCTCAGTAGAATCAGTAGACAGTCTTCATAGTTCTGTTGATCATCTTTATGAAGGGAGCGGGTAGTTCTGGAGGGCATTACGCGTCAGACCTGGGTCTGTGCAGACTGCATATCAGACGTGACCCGGCGCGGGTAACTCTTTGTCGGATTTCCTTCGAAAAGCAAAAATGCCCCATTATCAGTGAGTGCTGCACATGGGGATCGACTAGCAACTTATTTGTAGCCGACTCGTTTATGCATCACCGGGCACTTGCGAGGGATTCTGCCCCCTAATGGAATTGATTTAGCCTCCGCGAGACTAGCAGTTGAAATAGCACGCATCAGTTCATGCTTCAACACAAACAAGCGCGTTTACAAATGCATTCATAACTAGATGTGGTGGAGAACTTAAGCTAAGGATAAAAGGTCGCTACTATATTGATTCACTTTTTTTTTTTAAACGAGTCCTCTGGCAATGTCAGATCTCCCTATTTCTGCCCGCGCGCTGTTTCTCTCCCTCCGAGCTCGAGGTCATTTATCGATCGTCTTTCTTTTTCTGTGCGCGCGGTAACGTTTTCTATTCTCGACAGAGCCGCGAGGAAGTAAAAAACATATCAAACAAACAGGTTACAACAATGAATAAATATAAGCGGGGCAGGAAACGCAAATAACAAGAAATAAAGGGATGGAAAAGAGGCTCCCGTAATGCTCCTCAGATATCTGGATATTGCGGGAGCTCGTTCGCGTTGTGAGCGTAAGGCTTAGCGCAGGGTGCAGAAATGAACATTAATGAAGATGATTTCACCCCTGCGTGGAGCCACGGCGCACTGGGTGTTTTTTTCCGTTCGAGTGACGCCACCTAGCGGCTATGGCTGGTCGCAGAATGCAAACAAAAGCAGCCAAGCCCGTATTATTAAGCTCTAATGGTTTCATCAGCAAATGATTGGATGTTTTTGAAGACCTAGACATGTGTGAGTTTGAAATGTATATCAAAACGTTATTTTATTTATGAAGATCATATGTACGAGTGCATTTCCTCGTATTCAGATTCCCCCCCCCTCAACAGTTCACTGCAGCAACATGCAGGGATGAGCCCATGGCAGTACTGATAGCAGGAGCTCCTGTTTTTAGTTCTTTGTTTTCTGTGATTTGTTGACAGCACCGTTACATTTAATGTTGGGTTTGGGCCTCCTTTTTTTTTTTTTTTCCGCGCAGGAGTGTGTACAATTTATTTCAACAGTTTTAAATTATTCTTGTAGATAACAGTGAAGCTGTGCAGTATGAAGAGTTTGCATATGTACAGTATTTTCATACCGACAACTGGTATAAGTTTGGTCAGACTCCTAGAATGCAACTCCATCACGTAGACTGCAAAGGATTTTAAATATTGTTTGACAATTATCAGCCTTAAAAATTGTACTCTTTGGAAAATTATGTGCAGACATTTGACAAAATCTCTAATAAACCAGAAAGTCCCTTTTGATTTAGTAAAACTAGCACAATGCACATAAATGGATAACCACTGCTGCACAGTGTCTACTAGCAAGTTAATGCATGCGTTTTATTTATGCATGTAAAACAGAAACAATAACAACATCATGCTACTTGGACAAGATATTTCAGAACTGTTATGAATCATCTAGCCTACCAAAATAACTCAGAATCAATGAGCCAATGCTCAGTACAACTGATAATGCTTAAAAAAAAAAAAAAAAAAAAAAAAAAAAATTAAAAAACAAAAAAACATGAATTTTAAAAAAAAAAAAAAAAAAAGGTCCAAAAAACAATGTGGTACACTGACACGCTCATCCAACCAGGAACCTTCCAAAGGTCATGATAACACACACCCTCTTCTGCCTGAGGAGACAAACATCTCTAATTAATTTTTGGTTTTTGATATTTGTGTACGTAAGCTGATGAATCATACATGTACTAAATTGTTTTTTTAATGAAAATGTGAAACTTGAATTAAAGGAAAAGGTCTGCCAAAGAAAGTTTATATTTATAGTTTATATTTTAAAGTTTAATTTCTAAAACGAAGCACTTTCAGTTCCAGCAATAACACCCAGATGGGGCCGGTACAGCCTTGATTCTGAAAACAGACACAGTTAGTGTTGAAGCACAATAACGATGTCAGAAATATAGTCTTTCGTGCAGCAGTGAGATTACCCCAGCTATGCTTTTTATATACTGTGGTGTAAACACACGCGCGCACACACACCTCAGGACTGTTACTAGATTCAGTTATAGATTTACAAAGGAGCTTGCAGAGGACAGAAGAGACCACTTAGACCAACCTTTCAGGACGGGGGACACAGCTATGAGTACAGGGGGAATGATGCCAGAAGTCTATACAGACTAGATTTTAACTTGTGTACACAGAACCGTTCTAACCCCAGCAGACGGGGCCCAAGTTTGATTCTTAAAGAAACTGTTTCTCTGCATTTAGCAAATGCTGAAGGGGTCAGCAAGTTGGAAAACTGTCTACAAAGACAGGCACAGAAAGGAGGAATGGGACTGTGTAATCTCAGTAAGCTATCTGCACAGATGATCTGTTCATTAACCTTTCTTGGACCAAAGAAAAACCAAACATTTTTTATGTTAGGTGCATTCATTAAATTGATGTCATTAAAACCAATGAGAGATTCTAGTGGCAGCCTGTGAAATGTTAATTGTGTGCAACGTGTATACCGAGGTCATAAAAGATTACCTTCTCATTCACTGTGTGTGCGCAGCGGGGAGTTCCAGGCGTGCCTTCTCGTAGCTGCCTCGCAGGAACCGAGCCTCTGAGAGCGTGAAGTTTTCCCGGTATTGCCCTTCAAGGGCTGCGGTCGAGAAGCTACTGATGGGAAGAAACTTTGAGAGCTCAACCCTGGAGAGGGTGGAGTTTGGGAGTTAAACCCCAGAGGGGGTGGGGTTTGGGAGGGCAAGGTTTGGGAGCAGAACCCTGGAAAGGGCAGGGACTGGGAGCGGAACCATTGAGCAGACGGAGCCAAAGGGAAGACTCTACTCCGGAGACTCTGAGCTCTCTGAGAGACCGCCAAAGCAAAGAGAGACACGGTGCTTAGAGAAGGAGAGACATCACTGGAACGGAAGGTAGGGCTGAACAGGGAGTCTGGCTCAGGACGAGGTGCAAGCGCTGAACCAGGTTGGCGACTACTGCTAGAAGAATCCAGCTGAGATCGGGAAGAGTCTCGAGGCTGCACAGTAAGGGGTGATGGTCTAGAGTCAGAGGAATGGAGGTTAGAGCAAAGGGTTACAGCACAGCAGGAGTCGAGGATGTCAGGCATAGGGTCACTGCTGGAAGGCTTTGAGCACACAGTGCACACGTCTTCTCCCCGTTTCACTTTTCTTTCTCGCTCGCGTTCCTCCCAGGAGACAGAACGTGGTGGTGGACACCCGTCCTCCAGCTCTGCCGTCTCTCTGCACCTCATTCCTTCTTCAAACTCCTCCATCCGTCTGTCCAAGCCACCGCCGCCTTGAAACCTCCTCCTCTCCTTATGCTCCTCCACCCAATTCTTCTCTTTTCTTGCTGCTTCTAGAACACCCTGCTCACCGTTCCCGTCTTCTAGATTCTCACTTTGTGCACATGTTCTCTCAGTGCCATTCAGCTCCAGACTGTCAGGCTTCTTTGGTTCCAAGTTCTCTGCCTCATTATTTTTCTCCTCCAAATTTGATCCGTGTTTGTGAAAACTACTTCTGCTCTCTCTGTATTTTTCTACATTATCCCCCTGTTCTTCCTCCGAGACCTGGTCTTCCATCCTTTCCTTCACCTCTAGATGTTTCTCTGTAGATGCACTCACAGTTAACTTACCAAAGGCTTTCTCTGCAGCTTCTAGAATTCCCAGCCCACTGTTTCTTTCCTCTAGATTCTCACCTTCGCCATCTGTTTTTTCTGCAGTCCCCATCTTGCTGCTGTTCAGCTTTCGATTCTCGACCTCTTTTGGTTCTAAACTCTCCATCTCTGTGCTCCCCCACTCCAGATGATCCGTCTGTCCAGAGCCCGGAGTCTCCAGTCTCACAAGGACCTCGTAGTGCCTCAGGCTTGGCTGTCTTCTCCGGGGGACCACGGTGAATGTGGTGAGGCCCTCTCTCAGGGAGCAGTGCCTCAGCAACCCACAGCCTGGGGGCGCTATGGAATCAGGGTCAGAAACACTGGCTGGGGAGCTAGGCTCCGACTGCAGGGCTGGCGAATGAAACGCTGCTGGAGGTGAATGTGTGACAGAGCTAGAGAAGAGAAGACGAAAGAGCTGAATCAGTCACAGGCAAGTCAGCTTGTGCGCAGTAGAATCATCCAGGTGATGATGACTGTCTTCTGTCCCAGGGTTTGTGTTATGCAACAAAGCCTAGTTCCTATTTTTGTCTATATGTTGTTTGCAGGCATAATTTAATACAAGAAAGTTGGCAGCCAAAAAGAGGGAATGAATGAAAAATCAGGTAAAATACCCATCAGATGAGAGTTCTTGTTCCTGGGCCTTCAGTATGTCCATGTATTCATACAAGATCTCTGTCATTAGAGAGGGTGATGGGGTGGATGAACAGGCAGTTGTAAAAGCATCGTATTGGCTGGCACTGCGTACAGCCTCTTCTTGAGATTCGTCCAACAACGTGAGGTTAGGTGTGTCTCCGACCCAGCATCCCTCTGATGAGAAAGAAAACACCACCATGGCCTTATGATCTTCTTTGGGAGGGTTTCCTCCTCATCTGTATTCATAATACTGGTCTAAAGAGTCGTGTGGTGCCTCGTAAAAAGCAGGCCAAATACAGAGGTTATAGTGAACTTGGCTAAGAAATAAACTTTTATTAAAACTTGCAGTTTATGTTAAAAACAAAAGAGCTTTGAATTTGGAAATGCATGAAAACAATTCGTCATAAACACAACATTCATCACGAAAACATTTCAAGCATGTGTTACCACAGACAACTGGAGATGAGACTTGAAGGAAAAAATAATTAACTGAAAGAAAGCAACAAGAGAAAAATCAGATAAACAAAAACAACGAAATTCAGTAGCTTTTTAACTAATTACGTTGGACCAGAGCACACAATTTACAATCATTTAATACTGATTAATTATAAAATAATCCTTTGCTGACTCTAATCAGTTCTGTTAATAAAGGATACAAAATATGCAAGATATTTATCAAATGATGGCACCATTAATACAAATGTGGGTACAGAGTGATGGGAAAACAAGATATCAATTAAAATCTTATTACAACTGGGCTGCAGGTAAATGATATTTCATATTTGGCATGAAAGCTGACCTGATCATTATTTTTTTAAGAGTGTCATTTGGAGTTTACTAAATTACAAAAGTAATTTCGTAAGTCCAAAGACTTTTTCTGCTGTCAAACAATAGCAAACCGACGTCCTTTCCACAACACATCACCCAAACTGTATGTAGCTTTGCCCCTCGTGATGACATAAACCTAAAAATGTATGATTATGAATGTATGAAATCCAAGGCCACAGTTCTAAGATCATTTCTTGCCATTTGCTTCATAACGAATACAGTTAGACTGCCAAGGTTAACGAGCTGATCCAGTTTCAGTTTTTCCACTCAGAGACACTTCAAGCACAGACAGCATGACTGACACTGACAGGGATGATGGGAAAATGACAGTGGGCTGACAGACAGTGAAGAGGAAGTGAGCCAGTGAGCAGGAGGGAGAGAGAGAGGAAGGTGAGCCAAACGGGCTCCTAAGCGCCACCTCCTGGTAGGACTGAACAAAAGCAGAGGAGCTTAATGAAGTAGGTGAACAGAAACTTTCCTTTGCTTAGCAGCTTTGTCCAAGTTAGCCAATCACTTGCTTAAAATGTGTGCTAATCCACAAATTCGGCTTCATAACAGAAGACTTTTTGCATTGTAGGTTATATCACTGCTGTGTGATCTGATTATTCCAGATAGTTTCTTATGTGGCCATATGGATACTGTGTAAGTGAATAGGTGGGTCCATACCTTCATCACTACAATCCGGTAAGGCGGAGTTAATGCATGGAGGGGGAGGGGCTCTTTGTTTTTTCCTTTTAAGAGAGGACTCAGTACAAGAAACACGACTAAGCACACCCTGCGCACGCACGCACGCACACACACACACACACACACACACACACACACACACACACACACACACACACACACACAGTCAATCATCTTCAAGATTAAAAACACTGAGAATGTTTATATTCCACCTATTGCAGTCCTTTTAACACTGTAATATAATGTTAACTGATCCCCACTAAATCCCACCCTGTCGCTTTGTTTACACACCTCGTCACCAGTGGCAGCTGGCAGAGAGACAGACTGGCTGGAGCCCTGGAAGCACAGCATTCTGGGAGGCTGCGGCGCCCGCCTCTTCTTGGGGATGTTAACGGGTGGTGCGGGCGTGGCCAAGTGCACCTGAGGACAACTTGCACCGACCACTTGGTGATTATTCCCGGGGGGACACACGAGAGCGCCACTGATGCTGGGTGTCCGCTGTGGAAGCCAAGGGAATAACCAATCAGGTAACCCAGGAAATGGGAAAGAACAGCGACCGTTTAGAACACTGCTGATGAAGACAAACAGAAACACACGATATCTGCTTATCTGAGCAGGAAAATGCTGCTGCTTTCAAAACACTATATGCAAATTAGCCTGAGCAAGAGAGTCAGGCTTGTAAAACTGTGATCAGGACAGATGGAGACCAAATGACAATCAATATATGAGCTCTCTGCACAATGTTTCTGACTGTTCACTAGTGACAGCACTATTTAAAATCACTATTTTGTGATACAGTCAAAATGTTTGCCCGTATATAACAATGTATACATTTAAATGATTAAATAATGATGTGGAGATTTTTTTTTTTTAATCAAACCAAGTTCAGTCAGTATAAATTACCTTTGTTGTTTCAACATGAGTAAAAAGGGTAAGAATGAATGATTTCTCAAAACAACAATTTATTTTTAGGATGCCAAACCCCACTGGCTCTTTCTGAGCGCAAGTAACTGACGAAACAGGCACGATTAACTATTCATGGCAGTCTCCTCAAAGCTCTACTATAGGCTGATCTTCACAGCTTGCTAAACACACAGGAGCACAGGGAGAAGACAACCAGACCTCTTCTGTCATTTTCTTGCTTCTCCGGAACAAGCTAAAGAGTCCCCTGTTCTCCTTTTCTTCCTGCCCTTTCTTTACGGTCGTCAGCTTTTCCTTTTTGCAACCTAAATGGACAAATGTGAACGCTATTCAGAATCAGTCCTTGAAAAGTGCTTTCGTACACCGTACAGTCCACAGATAAGTGGGCAGTGACATTTTTCTTTGCTGTTTGGAAACAACTATTAATAACAGCCTTAATTCAACACCACAGGAAAAGGATGAAGACTATTTTTAAAAACAGTTTCTAGAAGATTAACCTGGAGCACAGGTGTGAAATGAAACATGACTGCCAGTAGAACAGGCTGCCTTGTTTTTACTGATGATATCATTGCTGACTGTAACAGCTGAATTAATTCTGAAGTGTACAGCTCGGCTCCTGTGAATTCTGGGGCGTACAGCTCGGCTCCAGTGAATTCTGGGGCGTACAGCTCAGATCCAACTGACACCGAAGTTAGTGGATGCCACTTTGCTGTTAACCAAAATCCCACTACCGGATTTTTCTTTCCAGGTAAGAATGTCCCATTCATATACTGCCTGCACTTTAGGACCTGCCAGACCAGCCTTCAGTTGCCGAGGGCCCCCAGCACCCAGGGGCATGCAGTACCTTTATGAGTGGGAGCTGTTGTGTCCTTCGAAGCACTTGAAACAGCTACAATAGGATGAAGAGTGATTAGTTTTAAATAGCAAAGCTCATGGCTCCTCCTATAAGAAGATACACACTTAATTTTTTTTTTACCTTTTGTGTCTTTGGCATACAGATCTCTGATGCCATAGTCATTGAGGGTTTTGGTGAGATCCAGAGGGTGTTCAGATTGGCTATCTCTCAGCAAGATGGTAGAGTTCGGGTCAAATTCACACTTGTCACACACAGCAGGCAATAGCTCAGCCAGGGGAACCCTGGGATTGACTCGCACCACAGCCTTATGGGACTGCCTGTAGTTTATTATCAGACGCACTGTTGCCTGGGAAATTGAGTTAAAATGTTCACAGTACAGATGTATAAAAATAGATGTATAAAATCAGTGTCAAATATGAGTCACGATTCTCATTTGACTTACTATTGGCATGTTAGGCACTCTTTTAGTATTGTCTTCACTTCCCTTAGGCTTAAGCACAACTCGTTCCGCTTCCAGGGAGCCAATCAAAGAGCTTGGCTTGAATTTGATATGGTTCTGATTGGTGGAGATAAGCTCAATAAAGTGGTCTGATGGGTTCAAGTGGTACTGAGCACACAGACTGATCAACAAGTCCATCACTGGTTTACTGTAGGAACAAACACACACACACACACACACACACACACACACACACACACACACAGTTCTAGAGATTCCATTTCAGTTCTCCCTCACACACTCCGTCCGTCTGTCTGTCTCACCTGCTGTTTACTGTAACTGATGTCTCCTGTCCTCCTGGAACCTGCACAGTCAGTGACAGATCTCCATCCGCCACATCCTCCTGCTCCATTGTGTGTCTGTAGATGGAGTCAGTCTTCAGGGAAGGGCGTTCTGGAATTTCCGCCATTTGTGTCCTATTACTGGAGAAGTGAAATAATTGTTGTTCACATTCAGATCGCCACACGTCCAGAAAAACAGAACACGGTTTTTACTGAACCTGCATACTTACTGAATGGTTCGCTGAGCACTTCTATGGCCTTATTTTGTTAAACAGAAATGTTCATGCACACAGATACAATAAGCAGAAATACATTCTCCCACTCTCATGAAGGGTATATTTTTAGGATGCTTGCAGGCTGAAAAGTGCTACATGCCTCACTGTCACTCTGCTAGCACCAGGCAGTGGAATGCCACGCATGTTCCGCCTGTCTGATCCTGTACACAAACACACACACGAGGCCATAAACGGAACACTGGAAGCAGATTTTTGATTGAAGTGAGAACGCTAGCTGCACATCAGCTCATGGTCGAGGGTTTGGGCCTCATGGGTTGGGCCAAGGTTCACCGCAGCTGCGCGCTGTTTTACGCCGCCTGGGCACAGCGCGTTAGAGCGACGCGACGCAGCCACGGACCGTCGAACACAAACGCGCACGCCCCGGAAGACGCGCACCTGCCTCCACTCTGGCCAGTAATTGCGTAACATTCACCTCAACTAGATTGCTGGACATTTAACATTCAACGTTTGGGTTAAAGTAGTTTGTATGACGCGTTCAGTTTCCAGCAAGTTATTTTTTGCATTATTAAAGCTTGTAGTAAAGTTTACGTTTGAACATACCTGTGTACTTTTCGAGATTTCGAGTCTAGATTTGCCCTTTCTTTTATACATGTACATCTGACATTCCTTTAACCAAACGTAAGGAGAGTTAACTACTCCAGCCTGCAGCATTAACTAATGCATTAAAGCATTACCAGACTCAAACGCGTGCACATCCACAGACGGGATTTAACCCACATCGCATGCTTACCCGCCTCTCGATCCTTCTGTAAAACGCCTGTCAGCCGGTGTGTTACTGAGAGGGGCAATCCGAGGTCTGGGTAATCTGGTGGTGCCACAGGGACCGGCCCCGTTCAGTGACGTCGGCAGAGCGGGTCCCTGCGCGCGCCTGTCACTCGTGACCGTGAAGGGAGGTGGAAGTGTGCGACGTTGCCGGTTTGCGTTTCCATGTCCGACAGTAAGGTTGCACGACTTTATCGCTGTCGTTGATGAGCGGGTTTTTGAATAACTGAGAAATAGTCTGATAATTTTGAGGTCCAGTAGAGGGCAGCGTTCTGCATTTTTTAAAAAGTGGCCCAAGAATGTCGTCAATTTAACAATATTCAGTAAGTTATCCCCTTTCCAGTTCAAACAATTACATAGAGACTGGAACCGTTGATAATGCCAGGCTGAAATGAACCAGTGTCACCTTATCGTACTTTGATTATAAATTAATTTGATCTTTTATTTTGTTGCTCATGGGACATTTTTTTTTTAAATCTCTGAGTTGAACGTTCACTTTTTTTCCCTCAGAATAGACGACTCTGAACACCAAGGTAGTGAGAGTGCACATATGTGTTATGTACTACATGACGCTGGAAGATTCAGGAATGTCTGGCAGCCAATCACACTCGAGTCTATAAATCAGATTACCTTTAAGGTCTCATCATGTGCACAGACAGTTAAAAGGCGTGTGTGTGTGTGTGTGTGTGTGTGTGTGTGTGTGTGTGTGTGTGTGTGTGTGTGTGTGTGTGTATACGCCTTGTTTCCATTCACAATAACATTAATTCAACCTACTCAGTCACTGCTGAAACTATGACAGTAATTATTATATTTGATACACTTCTTAAAGTACAATCTATTGATCTCATATTCAGAGCTTGTTCCTGTGCTGCCATGATTAGTGCCTCCATTCTGTCCTTCAACCTTTTCATATATATATATATATGTGTGTGTGTGTGTGTGTGTGTGTGTGTGTGTATGTATATGTATATATAATCATACAGGGTGGAAAGTTGTTTCTTCAACTACTTCTGTAGAGTTGCTGTTTCTGTTGTGTTGAATTTCATGATTGTCTGAGTCTAACAGTATACCTCTTCTTCCTAATTTTCACTGTCAGATGAATACAGACACACACACACACCTATTATTCACAAAGGAAAGTGTGTGTGTGTGTGTGTGTGTGTGTGTGTGTGTGTGTGTGTGTGTGTGTGTGTGTGTCTGTTCATGTATGCCAGAGAGAGAGAGAGAGAGAGAGAGAGAGAGAGAGAGAGGTAATAACATGACCTCATTTCCTCTGGGTCCAGGTTATTATACCCGTACTGTAGCCCAGTTTACTCGACGCTTTCTCCAATTTTCCACATACTCGTCAACCCAACAGGAAAAGTAAACCCTCCGTTTACAAATTTGTGTGACTGTGTTTGTGTGCCTGTGTCCGCATGTGTCTCTGAATACATAATCACGTAAATGCAGGTTGTTATGTGTCAGGATGGTGGAACGGGATATTAGGCACAGTAACTCTAATGAGAAAGGTCAACCTCCACATGACAGTGCTAATGCACTGTGTGTGTGTGTGTGTGTGTGTGTGTGTGTGTGAGAGAGAGAGAGAGAGAGAGAGAGAGAGAGAGAGAGAGAGAGAGAGAGAAAAAGAGAGAGCGAGAGCATTTATTATTGTAGGTTATCCATAGAGATAATCCTCTCGAGATGTTGACATACGTCCAGCTGGTGGCGTAAAATAGGCACGTCGCACTTCTCTCTGGCCGAATATTACAACCACCTACTAAACCGTTTCTCCAGCTCCTTTCAGCTCACTGGCACACGGGAAACCTGACTTCCCGTATCCTATGTCCTGTCTGGAAAACAGCCTCGCGGCCGCAAGTGTTTAATGAGGGACATTCACCGAATGTCAAAACCGGGGCGATGCGTCATGCATCAGCAGAAGCCTCGCGGCTCGACGCGGTTACGCGGAAGAATCTCTGTAATGCAGTAAATGACCAGGCGTCTCTAGACTTTTAGTTGTTCAAGAATAAAATAAAAAGGCATTATCAGTAGCAGATAACGAGCATTATGTACATGTTCTGGGTTTCAAAGCCTTAACATTGCTTATGTGTCATTTATATGATATCTATGATAAAGAGTTGGTGAAGTTAGAGGTTCTTAGGCAATGGCTTAGCGCTTAGCACAAAATTCTGGCTTAGCGCAAAATTCTGGGGCAGAAGCAGGATGGAGGCCCTTTTAACAATTTCTTTACATTTACGATCCCCTCCTGGAGGGCCGGGGGCGGTCTAAGCTCGAATCCCCCCTGCAGTGCGTAGCCTACCCCGCTGGTGCTGTTTTGTTTAGTCTTCAGAACATGTAACACAACCGTGAGTCCTTAGACGTAAAATTGGTGTCTGTCGTGCACCACTGTTACCATCAGAGGGCGCCAGTGAGCAGTCCTACGTGTGCCTCTCCCACGCCTCAGGTGCTATGTTTGTGCGTAACTGACAGCATGACGCTCTCAAGGGTGGGTAAGCGTCATCGGATTTAACTATATCGTGAATCTGATACATTACAGTAAATACATTAGAGTCTAATACAGTGATATTATATTTTATAAACTTCATTAAGGGCAAAACAACGACGACTGTACAACGACTGAATAATAACAACACATCTCCGGAAAAATTATGCTGTACCTAACGTTACGACAAAGGAGTTATTCAATGTGTTCAAATGACTCACAATATATCGAAGACACCTCACTGTTTCTTGTGTTATGAATAAGTGGTATGCAATATTAATATGCAGGTGAGAAGTCTACACACAACCAGGACTACGCTGATATTGCCATTTTTATTTAATCAGCTTTAGATGTTATAGTTGCTATCACTCCACAACACAACAATGACATAAGATGTTCTCCGACTAAAGGACATGCTACCTGTTATAACACAACCAATACCATTAGTACTGCACATCAGATCTGCTTGCTTCTGTTATACAGCGCAGGTTCCACTAAACATAAAAACAGGTGCATATAACCCATGCTCGCCTTTAGGTTATCCGATATCTGTTTAGGTTCCAAGTGCAGGTGTACGGTATGGTGGCGCGTGCAGACGGTCGAACGGCGTCGTGATACTCGCGCACGCGTCACTCCCATCACCGAGCCACCGACAACCGGAAGCGCGTATTGGTGATACATGGCCAGACGAGCGACGTCCGAGAGCGCATTTTAAGTGGGTAAATAACCGTACAGTTTACGTCTAACAAGAATCGTGCTTGTTTTTGGGGTGTATGTGTGTGTGTGCGCGTGTGTGTGTGAGAGAGAGAGGGGACAAATACGGCCTTGAGAATCAAAGGTGAAATAAGATAACCGGAGTTCACCGTCACGCAAGCTCGCGCAGGCAGGCTTTGCCATGGTGAGTAGCCAAAAGATCAATCCAGAAACGCCTGGAAATGTGTGGAAAATGTAGATGATGGACAGAAGTTACACAGCTGCTTGTTCTGAGTCATTTATATCAGTCATAGAAGCGTCATACCGCACAAAAGCAAGCGATCAGACGACAGCGCACCGTGGTTTGCAAATCTGCCTTCATGAAAAGCATACTATAGAAAATATTTTATTGTCTTTGGTTTTTAAATGAGGATTTCCTTCGTTCGGGCGTGTTTCGTGTGTTTGAGTGTAGTGGACAGGTGACTGAATTCGCCTTATTGCGTTACCGGCGCTCGCAGCCCGTTAATAGGCGGTAATAAGAACGATCTGCGCGGATGAGACGCGTTCAAACGGACTGAAGTCAGTGTCGCACTTTATCACCTTACACATGCATGGCCGTGTTGCATCCCCTTAAAACAGACCCGAGCGGTGAGTAACAGTCGCGTTTGCGTTCCCGCTGCTGCCTACTGCGGTCATTTCATCTGCCTTGTGCAGGATGTCATTAATACGTGGACGCCGCGCGGGTGGCGAGTGGCCGCGCGAGTGTTAGCGATGCAGATTTGTATTTCTGCATTTCTGATGGCAAAAGAATTTCTGCGGCTCCTGTCATGGCCGCGTAAACCATAAATTATATTGCTAACGACTGTCATTGAACAGGGGCACAAGTGCGACCCCCTCCTCTCATCTCCACACCCACCTACCGACGCTCGCGGGCTGAAAAAGAGATGAAAAAATCGTACGATCTTAAAATCACAGTTATGTGGCCAGACCTAGCAAAGACGCTAACGTTTAATTCTACAAAAGCGCTTTGCTTTAATTGATTTGGATGGAGCATTTCGGTCAATAAAACGGCACGCCCAGAGACGTTTTTGTTGTCGCCTAGACACCGTTTAACCCTTTGGGTGCATTCTTGTTACGCGGAATGACATCAATCTCGGTCTTTCAGTCGATCTGGTTCTGTGGCGCTGAGGCCAAGGGTCTGCGGAAAACGGGCATCTTTTTGATGAACAACTTCTTATTCGGCCGCGCAAACCGTGCCTTGTCTGGACTCCGGTGTGCTCGGGTGGACTCCGGTAAACTGGAGCCTGCAGTACGGAAATAAACGGAGACGTCAACATGGCGACAGCTGCTTCGCCCCTGCGCTCGAGATGAATTCAGTGCCATAAAGGTAGGGCCCTCAGCTCACCTGCGTCCTAACCGCAGGACGTGTGTTTCTTCAAATACGCAACGTTAAGAAACAGCCGGTATGGGCCAAAAATGTCGTGACAGCCACGCGCTCTCTAGTGACCTTGTGCATCACTCAGAACCCTTTTGTATTGACGACAGCTCTTGGGGCATCTACATGCTGAACGGTAGCTATGCTAGAATGAGTTCTAATCGTTTAATATCTTCTAAGGACACCGCCTGTTTGCACATATCTTGTTTACTGTCTCCCTTCTGGAATGTTTTCTTTGAGGACATCTTTAGCAAAATGCGCTAGCTGGTAAAGACTTTTGGACTTCATCCCGCTATCTATAATCCTGATAGAGCCGAAGATATCTTACAGTTACAATGTGTCGCTAACAGGTGTGTGTGTGTGCGTGTGTGTGTGTGTGTGTGTGTGTGTGTGTGTGTGTGTGTGTGTGTGTGTACGTGCGCGCACGGGCGTGTTTATGTTGGTCAGTGGATCCTAACAGTGTTGTCAGGTTTAGCTGCAGAAGCCTAACGTTATTTTATCGTCCGTGTGGCATTCGTCGGCGTATATATATTTAAAAACGTTAACGTAACGTACAGTAACGTAACGCACGTATTTAACGTTTGCACCGAAGTGGCATGCGTCCTGTCTCGGAGGAAGCGCGTGGCTGGTGGCCCAGCAGCGTCCGGGCGAAGCGCGCACCTGTGATTCAGAACCATGGACAGTGGCGTCCAGTCTCCATTAACGTACGCGAGGGCTTACGATTTTAATAAATATATGAGAAATGTGTTACCAAACGACCAAGAACCTCCAGTCTGTAGTTGGCCTGACATTTGTCTTACGTCGAAGTTACTAGACGTGCGTGTTACAGTTTTGGGCGCGTCTTATCAGCTACTGCAGGAGTCACTCCGCGTGCTTGGTTGATTCGTTTTAGACCCATTTAGGTGCCGCGGGGCTATACAACACTACATTCTTACACTAAAGGGATATAATACTAAAATACTCAAGGACTATAAAAGTCACATATATATGTATGACTTTCTAACTAGGAGAGTGTTTTGGAAGAAGCAGAAATACCTAATTTGTTTAAGGTTGAGCTTACCAGGGACATTAGATTCAATTTTCAAGTCTCTTCCACCCACCACAAGAACACACACACACACACACACACACACACACACACACACACGTGTTGTGTGGTACAGATGTGATTAAACCTAAGGTGGTGTATTTTCTGCAGTGATGGCCACTGGCTTATTTTTTAGCCATGGATACTTGATCAGGTTGTAATTGTGTACTATGTATATCAGCACTCACAGTCAAGGATTTAAATGAGCAGGGTGAAGAGGCTGCAGAGCAAAACAAACACCAAAACACAGACAGAATAAATTAATAAGCACTGAGCATCATAAAGAGTCCAGAACGGTTTGTTGTTGCTAATTGTCCGCAGTGAAGTCACGCCCATGCTGTTGTTAGCAAGTGTGGTGTCCTGATCCGTAGTCCTGAAGTCCTGCGGGTGCAGACTGAGGTGTTACATGTGCAGCCAGTGAAGAATGCCTCCACAACACTTTGTTTCTGGATTTAAATTCTAGGAGAATTTCTCTTAGTGAGATTGTGTATTTGTTGCTGCTCCTGTTATTGGTTTTGTTTTTTGCTTTTTGCTGTATTTTCCCTGTTTTAACATTTTTTTTTGTGCCAGTTTATAGCAGCAGATACGGACAATGCCCATTAATGGATTTTCTTCCCGTGACTCCTCCTTGTTTTAAAACTCAGAAGAAAGTGTCTTGGCCCATTTTAATTAGGGAACACACAAGTGCAGGGTACAGTAGACACTGTGTGTGTGTATGTGTGTGTATATATACAATGGCAATGGAAAGCGTGACAAAATAGCTTTTGATATTTCCCGTTGTCTCAGTGCTGCCAGACCACTGGGGGTAGGGTTACAGCAGGCCAGGGCTCAGGGTAAATGGCTCTCCTGAGATCTGTCTCTTTCTGGAGGGGGGTTTGGTTGGTAGGTGGTGGGTGCAAGAGGGAGTTGTTTGTGACTGTGCTCTCAAAAGGGAACAGACTGCGCTGTTGGGGCGTTGCTGAGGCACTCAAGTGGGAGAGACAAGAAGACAGTGTGCACTTGCCATTTGCAAACACACACACACACACACACACACACACACGCACATGTGCATGTGCACGGACAAACACATGCACTTACATTGCATGTTTCGTGTCTGCTGCTAAGCGTAGGATTAGATGTGAATGCTGTTCTGTTGTGTTGCACAGAGTATCTGGCGCTTGAATGGATGGTGGCCCTGTGAGTCAGAGGGGTCCCAGGAGTGACGTAGATCAAAGACACTCAGACACCACCGCTGCAGAGACTCTTGTGGCTGCTCTGAGATCAGGGCCAAATGATAAATGCTGACCCACTGCACCCAACTGTATTTCGGGATTAATGTTAGCAGAACCTTTTATCAATCTGTTTAATGGGATTTAAATAGTATTTTGGCCACTTATCAGCCAGGTTACAGTAACATTGTGTGAAAAGGCTTGAAAATGTGGCATTATGATGACTATTTGTAGGCTGGTTTTTCCCTGTTGAGATCTGGAATCACCAGACTGCACTAGGCATTTTGGTGTTCTACCTAGTCTAACAGGTGAGCTGGAATTGGGGAGATCTGTAATACAACAGACTGAACTCAGATGTTCGCAGATAAATGCAGACAAGTTTTATTTAGAGAGCGGTGATCCAAAGCTGTAGTCATTAAACAAAAGCAGGTCAAAGTCCTGAGAAGGCAAAAACAGGATACGCATATGTGTAAACAAGACAAAAGTCCAAAGTATACAAAAGCAGAGAGTAGTGTGAGAAGGTGAACAGATGAGAGAAGGGTCAGGCAGGACACATTCAGTAACCAGGGGAGGCAGATCGAAGGAACTGGCTCTGATTGGTGGAACTGGATTGAGTGACAGGTGGGCCATTGATGGAGTCTGATGGAGAAAGTAGTCAGGGCAGGGAGAGTGATTATATCATTAAAGTGTACAGTGACTATATCACTAAAGTGTAGGGTGACAATATCACTAAAATGTAGGGTGACAATATCACTAAAATGTAGGGTGAAGATATCACTAAAGTGTACAGTGACTATATCACTGAAGTGTACAATGACAATATCACTAAAGTGTACAGTGACTTTATCACTAACGTGTAGGGTGACAATATCACTAAGTGTACAGTGACTATATCACTGAAGTATAGGGTGACTATCACTAAAGTATACAGTGACTATATAACTAAAGTGTACAGTGACTATATCACTAAAGTGTACAATGAGTATATCACTAAAGTGTACAGTGACTTTATCACTAACGTGTAGGGTGACAATATCACTAAGTGTACAGTGACTATATCACTGAAGTATAGGGTGACTATCACTAAAGTATACAGTGACTATATCACTAAAGTGTAGGGTGACAATATCACTAAAGTGTACAGTGACTATATCACGAAAGTGTAGGGTGACAATATCACTAAAATGTATGGTGACAATATCACTAAAGTGTACAATGACAATATCACTAAAGTGTACACTGACTATATCACTAAAGTGTACAGTGACTATATCACGAAAGTGTAGGGTGACAATATCACTAAAATGTATGGTGACAATATCACTAAAGTGTACAATGACAATATCACTAAAGTGTACACTGACTATATCACTAAAGTGCACAGTGACTATATCACTAAGGTGTACAGTGACTATATCACTAAAGTGTAGGGTGACATCACTAAAATGTATGGTGACAATATCACTAAAGTGTACAGTGACTATATCACCAAGGTGTACAGTGACTATATCACTAAAGTTTAGGGTGACAATATCACTAAAGTGTACAGTGACTATATCACTAAAGTGTACAATGACAATATCACTAGTGTAGGGTGACAATATCACTATAGTGTACAGTGACTATATCACTAAAGTGTACAATGACAATATCACTAAAGTGTAGGGTGACAATATCACTAAAGTGTACAGTGACTATATCACTAAAGTGTACAATGACAATATCACTAAAGTGTACAATGACTAGTGTAGGGTGACAATATCACTAAAGTGTACAGTGACTATATCACTGAAGTATAGGGTGACTATCACTAAAGTATACAGTGACTATATCACTAAAGTGTACAGTGACTATATCACTAAAGTGTACAATGACAATATCACTAAAGTGTAGGGTGACAATATCACTAAAGTGTACAGTGACTATATCACGAAAGTGTAGGGTGACAATATCACTAAAATGTATGGTGACAATATCACTAAAGTGTACAATGACAATATCACTAAAGTGTACACTGACTATATCACTAAAGTGTACAGTGACTATATCACGAAAGTGTAGGGTGACAATATCACTAAAATGTATGGTGACAATATCACTAAAGTGTACAATGACAATATCACTAAAGTGTACACTGACTATATCACTAAAGTGTACAGTGACTATATCATGAAAGTGTAGGGTGACATCACTAAAATGTATGGTGACAATATCACTAAAGTGTACAGTGACTATATCACCAAGGTGTACAGTGACTATATCACTAAAGTTTAGGGTGACAATATCACTAAAGTGTACAGTGACTATATCACTAAAGTGTACAATGACAATATCACTAGTGTAGGGTGACAATATCACTATAGTGTACAGTGACTAGTGTAGGGTGACAATATCACTAAAGTGTACAGTGACTATATCACTGAAGTATAGGGTGACTATCACTAAAGTATACAGTGACTATATCACTAAAGTGTACAGTGACTATATCACTAAAGTGTACAATGACAATATCACTAAAGTGTACACTGACTATATCACTAAAGTGTACAGTGACTATATCACTGAAGTATAGGGTGACTATCACTAAAGTATACAGTGACTATATCACTAAAGTGTACAGTGACTATATCACGAAAGTGTAGGGTGACAATATCATTAAAATGTATGGTGACAATATCACTAAAGTGTACAATGACAATATCATTAAAGTGTACACTGACTATATCACTAAAGTGTACAGTGACTATATCACGAAAGTGTAGGGTGACAATATCATTAAAATGTATGGTGACAATATCACTAAAGTGTACAATGACAATATCACTAAAGTGTACACTGACTATATCACTAAAGTGCACAGTGACTATATCACTAAGGTGTACAGTGACTATATCACTAAAGTTTAGGGTGACAATATCACTAAAGTGTACAGTGACTTTATCACTAAAGTGTACAATGACAATATCACTAGTGTAGGGTGACAATATCACTATAGTGTACAGTGACTATATCACTATAGTGTACAGTGACAATATCACTATAGTGTACAGTGACTATATCACTAAAGTGTACAATGACAATATCACTAAAGTGTACAGTGACTATATCACTAAAGTGTACAATGACAATATCACTAGTGTAGGGTGACAATATCACTAGAGTGTACAGTGACAATATCACTAAAGTGTACAGTGACAATATCACTAAAGTATAGAGTGACTAAAGTATAAGTGCAGGTACAAGGCAGGTGCTTCATAAAGTATCCAGCAAGTGCAGTTCTTAATGAAAACCACAGAAGATAATTGAACACTCATCTGGCATAAGAAGAACCATCTGCTAAAGCTGGCAGACAGCAGGCTTCCAGTGGGACAGCAAATTTGGTTGTTCATTTTATTGTGCACAATTGAGGAAGAATGAAGTAGTGTGGACAGTACCACTGTTTAGATCACTGCAGCATTCAATTTTCTGCATAATCGAATGGTAATTCGGTTACAGTAACAGTGATTGAACAGTAATTCATTTTCCATGTATAGGCCTATGGAAATCCATCTAAGAGACCGGCAGAGGAACGTTTCTGCCGGGTTTTCCGTCTTTCTTTCTCTCTGTATGGTCCCCTTGCTCACTTTCTACCTCTTACTGTCTGCCTACCTAGAGATGTAGTCAGTAATTGAAGAATAACAGTAAGTGGCGAAGACCTTGGGGTCTTCAGGGTGGAGGGTGGAGCTTCCCTGACCACACGCCCAGTCCAGGGCTCTCAGAGGCCTGGAAAACCAGGAGCAGGGTTCAGGGATGGGAGGGATGGGAGGGTCACTTAAAAATGTATTCCATTACAGACTACCTAGAAATATCTGTAACTTAATCCTAATCTGATGTCCCTTCCCTAGCAATCCAGACTTTCTGAGAAGGAGCACTCTTCTCAGATTTATAGGATCCACCAGTGTAAACATCCCAGAGAGATCCAGAATGGTTTTTGCACTGATGAGAACAAATGGTTTTCTGCGGTATCTGTGGCACTTTGTGGGAATGTACTGATTAAGACGCATTTACATTTAGAGCATTTAACAGACTCTTTTATCCAAAGCAATTTACAATCTTGACCAAGTACAATTTGAACAATTGTGGGTTAAGGTACTTGTTCAGGGGCCCAAGAGTGCTACCTTCTACAGCGATGATGGTGGGGCTTGGCAACCTTCTGATTACGAGTCCAAAACCCTAACTGTTTAAAAATTTTGCTGAGGATAGTTAATTGCATAACACTTAGGCTGGAAAGGGGTGTTTCCTGAAAATCTTTATCCAGGTTCTTCAGTCCCACTGCATTAGAACTAGTGAGCAAACAGTATCTTCTTCTCTGACCATTACAGGACATGAGAAACATTTGCTTATGAGGTTATATGAAAAAAAAGTATCAAAGAAAAACAAGCAAACAAACAAAATCCTTATATAAGCGTACCCAGAATACAGTTAACTTTTTGTACCCTGATTACGTAATGCCGTGATAGGTATTCCGTTACTATCCAACCCTGCTCTGGGGAAACACGTACACCTAGCACTGGTATTTGCGAGTTACGTGAGGCTAAACACGCATGCGCATGCACGCTCATGCAGCTGTGGCAGCCGTGGAATGTCTCGTGGACTAAACGGACTTACTGAGAACAACGTCCAGGGGTATTGTGGAGACGCTCAGAGGACATGCCACGGGGGGGGGGGTTCCATCATTTTGTGTTTTGCTGATGTCGGTGGGAAGCCGAACCCCGCCTTCCTCTTCAGGCCACCAGAGGTCACTGCAGCTCAGTGTCAGAGGCTGTCATGCTCAACCAACTTTTGTCCTCCTGCTCAGAGAGCTTTAACTAAGCCTTTTGACTGTTAACTGCCATCATTCAGGAACCTCCCCTGTGCCACAGTACCTTTTATCTTCATCGTAGGCATCTATAATTTACAGAAACGTACAATATTTCGGTAGTAAAGTGGAGGATTTAAAGAGTTTTCAGAGTAGATTTGCTAATAGCTTGACGCCACAGACGTGTGTACACTAATACATTACTGTACAGCATCGACGAGCTCAATCTTTTAACAGAATTTCTTTTGACAAAATTTGGACTTTTCCATTACCAGATGGTGAGAATTAAATTAGAACAACTATGGAACTCAGGCGATAAGGCGATATCAAGATTCACTCCATGGGGTTCTGTTTGCTATAAATAGTTAATCTCATAGTTCCCAGCGTGACTGTATTCTGTGTGTTCCTAGTCCGGAACAGAGTGCATTTCCAACACCTGAAGATTTTGATAGTTTTCCAGTGCTCGGGAGACAAATGTAGTCCCAGATGGCATCATTAAGCTCATTTTCCGGAAACAGCTGTAAAATATTTCTTCAAAGATGTCCACTGGCATTACAGACGATGACGCAGGAAGGACCATGCTAATTAAGTCAATAGCACATATTAGTCATTAGGACATGGCAACAATTTGCACTTTGTAACATGGATATGAAATGGGTGTAATAATAATATTAAAAAAAAAAAAATCGCTAAAAATTAACATTTTTCGGGTTTCGTTTAAAGATCTCTCAGTCTGAATGATAACTATTTAGTATGTAAAGTTTTTCCTTCTTTTTTGAGGGTGAAGCGAAAACATCTGTTAACCCAGATATTTCGGCCCTGCTGTATGAAGGTCTAAGCCCCTGTGTCTACTGTGTTAAGGTCTAAGCACCTGTGTCTACAGTGTTAAGGTCTAAGCCCCTGTGTCTACTGTGTTAAGGTCTAAGCACCTGTGTCTACTGTGTTAATGTCTAAGCCCCCGTGTGTACTGTGTTAAGGTCTAAGACCCCGCATGTACTGTCTTAAGGACTAAGACCCTGCATGTACTGTGTTAAGGTCTAAGACCCCGCATGTACTGTGTTAAGGACTAAGACCCTGCATGTACTGTGTTAAGGTCTAAGCCCCTGCGTGTACTGTGTTAAGGTCTAAGCCCCACGTGTACTGTGTTAAGGTCTAAGCCCCCGCATGTACTGTGTTAAGGTTTAAGACCCTGTGTGTACTGTGTTAAGCTCTAAGCCCCTGCATGTACTGTGTTAAGGTCTAAGACCCCGCATGTACTGTGTTAAGGTCTAAGCCCCTGCGCGTACTGTGTTAAGGTCTAAGCCCCTGGATGTAGTGTGTTAAGGTCTAAGCCCCTGCATGTACTGTGTTAAGGTCTAAGCCCCCACATGTACTGTGTTAAGGTCTAGGCCCCTGCACGTACTGTGTTAAGGTCTAAGCCCCTGCATGTAGTGTGTTAAGGTCTAAAACCCTGCATGTACTGTGTTAAGGTCTAAGCCCCCGCGTGTACTGTGTTAAAGTCTAAGCCCCCATGTGTACTGTGTTGAGGTCTAAACCCCCGCGTGTACTGTGTTGAGGTCTAAACCCCCGCGTGTACTGTGTTAAGGTCTAAGCCCCTGCGCGTGTTATGGTCTAAGCCCCTGTGTGTACTGTGTTAAGGTCTAAGACCCTGCATGTACTTTGTTGATGTCTAAGCCCCCGCATGTACTGTGTTACGGTCTAAGACCCTGTGTGTACTGTGTTGAGGTCTAAGCCCCCGCGTGTACTGTGTTGAGGTCTAAGCCCCCGCATGTACTGTGTTGAGGTCTAAGCCCCTGTGTGTGTTACGGTCTAAGACCCTGCGTGTACTGTGTTAAGGTCTAAGACCCTGCATGTACTGTGTTGAGGTCTAAGCCCCCGCGTGTACTGTGTTGAGGTCTAAGCCCCCGCGTGTACTGTGTTGAGGTCTAAGCCCCCACGTGTACTGTGTTGAGGTCTAAGCCCCCACGTGTACTGTGTTGAGGTCTAAGCCCCCGCGTGTACTGTGTTAAGGTCTAAGACCCTGCGTGTACTGTGTTGAGGTCTAAGCCCCTGTGTGTACTGTGTTGAGGTCTAAGCCCCCACGTGTATTGTGTTAAGGTCTAAGCCCCTGCATGTAGTGTGTTAAGGTCTAAGACCCTGTGTGTACTGTGTTGAGGTCTAAGCCCCTGCATGTAGTGTGTTAAGGTCTAAGACCCTGCGCGTACTGTGTTAAGGTCTAAGCCCCTGCATGTAGTGTGTTAAGGTCTAAGCCCCTGCATGTAGTGTGTTAAGGTCTAAGCCCCTGCATGTAGTGTGTTAAGGTCTAAGACCCTGTGTGTACTGTGTTGAGGTCTAAGCCCCTGTGTGTACTGTGTTAAGGTCTAAGCCCCTGTGTGTACTGTGTTGAGGTCTAAGCCCCTGTGTGTACTGTGTTGAGGTCTAAGCCCCTGTGTGTACTGTGTTAAGGTCTAAGCCCCTGTGTGTACTGTGTTGAGGTCTAAGCCCCTGTGTGTACTGTGTTGAGGTCTAAGCCCCTGATGCTGGTGTGTTCCCCCCTCAGCCTCCGCAGTGACACCAGGCTAGTCGGTCCAGCTTAAGGAGCAGGATGTCAATATGGCTGCCCAGCTGCTTGTTCCTCCTGGACCTGACAGCTTCCAGCCTTTCGTTCCCGAGTCCCTCGCTGCCATCGAGCGGCGCATCGCCGAGGAGGCAGCGTGCCGGCCCAAGGGCGAGCGAGGTGGCGAGGAAGACGACGAGAATGGACCCAAGCCCAACAGCGACCTGGAGGCGGGGAAGTCCCTGCCCTTCATCTACGGGGACGTCCCATCCTCTATGGTGTCTGTCCCCCTGGAGGACCTGGACCCCTACTACAGTAACCAAACAGTACGAGGAGAGGAGAAGAGGGAGGGAGGGGGATATATAAACTGACTCGTGTGTGTGTGTGTGTGTGTGTGTGTGTGTGAGTGTGAGTGTGAGTGTGAGTGTGAGTGTGAGTGTGTGTGTGTGTGTGTGTGTGTGTGTGTGTGTGTGTGTGTGTGTGTGTGTGTGTGTGTGTGTGTGTGAGTGTGTGTGTGAGTGTGAGTGTGTGTGTGTGTGAGTGTGTGTGTGTGTGTGTGTGTGTGTGTGTGTGTGAGTGTGTGTGTGTGTGAGTGTGTGTGAGTGTGTGTGTGTGTGTGTGTGTGAGTGTGTGTGTGTGTGTGTGTGTGTGAGAGTGTGTGTGTGTGTGAGTGTGAATGTGTGTGTGAGTGTGAGTGAGTGTGTGTGTGTGTGTGTGTGTGTGTGAGAGTGTGAGTGTGTGTGTGTGAGTGTGTGTGTGTGTGTGTGTGTGTGTGTGAGTGTGTGTGTGTGTGTGTGTGTGTGTGTGTGTGTGATTAGGTATTTGAAATTTCAGCATGCTTACACAGTCGGTCTCCGTGTCCGACTAACTGCACCTCTCCCTGTTCTAGACGTTTATAGTACTGAACCGTGGGAAAACTCTCTTTCGCTTCAACGCCACACCTGCCCTCTACTTCCTGAGTCCCTTTAACCCTCTGAGAAGACTGTCCATCAAAGTGCTGGTGCATTCATATCCTTCCACAGTCCACAGTGGGAGTGTGTGTGTGTGTGTGTGAGAGAGAGAGTTTATTTTTCAATGTACGCTCCTTAACTGATGTCCACGATGTTCAGTTTTGTGATCATGTGCACCATTCTGACCAACTGCGCCTTCATGACCCTGAGCAGCCCACCAGATTGGGCCAAGAATGTGGAGTAAGTCAGTGCGAGTGTGTACTCGTGTGTCTGAGTGTGTACATGTGTCTGAGTGTGTACACGTGTCTGAGTGTGTACTCGTGTCTGAATGTGTACTCGTGTGTCTGAGTGTGTACTCGTGTCTGAGTGTGTACATGTGTCTGAGTGTGTGCGTGCGTCTGAGTGTGTACGCGTACGTCTGAGTGTGTACTCGTGTGTCTGAGTGTGTACACGTGTCTGAGTGTGTACGCGTGCGTCTGAGTGTGTACGCGTGTCTGAGTGTGTATGTGTGTCTGAGTGTGTACGCGTGTTTGAGTGTGTGCGTGTGTCTGAGTGTGTATGCGTGTCTAAGTGTGTGCGTGCGTCTGAGTGTGTACGTGCGTCTGAGTGTGTACGCGTACGTCTGAGTGTTTATGTGCGTCTGAGTGTGTACGTGTGTGTCTGAGTATGTATGTGTGTGTCTGAGTGCGTACGTGCATCTGAGTGTGTATGCGTACGTCTGAGTGTGTATGTGTGTCTGAGTGTGTACGTGTCTGAGTGTGTACATGTGTGTCTGAGTGTGTACGCGTGTCTGAGTGTGTATGTGTGTCTGAGTGTGTACGCGTGTGTTTGAGTGTGTGCGTGTGTCTGAGTGTGTATGCGTGTCTAAGTGTGTGCGTGCGTCTGAGTGTGTACACATGCATCTGAGTGTGTACGCGTGCGTCTGAGTGTGTACGTGCGTCTGAGTGTGTACGCGTACGTCTGAGTGTTTGTGTGTCTGTGTGTACGTGTGTGTCTGAGTGTGTACACATGCGTCTGAGTGTGTACGCATGTGTCTGAGTGCGTGCGTGCGTCTGAGTGTGTACGCGTGTCTGAGTGTGTACGCGTGCGTCTGAGTGTGTACGCGTGTCTGAGTGTGTATGTGTGTCTGAGTGTGTACGTGTGTGTCTGAGTGTGTGCGTGTGTCTGAGTGTGTACGCGTGTCTGAGTGTGTACGCGTACGTCTGAGTATGTACGCGTGTCTGAGTGTGTATGTGTGTCTGAGTGTGTACGTGTGTGTTTGAGTGGGTGCGTGTGTCTGAGTGTGTATGCGTGTCTAAGTGTGTGCATGCGTCTGAGTGTGTACACATGCGTCTGAGTGTGTACGCGTGCGTCTGAGTGTGTACACATGCATCTGAGTGTGTACGTGCGTCTGAGTGTGTACGCGTACATCTGAGTGTTTGTGTGTCTGAGTGTGTACGTGTGTCTGAGTGTGTACACATGCGTCTGAGTGTGTACGCGTGCGTCTGAGTGTGTACGGCGTCTGAGTGTGTACACGTACGTCTGAGTGTTTATGTGTGTCTGAGTGTGTACATGTGTTTGAGTGTGTATGTGTGTGTCTGAGTGTGTACGTGCATCTGAGTGTGTATGCGTACGTCTGAGTGTATGTGTGTCTGAGTGTGTACATGTCTGAGTGTGTACATGTGTGTCTGAGTGTGTGCGTGCGTTTGAGTGTGTACGCGTGTCTGAGTGTGTACGCGTGCGTCTGAGTGTGTACGCGTGTCAGTGTGTACGCGTGCATCTGAGTGTGTACGTGTCTGCGTGTGTACTTGTGTGACTGAGTGTGTGCGTGCGTCTGAGTGTGTACGTGTGTGTCTGAGTGTGTACGCGTGCATCTGAGTGTGTACGTGTCTGCGTGTGTACGTGTGTGTCTGAGTGTGTGCGTGCATCTGAGTGTGTGCGTGGGTCTGAGTGTGTGCGTGCGTCTGAGTGTGTGCGTGCGTCTGAGTGTGTGCGTGGGTCTGAGTGTGTGCGTGGGTCTGAGTGTGTATGTGTGGGTCTGAGTGTGTACGTGTGTGTCTGAGTGTGTACACGTGTCTGAGTGTGTACGCGTGCGTCTGAGTGTGTACACGTGTCTGAGTGTGTACGCGTGCATCTGAGTGTGTACGTGTGTATGCATTCAAGTAACCATATGCGCATTGACACATGTCTGGAGGGTAGAAGGCCCTGCCAGCTCTCTGTCTGACTCCTGACACCTCCCTGATGTGATTATGTTCTTTCTTTCTGCACCAGGTACACATTCACAGGGATCTACACGTTTGAGTCCTTGATTAAAATCTTGGCCCGGGGCTTCTGTGTGGGGAAGTTCACATTCCTGCGTGACCCCTGGAACTGGCTGGATTTCAGCGTCATCCTCATGGCGTGCGTCTTAGTGCCTGTTTCTGCTACAGTATTCTGTGTATTTACTGTTTATGCTCATTACATTATTACAGTGTCACTGACATTATTACAGTGTCACTGTCATTACATTATTACAGTGTCACTGACATTATTACAGTGTCACTGTCATTACATTATTACAGTGTCACTGACATTATTACAGGGTCACTGTCATTACATTATTACAGTGTCACTGACATTATTACAGGGTCA
>NC_137499.1:11527500-11537500 GCF_041902795.1 Electrophorus electricus | reverse complement strand
GCCAGTCTGTTTTATTTAGTGTGGTGTGAGTGTGAAGCATGGCAGAACTTTGCCATCACACACACACACATACACACACACACACACACACACACACACACACACACACACACACACACACATACACGCACACACAAACACATGCAGATGCACACACGTGCATGCACACATACACACACACATAAAGCATACTCACAGCACACACACTGCACATTTGCACACACCCACCCATCACTGGACCAAACCCCCTCATGCACATACACACAAAACACAGGTCATGCTGAAAACCAACATGCACACATGCATACAGCTACACTGCATGTCTTAATGTCTTTTAACAAGCAATTCACAAAGCATTTGCCAACCTAATTCACTAATATTGCAATAACATACTTTCATTACTTGCAAATACTAAACTAAACTCACCTAACCAGCTCAGACACTCCATGTCTGTTCTCACAGTCATGACATGAAGAGAATGAGGACTCCTGGTTATTAAATTAATAAGCATACATGCATATGACCTTTACTGCTTTCATAAATACAAGATGGTATATTTTATAATAGTGATCCACCAATGCAAATGTACTGTTTTTAATGTTTACATATGAAAAATTAAAGTCTATCTGAAACACACAGCCAATGGTTGCTCCAGTATATAATTCAATTATGTTCGCAAGCACTAAAACCGATTTCCACGCAAAGGGCTCGCGTGTGTATGACGACCGGCATGGTGTCTTGGCAGGTCTAAAGACTATCGTGGGCGCCCTGATCCAGTCTGTGAAGAAGCTGTCGGACGTGATGATCCTCACCGTCTTCTGCCTGAGCGTCTTCGCCCTCATCGGCCTGCAGCTCTTCATGGGGAACCTGCGGCAGAAGTGTGTGAGGATCCCACTGAACGACACGCAGCTGAATGGCACACAGGGCGACCCCGCCATCGCACTCAACGCCAGCACCGGCCTCGAGCTGCTTAACGCTACTAGCACCTTCAACTGGACCGAGTATATTATGGATGAGAGTAAGTGGATGGACACAAGGCTGTGTGCGTTCGCGTGTGTGCGCGTGTGTGTGAGTGTGTGTGTGTGCATGCATGTGCGTGTGTGTGCGTGTGTGTGTGTTGTCCAACCCATTCATTGTCTGTTGTTCTCCCTTCTTAGGTAATTATTATTTCCTTCCCAACCACAGAGATGCTCTGCTCTGTGGGAATGCCAGTGATGCAGGGTAGGAACCTCACACACACTTCTTCCCTCTCACACACACTCCATTTCGCCTTCATCTACTGCCTGTACAGAACACAACAAAATCTAATCCTTTGTTTCTCACAATGTGTTGGGATGTGTAGTTCTTTCTGGCTGATTAAGTAATGCTGTGATTGGACCAGTATGCCACATGGCCCTTTCTGATTGGCTAAACACACTGAGAGGGTGTCTTTGATTGGCTGTGCCATGCAGGCAGTGTCCAGAAGGCTTTTGGTGCATAAAGGCAGGGCGCAACCCGGACTACGGTTACACGAGCTTTGACACGTTCAGCTGGGCGTTCCTCTCTCTGTTCCGACTCATGACTCAGGACTTCTGGGAGAACCTCTACCAGCAGGTGCCCCTCCCCGCACCCACATTCCACAACTCTACAGAACGCAAGCAGCATTCCCTCTTTTCCATTGGACGTGCATTTTGAATTTGCATACAGAATGACCAATGAAATGGGGATCTTAAAACCAAATTAGAGTGATTTTATTTCAGTGTTTCAAATGGCAATGTTGTGTGGAGATTAATGGTAACTGCATTCACCTATGGAAACCAAGTAAAAATGAAGAGAATTATGATATTTTAAACATCCGGTTTGCGTGTATGTGTATGTGCGTGTGTGCATTCGTGTGTATGCACGTGTGCGTGTGTGTGTGCGTGTGCGTGCGTGCGTGCGTGTGTGTGTGTGTGTGTGTGTGTGTGTGTGTGTGTGTGTGTGTGTGTGTGTGTGTGTGGTTTGTCCCACAGACCCTGCGTGCTGCTGGAAAGCCCTACATGATCTTCTTCGTGCTGGTGATCTTTCTGGGTTCCTTCTACCTGGTCAATCTGATCCTGGCTGTGGTGGCCATGGCCTACGACGAGCAGAACCAAGCCACCATCGAGGAGGCGCAGCAGAAAGAGGAGGAGTTCCAGGCCATGCTGGAGCAGCTCAAGAGGCAGCAGGAGGAGGCGCAGGTAACACACACACACACACACACATACACACACACACACACACTTATGATTAAAGATTTACAAGGTGCGTCAGTCTATCAAATGGACACACGCATATACGTGTGTTTTCTGCTGCACCGGTACGGCCAACGTTCTTCTGTTACCATGGAAACCAAAGCAGATAGCAAAATAGCAACCGAATCTCCTTTTGCAAGAGTAAATAGCAAAAGTGAGAGAAATGAGAAGCGCAGCAGAATGGTAGGCGTGTTTTCGCGTTTAGCCAGTTCAGAAGGTTCACGAGGCAGGTCGTGATCACTGACGCACATGCAGACTCTCAGCCCGAGCTGCTAGACTAGTGCGACTCCGACGGCGATCCTAATCCGATTCTGCTGATTACGTCCAGTCCTCCGAGTCTCCGCTTGGGCCTGTGTACGCTCTGTCCCTCTGGTCCACCGCCTTTCCTGTCCCCGCCCCCTGCTGCTCCCCCTCACTCTGAAAAGGTCATGCTGGGTATTGATGTTAAGGTCATCAGAGAAACACTGTCCTTGTGTGTATTGTGTTGATGTCACCTGTAATCAAACCACAACTCTGTCGTTAATGCACCATATTAAATAAAAATTTAAAAAACACATTAAAAAAAAAAAACACATTTAAAAAAACAAAAAACAACCACATTTGTTGTGTGGTTACAATCCAGCCCTGCCATTTCACACCCTTTGTTTACCTTTGGTCTGCGGGTCTGTGTGTTTCTGCTCCTGGTATGTAAAGCGTAAGCCAAGACCCGGTTGCCCCTCACATAGATGCATGCGCTGTGATTGGCCAGCAGGTTGCCGCGGCAGCAGCGGCGACGGAGAACGGCGAGTACAGCGGGAGGGGCGGGCCATCCGAGGAGAGCTCCTCCGGGGGGTCCAGACTCAGCTCCAAAAGCGCAAAGGAACGACGCAATAGGCGGAAGAAGAGAAAGCAGCGGGAGGAGGAGGAGGAGAAAGTGGACCAGGAGAAGGTCCACAAGTCCGAGTCCGAGGACAGCATCAGGCGGTCAGGCTTTCGCTTCTCAATAGATGCCAACAGGTTGTCCTACGAGAAGAAGTGCTCCACCCCAAACCAGGTGACTTCCTGTTTTCAGCTGTCGTGGCATCATGGGTTGCGTAGTTCTCATCAGATGGTGGGTTTCCACTGGGACAAGCATGTCATGTAATGTAAGAAAGGGGGAAAAAAAGCTTGTTAGCCAGACGCTTTGGGAGAAGGTTCTTAATTTTTCATTCTTGGCCCTGTTCTGACTGTGTGTGGTGTGTCTCTCCCCTGTTCAGTCTCTCCTCAGCATCCGCGGTTCTCTGTTCTCTCCGCGGAGGAATAGCCGCGCGAGTCTGTTCAGCTTTCGCGGCCGGGCTCGGGACTTCGGCTCGGAGAACGATTTCGCCGACGACGAGCACAGCACGTTCGAGGACAGCGACAGCCGGCGAGGGTCACTGTTTGTGCCCCGCCGCCTCGAGAGGAGGAGCTCCACCATCAGCCAGTGTAGCCTCGCAGCGCCCCGGATCATGCTTCCAGCCAATGGCAAGATGCACTGCACCGTGGACTGCAATGGCGTGGTCTCCTTGGTGGGCGGGACCTCTGTGCCTACGTCACCGATTGGTCGGTTGCTTCCCGAGGTACAGCTTGCGTGTCGGAGCTAACATTAGCACATCCGTCATAACTAACCGTGTGTGTTTAAATACATGGACCATGGAATTAATTTACTACGAATTATTTGCCTTTTCCTCTTCTCAACAGGGAACGACCACAGAATCGGAGGCTCGTAAGAAGCGGTCAGGTTCACATCAGACTTCCGATTACCTGGACGAGGCAGTGGCTAGGAAAAGAGCTTTAAGTGTGGCCAGCATTCTCACAAACACTATGGAAGGTATGACACACACACACACACACACACACACACACACACATACACACATACAGAAACACACAAGACAATTTCAACACAGCCCATAACTCACTCTCATCACGCACAGGGTCCTTTAAACCTTGTCTGTCACTCCCTTTTGCACAAGCTCTCGTGAAGACATGCATCACATGCGCACACCTTCACGCTACATTTCCGAATGCTCCATGCACGTTCTCCTGTGGCGTGGCGGAACAGCGACGCATCCCCGCGATCACACATTAACGTTTTCCCGGCCTCCATACAGAGCTGGAGGAGTCCAGGCAGAAGTGCCCCCCCTGCTGGTACAAGTTCGCCAATGGCTTTCTGATCTGGGACTGCTGCCCAGTGTGGCTGAAGGTGAAGGAACTCGTCAACATGGTGGTGATGGACCCCTTCGTGGACCTGGCTATCACCATCTGCATCGTCCTCAACACAGTCTTCATGGCCATGGAGCACTACCCCATGACCAAGGAGTTCAATGACGTGCTCTCTGTCGGGAACTTGGTGAGCAGCCTCCAGGGGCCGAGCGCTGGTGCTCCAAGACTTTTCTAGGCAGTGTTGTGGAAAGAAGGGAAAGGAACAGATGACATTAAATATTCCTTTTTTTGTGAGATTTTCCTTTTTAGAACCTGCACCAGGAAATTTGATAAATGTTACAATTCGTCTAGTAACGCAGAGAAATAAAAAGTTATTGTCTTGCTTCTGTGCTACGTAGAAAACATGTTGGTGCGTTTATCTTATTTGTGATTTGCTAGACTGGTTTAAAAAAGCAGTATCGAACATCAACATGTCAGCGGTAATCCCGTAAGCGAATATGAAGAATGCTAGTTCAGCTAATACAAGGGCTGCACAACACCTAGAGCATGCCACAGTTCAAAATCCCCTGCTGAATGAGACCCTTACTCTGTACCACTTCAATTAGCTGCTTAAAATGTGGGCAGCTTCGTGCGCTGGGAGCTAAATGAAGTGTACATTGCGTGCGTAGGTGTTCACGGGGATCTTCACGGCAGAGATGTGTCTGAAGGTCATCGCACTCGACCCCTACTACTACTTCCAGGAGGGGTGGAACATCTTTGATGGCATCATCGTGAGCTTAAGTTTGATGGAGCTGGGCCTGGCCAATGTGGAAGGGCTCTCCGTGCTCAGGTCCTTCCGATTGGTGAGGGTGCCTCTCTTGATTTGCATTTATTTGCATTCGATTAACATATGGCATGTAAAGGAATTCTTTATACAGCAATACTGGAATCGTTTGTAGTAATGAATGGAAATCATCAGAGGTCATTTAACTTTGTGCAAATGAGAATACGCTAATGAGGTCCCACTACCTTTCAGATTTCGATATAAATGGGGTTTTCCTGCTAAATTGAGGCTTATTTGTCTTAGCTGACACATATGATATATATATATATATATATATATATATATATATATATATATATATAACCCCACTTTGAAGGAAACCTGGACCATAATGATATATATATATATCATTATGGTCCAGGTTTCCTTCAAAGTCTGTGAACATGCTGTCATGTTTCAAATGTCCATTTATCGATTTTCTTAAAGAAACAAATGAAGTTTATTCTTTATCATTTTTCGACGTCGTCATGTCTCTGTTAACCATCACGCCTCCTTCCGTTCTCTCCTTCAACCCTGCGGCGTATAGCTGAGGGTCTTCAAGCTGGCTAAGTCGTGGCCCACCCTCAACATGCTGATCAAGATCATCGGCAACTCGGTGGGCGCCCTGGGCAACCTGACCCTGGTGCTGGCCATCATCGTCTTCATCTTCGCCGTGGTGGGCATGCAGCTGTTCGGGAAGAGCTACCGCGAGTGCATGTGCAAGATCTCGGACGGCTGCGAGCTGCCGCGCTGGCACATGGTGGACTTCTTCCACTCCTTCCTGATTGTGTTCCGCGTGCTGTGTGGCGAGTGGATCGAGACCATGTGGGACTGTATGGAGGTGGCTGGCCAGTCCATGTGCCTCATCGTCTTCATGATGGTGATGGTGATCGGGAACCTGGTGGTAAGGCTAACCTCCCCCCCCCCCCCCCCCCCCGATTTTTTTTTTTTTTGTGGTGCCTATTTCTGTGTGGTTGTAACGTTGTGTGTCTTTGCATATTGTTCCTTGTTGAGCTCAGAGAGTAGGGTTTTCGGTCAGTCCCAGGCTCAGAAGGTGGGTTTGGCCTTGCTCTAACCATGGTAGTGGGTGCCTGGAGTCCTCCTGGATGCTTTGGCTAATGGTGCTCAGGCTGGTGTTGATGTTGGCATGGTGTACGGCGTTGTTCGTGATGTCGGTGCTTGCATGGCAGGTGCTGAATCTCTTTCTGGCCCTGCTGCTGAGCTCGTTCAGCGCCGACAACCTGGCCGCCACCGACGACGACAGTGAGATGAACAACCTGCAGATCGCCGTGGGCCGCATCCAAAAGGGGGTCGCCTTGGTCAAGTCGGCTCTGCGTCACTTCCTCCAGAGCCTCTTCTTGGCCGGCGCCAAACCAGGAGCCTTGGATGAGGAGAAGCCCCTGGACGATCTGCACAGCGACGGCAAAGAAAACTGCCTGGCCAATCACGCGCCTGTCGCCGTCGACCTCGGCAAGGACTTCCTCAGAGAGGGCTGCGTCTCGCCCAGCAACGGGGTTGAAGGGCATGGGAAGTACGGGATCGAGGAAGGCGACTACATGTCGTTCATCCACAACCCCAGCCTCACCGTCACCGTGCCCATCGCCGTGGGAGAGTCAGACTTCGAGAACCTAAACACGGAAGATTTCAGCAGCGAGACCTCGGACGTGGAGGGCAGCAAAGAGGTATGGGACATGGGTCTTTCAAGAGGGTGTTTAAGGGGTCACGGGTCTTTCAAGTGTGGTGTTTAAGGGGACATGGGTCTTACAAGTGTGGTGTTTAAAGGGACATGGGTCTTACAAGTGTGGTGTTTAAAGGGACATGGGTCTTACAAGTGTGGTGTTTAAGGGGATATGGGTCTTACAAGTGTGGTGTTTAAGGGGACATGGGTCTTACAAGTGTGGTGTTTAAGGGGACATGGGTCTTACAAGTGTGGTGTTTAAAGGGACATGGGTCTTACAAGTGTGGTGTTTAAAGAGACATGGGTCTTACAAATGTGGTGTTTAAAGGGACATGGATCTTATAAGTGTGGTGTTTAGGGGGACCTGGGTCTTACAAGTGTGGTGTTTAAGGGGAGTGTAGGCATGCACACGTACCTCGGTTTTCTTTTTGGTGATGCCTACTGTTGTGTAATGCACTGGGGCAAATTATTAAAGCAATTCTTAATTATTGTTTTATTCCTATTTTAAATGGTTATTCCTTGGAAATGTATTAATAGTGGATAAAAGTGTGACTTCCCACCATAAGTGAGTTTCATTTGGTTGTGTGGGAGTTGCATTCTTTTCTATTACACATGTACTTCGTTGTGTGTGTGTGTGTGTGTGTGTGTGTGTGTGTGTGTGTGTGTGTGTGTGTGTGTGTGTGTGTGTGTGTATGTGTGTGTATGTGTGCTTGTGCTTGTGCACAAGCATATGTGTCTGTTACACCATGGCCCTCAATGCCATATGACCCAGATTATAGTCTGAGCAGGTACAGTTACTGAGTGTTCTCATTATATGACTATACACATACACACACACACACACACACACACACACACACACGCACACACACACACACGCACACACTGCACAGAGAGTAATGTTTGTGAATTGCCATCAGTTGAGCAGGGACAATATTCAGAAGAGATCTGAATGGAGTGCCTAATGCAGCATCCTTGCTCAGGGTGAAATTGGGTGTGTCTCATCTTACTACGTGCATGCATATAGTGTCTTTTGTGTACAGTAAGTGTGAGTATGCTTGTGTGTGTGTGTGTGTGTGTGTGTGTGTGTGTGTGTGTGTGTGTGTGTGTGCGTGTATCCAAGCATATCCCAGGAAGCAGTACTGTTCTTAATCTTTCTTCCTCCCCTTTGTACTCTTTCCCTGGTGGTGTGTTGAAGTTGCAGACATTGTTATCCATGTTTTGTGAAGTGTGTATCTCTCTGTGTGTGACCTATTATTGCAGCATATTGACAGACGATCCCCAGGTTTTCTCTGAGAACCCTGTAAGAGTTTTTCCTCTTCCCACACACTAACCATGGAGACTGCCTCTGCATTCTAAACTCAGCCAAACTATCATATTTCCCTCTCTCTCTCTCTCTCTCTCTCTCTCTCTTACTCGTTTTCCTCTCTTTTGGAACGGATTGCCCTCCCCCTTTCTTCTATGCCTGTGCCCCTCCCAACCCTTTTGAAGCCCACTGCACTGGAGAGAGACAGCTGTTAGCGTTTTGGTTCTGTCTGTTCTTTTTTCTCTTCACATGGATTTTGTGTTTCTGTTGTAGCACTGGGCTTCTTTGCAGTATCAACAATCATACGGAATGAGCAAGACCATCATTTTCCATCTATAGCTCGAGCCATTGAGCATCTTTGTATTACTTTTTTTGCTGTTTGTTTGTTTTTCGCTTTTTGGGACTTGATCAATCAACCATCAAGCATCCAAAGCTGAATGAGTTTACAGCACAGTGAGCGAATGAGTGAGAAAGAGGCTGTTTGAGAATGTGACGGAATGAGCGAGCAAGAGAGTGAGTGAGTGAGGGAGTGAATGAGCGAGTGAGGGAAGGAGTGAATGAGCGAGTGAGGGTGGGAGGGAGGGAGAGAGTGAGTGAGGGAGTGAATGAGCGAGTGAGTGAGTGAGTGAGTGAGTGAGGGAGTGAATGAGCGAGTGAGTGAGGGAGTGAATGAGCGAGTGAGTGAGTGAGTGAGTGAGTGAGGGAGTGAATGAGCGAGTGAGTGAGGGAGGGAGAGAGTGAGTGAGTGAGGGAGTGAATGAGCGAGTGAGTGAGTGAGTGAGGGAGTGAATGAGCGAGTGAGGGAGGGAGTGAGTGAGTGAGGGAGTGAATGAGCGAGTGAGGGAGGGAGGGAGGGAGAGAGTGAGTGAGTGGGGGAGGGAGCGAGTGAGCGAGTGAGTGAGGGAGGGAGGGAGAGAGTGAGTGAGTGAGGGAGTGAATGAGTGAGTGAGGGAGGGAGGGAGAGAGTGAGTGAGTGAGGGAGTGAATGAGCGAGTGAGTGAGTGAGTGAGGGAGTGAATGAGCGAGTGAGGGAGGGAGTGAGTGAGTGAGGGAGTGAATGAGCGAGTGAGGGAGGGAGGGAGAGAGAGAGAGGGAGGGAGTGAATGAGAGAGTGAGGGAGGGAGGGAGGGAGGAAGAGAGTGAGGGAGGGAGGGAGGGAGGGAGGAAGAGAGTGAGGGAGGGAGGGAGTGAATGAGCGAGGGAGGGAGGGAGAGAGTGAGGGAGGGAGTGAGTGAGGGAGTGAGGAAGGGAGAGAGTGAGTGAGGGAGGGAGTGAATGAGCGAGTGAGTGAGGGAGTGAGAGTTAATGAGTGAGTGAATGAGCAAGTGAGTGAGTGAGGGAGTGAGTGAGTGAGGGACAGAGGGAGGGAGGGAGGGAGGGTGGCAGGGAGTGAGAGTGAATGAGTGAATGAGTGAATGAGTGAGTGAGTGTGATAAAGGAATGACCTTACCTCAGTAGAATTAGTCCATGGCATATTTTGTTTAATTGCATCTTGACATCCAAATGTCCATAATGGAATGATGAAAGCTGCTACATAACCATGCAGCTATGTCAACAATTCATCAAACTATCAGCTTGGTATCGACAGGCTTTTGTACTGAACCATCACTTTAATACGTGATTACTTGTAGAACAGTTCATTATAAAGGGTCTTAGCGTTGGGAAAACCTCAGCAGTGTGCTGAGTGCTATGATAAACTATGACCTCTAGGCCACTGTATTTTCCATGCTTTGTTCTGGTCACACTAATCTGTGTCAGTAGGTTTAACATATTAACCCTGATTGGAACCAAGCTAATGA
>NC_137499.1:11512500-11520000 GCF_041902795.1 Electrophorus electricus | reverse complement strand
CCTGTCGTCCAATCTCTGAATAGCTAAAGCCACTTCACCGATCATCTTTCCACTGTTTTTATTCCTTCCCCAACAGGCCACATTCAAAGGCTGGATGGACATCATGTACGCTGCAGTAGACTCGCGCAACGTAAGTCTTTCTAGCTGGTGCACAACGCAACTCGACTTGATCACTTGTAGGTTGTCAATGTTCTGCTTTTCAGTCCCCGGATAATTATCGACACCCCGCAGGCCGTTGCTAACTCTGACGTTTCCCCTGCGGCAGGTTCGTTAAGATGGGAGTGTATGAGTTTTATTTTTAGGTGTAATTATACTGGTAAGGTACAATGATCTCTTTTGTCCCCTAACTGGTACAAGCAGCTCCCAGCAGCACAGAGGTGAGGTCAGCCTCTGGGAATACAGCCACTGAGAACTGTAGAGTGCATGACTAAGCAGTTAGGTTTCTCCTCCAGCTCCCTGTGCTGAGGTGCTCAGTGTTCCTGGGTTTCTATTGGTTGATGTGGGCTGTGACAGTAGGCCTTACGTACATTTATGAAAGTGCAATTCAGTGTCTGCCCTCTCAGCTTGATAGAACTGTACCAGAACTTGTCAGACCCAGCAGCACAATTTCCTTAGAGAATGGGAGGTCTAGGTTTCTCTGAAAACTGGGCAGCCATATTTTGTGATGGGGGCACAATGGCAACACTGGTAGATAAACCAGAAGGTCTTTTCTCCCATTGCAGCTGGAGGAACAACCAAAGTATGAAGTGAATCTCTATATGTACCTGTACTTCGTCATCTTTATCATCTTTGGCTCCTTCTTCACGCTCAACCTCTTCATCGGCGTCATCATAGACAACTTCAACCAGCAGAAGAAAAAGATGAGTGTTCAGAGTGGTGATGTGTTGGCATGCGTTAAATTCCCAGAATTGTCCATGTTTCACTTCACTTTACATTCTTTACATTCTATACATGATGCAATTCCCAAATTAACTGATTAATTTTCATAGTAGGATTATAAGTATTGAAACAGTAACTACAGTAAACGAGGCTTAGTGCACATATGGAGCAGAATCACAGACCCCAGTGACCCCAGTACCCTTTACACCAGAGTCACGGTGACAGGACCTCGAGAGATGCGGTTTTAACCAGCTTCTTTTTTGCCCTTTACTTTGGAGGTCAGGACATCTTCATGACTGAAGAACAGAAGAAGTACTACAATGCCATGAAGAAGCTCGGCTCGAAGAAACCCCAGAAACCTATCCCCAGACCCACAGTACGCCGACCCCTGAGACTGTCAGCCACACACAGGGCTACATAAACACACTGCCTTTTCCACTGAGTACATAAATAAGCAAGGAGTGTTTCTCGCTAACTCTAATAGCTCTTTCAAGCATAATTTGTCCATTTGGGAAGTGCAGGCTAAGATTTATATATGAATTTTAGGTGCACAGCGGAGTACGCATCCTTCAATTAAACCCTACAGACCTAAATCACTAGCACAAGTTGAGCCAGGTTTTTGGTTTACCTTCCTCTAGAACAAGTTCCAGGGCCTTATCTTCGATCTCATCACCAAACAAGCCTTCGACATCGTCATCATGATCCTGATCTGCCTGAACATGGTGACGATGATGGTGGAGACAGACGACCAAACAAAGGAGATGGACATCATCCTGTACTGGATCAACCTGGTCTTCATCGTGCTCTTTACTGGCGAGTGTGTGCTGAAGATGGTGTCTCTGCGCCACTACTTCTTCACCGTGGGCTGGAACGTGTTCGACTTCGTGGTCGTCATACTGTCCATTGTCGGTAAGAGCTGGGGAAAATGGATAAACTTTACAAAGTAATTTTGTAACGTATTTTATTCATGAGATTAATAATAATAGCTTTGCATTTTATCTTTAAAGGATAAGAGTATTCACATACCCCGGGAAGTACCCCAGAACTTCTGCATTTGTATACAAGAACTAAATTTACCATTTGCTGAGCACCGTGACTTTCAGACTATGTCCACCTGATTTCAAGATGGCTGCATGTTGCCAGAGTGTGTTTTGTTATTGTTTCTTACACACAAATATAAACTGGTTTAAAGATACATCCAGTGGATGCCAAATGTAAACTGGTTTAAAGATACATCCAGTGGATGCGAGGTGTAAACTGTTCAAAAGATATATTCAGTGGATGCCATTTTTAAACATATCTTTTCATTTTCAGGTATGTTCCTCTCAGAGGTGATTGAGAAGTACTTTGTCTCTCCCACCTTATTCCGAGTTATCCGATTGGCTAGGATCGGCCGTATTCTCCGCCTCATCAAGGGAGCCAAGGGCATCCGCACCCTCCTGTTCGCCTTAATGATGTCACTTCCTGCCCTTTTCAACATCGGGCTCCTCCTCTTTTTGGTGATGTTCATCTATGCCATCTTCGGCATGTCCAACTTCGCCTACGTGAAGCACGAGGCCGGAATCGATGACATGTTCAACTTCGAGACCTTCGGCAACTCCATGCTGTGCCTGTTCCAGATTACCACCTCTGCTGGCTGGGATGGTCTGCTGGCGCCCATCCTCAACAAACGCGAACCGGACTGCGACAGCGAGACGGAGCACCCGGGCAACTCGTACCGCGGTGACTGCGGGAACCCCTCGGTCGGCATCTTCTTCTTCGTGAGCTACATCATCATCTGCTTCCTGATCGTCGTCAACATGTACATCGCTGTCATCCTGGAGAACTTCAGCGTGGCCACGGAGGAGAGCGCCGAGCCGCTGAGCGAAGATGACTTTGAGATGTTCTACGAGGTGTGGGAGCGCTTCGACCCCAACGCCACGCAGTTCGTGGAGTACGACAAGCTGTCCGAATTCGCGGATGCCCTGGACCCACCGCTGCGCATCCCCAAGCCCAACAAAATCCAGCTTATCGCCATGGACCTGCCCATGGTCAGCGGTGACCGCATCCACTGCCTGGACATCCTGTTCGCCTTCACCCTCCGTGTGCTGGGCGAGGAGGGCGAGATGGACGCCCTACGCGGGCAGATGGAGGAACGCTTCATGGCTTCTAACCCATCCAAGGTATCGTACGAGCCCATCACCACCACGCTGCGCCGCAAGCAGGAGGAGATGTCGGCCGTGGTCATCCAGAGGGCCTTCCGTTGCTACCGCATCCGTGCCACCGTGAAGAAGGCCTCGGACATGTACCGGCAGCAGCTGCAGGGAGGCAGCGAGGCGCCGCCCGAGAAGGAGGTGCTTGTCATTGGCAAGTTCCACGAGAACTCGGCGTCGGACAAAACGGACATGACCCCGTCGTCGGCGTCGCCGCCGTCGTACAACAGCGTGGCCAAGTCGGAGAAGGACATGTACGAGAAGGAGCGACGCAAGAAGGAGGACTGCGCAAAAGACACGCGCGAGAGGAAGAAATGAAGGCCTGGGGAGGACGGAGACGGCGGACTCAAAGGGAGATGTCTCTGTTTTTTGATGAGACGCTGTTTACAGATGTGACGAAGAACTGGACTGGGGACTTCCTCACAAGGTTTTGGGACCTTTCGATTGAGCACTGGTGGGTGTGAGTTGCGCATGTGTGTGTGTGCGTGTGTGTGAGTGTGTGAGTGTGTGTGTATTGCTGTGTGCAGTGGCCTGGGAGGACTGTCTGTGCACACAGGGACGGACTGACGTTTCTGTGACGATGTTGAGGACATCGTCGGTGTCGGCACACAAACTCACACTCTTGCACACACACGCTTACACTACAGTGCGACTGTGACTGTTAAGAAGGACTCTGATACGAAACGGAAAGGTGCGTGGATGGAGTTTGTGGGTTTGTCTTTTCATTCTGTGTGTTGTAAAACAATCCTGAGGATTATAGGAAACCGTTACACAGTGATCAGTAGCTAGAACTGCCGCTACCACTGGTGTCCTTCTTATTGATTGGTGTATTATTATATACCTGCACATTTTTGTTACATTAGCTCATTTTTTTTAAACATTATGTTGAATTTTTTTACTGTTAAGTTTGATTTTTGAAATGTTCATCAAAGGGCAAGTCTGTCAATGAGGTCTGGTTAGTGAGGGAACCTCAGTAAAGGTAAATCTCTTCAGGAGGTTGCATATCGAACAAAAATAATTATAGGATGGAAGTCATGTCTACTGGTTCTCCCTGAAGCTCACACAACTTCCTCTTGGGCTGCCGTTGGCATAACAGTAACGTTTAACATAATCATAGCTAGAGATGTACTGCAGTGCTGCCTTATTTAACAAAACAGAAAAAGAGAAAAAAAACAGGAATGATTCTAGACTAGGCAAGTCAAGTCTGACTCGGCAATGTAAATGTCTCACTATGATGGTCAAGATTCCTCTAAAATGAGTTGCATTTCTCAGATCTTCAGGTGAAGGGTTGAACATGAGACCATATCGCATCCTTTTCCTGCTTAGTGCCACTCACAGAAATCCGAATGTCCGCTCCGTACACGAACCTGGCCCGAGTTCCCTAAAGATCAACATAGCTGCTAGAGAGAGAGCAAACTGTGCTCTCTCTCTCTCTCTCTCTCTCTCTCTGCCGCCTGCTGGTGGTCTCAGTGCTTTTGGGAAATGGAAGCTAGCTTCACGACAGTAATGTAAATGTCCTGAATGTCTCTTTGCCAGAAAGCCAGATTGTCTCTCTTCTAAACATCTTATTCTCTTAGTTATATTGGATCAAAAAAAAAGGCGATTTCTTCCAAAACAAACCTTCTGCCCAGGTAAGCAGCTAAAGAACAATGACCTGTCTAACGTTTGGAGCTCAAACATCTGTGGTCCAAATCACAGAGCCAGCGTCGGTTCAGGCCAATGTCATGGTTATGATATCATCTCTCCTGTTGAATTCATGAACCGGTGGTGATTCTATATGTACATACTGGCGATCTGTGTCCCACCTCTGTGCTAAACACTGTAGAAGAGCAGTTTTACATGCCATTTAAAACTGCCATTTGGATGCATACTATCTGTGTGTGTGTGTGTGTGTGTGTGTGTGTGTGTGTGTGTGTGTGTGTGTGTGTGTGTGTGTGTGTGTGTGTGTGTGTCAGTCAGCGCATGCACATGCACACATGTGCAGACTGTGTACATGCAAGAGACAGACGAAGATATATAGTATATACGTGTGAGACAGACAGCTAGTATATGTCACTGTACTGGGACCAGCATCCACTTTACTCCCATCCTCTCTTTCAATGTTTATATTGTACATAGTAGTTTGAAGCTCACGTTTTCTTTTTTTATGAATTAATTAATTTTGTTTACATTTTTTTTTGCACAGTGCTACAGTATGTGTGAGGGTCAGGTCCTGGTTTTAAATGTAAATATGAATTTATGAAGCAATCAGTGGTCGTCATTTCATTCGTAGTGTTGTAGTAAACTGCATGCACTATACTAAATAACTACATGGTGACATTATTTTAAAAAGCCAAAAGAATAAAGATCATATTTTTTGTACCAAAGTATACTTAATTTCCTCATCATTAACTGTCACACAATATTCTATCACAAATCCCCAAAATGTACCAGAAATTTCTATCTCTATCTCTGAAAAATGCATACCACATTTTTGTTACATTGAAATGTTTTTGAGTTGAAATGTGTGACCTTATTTTTCTTTAGAATGTGCAAAATGACTTCTTTTTTTTTTCTCATTTTAATCAAAGCAAAGAGGTTTCAGACGTACACTGTAGTTTTCCAAAATAAAGCATATTTTGGGAAGCCCAAATCTTTGAAAGTGTAAGAAATGTGTTGTTGTTTTTTTTAAAACAAACAAACAAAAAAACAAGAATCTGAGTGACAGATATAAAGGAGGCAGCTGCAAAAAGTTCAGGCTTTAGAAAAGATGACCTGCTGGATTACAGTGTACCAGAAAACAAGAACCCCAAATTGACAAGAAACAAGAAATGACACATCCACTCAAGTTCAGCTGCACAAGTTCAGCTCTAATCGGAAGTGACCCTGCTGGAGATGCTGTCCCCTTGTTGCCTAGCAACATGACATCACCGCGTATTCTGGGTGTTTTAACAGGCTTCCCCCGTTCAACACCCCCCTCTCCCCCCTCCGCTCCCACTCGGCCTGTTCTGTTTTCATGTTTACTTTCTGGCACATTAGTCCTGTGGGTCCCTGAATAGAAGCACTGGGTTCTTTATCACTCCAGTTTTTAGCATCAGCTCTGGTGACTGAGACAAGTGTGCGTTTGCGTTTGGCTGTGTATGTGCGCGAGCTCGTTTGCGCGCGCGCGCACGCACACACACACACACACACACACACACACACACACACACACACACACACACACACACACACACACACACACACACAGACGGGGGGGGGGGGTATGTGGGTGTATTTGTTTGCCAAAGGAAGAAAGGCTACGTGGACTAGTAAATGACAGGCACAGAAAATTGCACGTCACATTGCACGTCACACCGTGGTCACGCACGCCCTCCAGTGGACACAGACACGCGCGTTGGGGGGGGGGGGGGGGGGGGGGGACGGCGTCCCACCAGAGGGCGCCATCTCTCAGTTTAGTGCATTCAGTTTAGTGCATCCTGGGATTTGTTATTCAAATGTTTTCTGAAACTTGGTTAAATACGTATATGATTATTATAGCTGCGTAATATCAATCTGTTTAATTCAACAAATAGTCATAGAAACCGGTGCTAGATATAAGAGAAATATAAAATAGTGGTACAGAGTCTAATCCGAGCATAGCTGGGCTATGTTACAGTGGTTTTTAGACCACAGCATGTCCTAAACGTTGTTTTTCTGCAGTTCTCTTTCGGCCAGTACGACCAGCTCACTTTTTCCAGTGACAGAAGCTTCTCTTGCATCTCAACATCTGCGCGTTTAAAGCGCGGGCAGCTCCCCAAGCTAAACAAGCCCGCTACCCCTGTTTCTTCATAACCATCAGCTGAACTTAAGACCTAGTGGGTAAATATAGATAAAACATGGGCAAGGTGTAAAATGAAAGTAATAATGATTGTTTTTAAGCACTTGATTTGTCGCGAGGCGAAAGCTAAATGGGCTGCTGACTCCCAGAAAAGCGATTCTGCATTAAAGGAGACAGAGCAGTGTGTGAAATGGGGACAGTGTTCAATCTTGTGCTTTATTTTGTGTTTATGGTGCGTCATGTCTGCAAGCTGAAATGTTTAGAATTTCATGTTATCAGTTAGACAAAGCACAATAAAGTAGCCCCTTGCCGAACTGCGCTCGCTCTCTCTCTCTCTCTCTCTCTCTCTCTGTGTGCGTGTGTGTGACTGCGGGGATGTGTGGGTGTGGGTGTGTGTAAGATGAGTGGATGAGTCTGAAAGTGAGCTGTGTTTCTGTGGGTTGAATAATGCATTCCACCAATGCACTCACCCTCTCTATGTTTACAGCTCTTACCAAGCTTATCCTGACTGTGCATCATGAAAGTTCCGATCTCTGTCACCCCGCCCCATCCCGCCCTCTCACACAGTAAAGCTTCTTTAATAGCATGACAAATAATGGTGCATTTGTATTGCCAAAGCTTAAATTAGAG
>NC_137499.1:11465000-11510000 GCF_041902795.1 Electrophorus electricus | reverse complement strand
GCGAAGGTAAATCACACTTCTCTGATGCCTCACTGTTCCACCAAACTAACATGCTATAGCAACAAAAACTGCAACTGGTAATAAACTTAAATAAGAGTAGTGAAACTAGCAGTTCACTCACACACACACACACACACACACACACACACACACACACACACACACAGCCTACATGTAAATTACAGTGTTATTTATAAGAAGCCTAGTCTTGCAGAGAAAGTCTAAAAATAAAGTTTAAATAACAGTTTTGCTTTGTCTGTGTGCACGTGTCCATGGGGGCACATGATGTGTGTGTATTTGTGCTTGTGTGTGTGTGCCCGTACTCATGGTTATGAGAAAAAGAACCACATGTAGTAGGGGCCCTGTTCCATTGCGGGATGTGAGATGAGCTGGCCCCTCTTCAGCTTTTTGTTCTAACCAGGCAGGGGCACGCCTGGTTCTACTTGGTTGGTCTCAGTTGTCAAACAATTGATCTGGTTTGCAGTGGCTTGGTGTGGGAAAGATATCCTGCAGCCACATTGGCCTTCGAAGATCAGACTGGACATCCCTGTTCTTCAGAAACATGGCACTAGGAGTCTAGCCTGAGTTTAAAGCCCTTCTAACGCTATCTGTGATTTTTCAGTTATTTTCTCTAGCTGGTTGATTGCGGAGAAGCCCTCCGTGCTTCTTCAAGCTACTTTGTGTGTAACACCACTTTAGATTTAACAGTGCTCAGTGGAACATTGTAACTTAGTGCATGAAACTGGAGAACTTCAGCTCACTGCAGTCTTTGCACACATTAGTCCGTGACATTCTCAGTTTTACAGCTACAGCTCAGTTTTACAGTCACTAAAAATGAAAATGTCACTAGTAAAATCCAGTGATCAAAACTGGCCATATATTCCTCCGTTCTGGTCCAAAATACCCTCTTATATTGTTCTTGGCGTTGTAAGCTTCATTATGCCTCTGTCTGGCTTCCATCCATGTTATGATGTTATATGCAAAAGCTACAAAGGCTGTTTAATAGTATGTTTTCAGCAGTGCATGCTGAATGCACCATTAAACCTGAAAACGGTCTTTGCAGTTCTGAAACCCAAAACCAGTCCAGCCTAACTTTGGCCCTAGCAGGCCAGCATGCCCCTGGCACCCACCTCGGCTGGACTACTGAAGCAAAGGGGAGAGGGGAGATTTGCAGGGATCCGACTATATGAGCACACTGAAACGTGACCTTCACATTCCGTGCTGCGGCTTAATAATTCACCAACTTTCTGCTGTCTTCCTCTGTCAGTCTAACCCCCCCCCCCCCATGTGTGTGTGTGTGTGTGTGTGTGTGTGTGTGTGTGTGTGTGTGTGTGTGTCTGTCTGTCTGTCTGTCTCTGTCTGTCTGTCTCTCTCTCTCTCTCTCTCTCTCTCTCTCTCTCTCTCTCTCTCTCTACTCTTAAAGCAGTCAGGGGGTACGCAGTGAGACTATCAGCAGAAGAGGAAAGTGCTTGTAGTTTCTTTCTCACCCAGTCATTCTAACCTTTCCTGTCCATCTGAGAGCTCTGATCTTTGAGGTATTAACTGTGCCATGATTCTCTTCTCGTTCAGTTTAAGATGGATTCCAACCTAAAAAAGCGCCGCCGGGAGAAAACAATCTGGTGAAGTCAGATGGGTAACGAGAGGATGTGCGCGTGCACAAAACAACCCACAGATGGCAGTGTAATATTTTGACGATTGTTGTAAATAGGAAAACCAGTGATTATAGAGAGATATTTCAAGGGCAAAAAAGGGCTATTCTCTCTGTGGTAGACCGGAATATTAGAGCAACACAAAAAGCGGTTAACGTTTGGCTTGTTGGGGCGCCTGAGCGAAAGGTTCATTTGAATAGTTTTTGCAACCGTTGTACAATAACCAAATGATGTTAGAGTGGTGCACAGGTATGAGACGCCCAGGGTCTGCTAGCGCACACGTCGTTGCACGCAGCTTTTTCACAGAGCGCTGTTTACTGTGCACGGAAAACAACACCCACCGTCACCATCTGTGGATCTTCACATACCGTGGACTTGTGTTTGTGTGTGCGTGACTGCGTCTCTGTGTATCTTCGCTATTTTTGTTCGGCCACGCGAGCACCATCGTGCGGGAATTGGCCTGGCGCGCGTGTGCGCGCGCGGTGCCCGCTATCGCGTAAAACCCCCAAAGCCGCGTGCACAGTAGTTGGCCCGCGCTCGGTCACCCGCTTAAGCACTCGCATTCTCGTGCTGCTAAATATAGAGGGAGTGACACACACTCGGAGGCCTCACGGCTAAAGGCGGAAAACACGGCGGCGCGCTGTCATCCAGGCCTTTATATACACTCGAGCTCAGCTCTGAGGGGAGCGTGATACCGGTCTTTAACGCCGCGTGCGGTGACTGGTCTTTACGGCTTTGTTAAATCTGGTCCAATAACTCAAACGCTCGGCATGTAGAGTGTGTGTGGTCACACACTGAAGCTCCGTGCGCCTTTTAATAGAATAGAATAGTATAGGATCGACTGGAGTTCAAGCCAGTGTAAGACTTAAGACTAGCGTGCGTTTATTTATTAAGAAATGTTTTTATTTATTTTTATTTAGAATATGATAGGATAGTATAAGATAAGATTACAATTTAATGGAATAGTAGTATTTAAATGCCAGAGTCAGTCAAGTCAGTCAGAGATGTCAGCATTAAAGCTGGCATTTATGAGATGGTTTAATGGGTTAAATGGGTTGCTTACAGGTACATGAATCATCACATTTACAGTTTGTGTGTGTGTGTGTGTGTGTGTGTGTGTGTGTGTGTGTGTGTGTGTGTGTGTGTGTGCGCTTTAATGCCTCCATGCTGTCTTGTTTGTCTATCTGCAGCCTGGTGACTAAAGTTTAAAAATGTCCACTTATCACAGAGGCTGCAGGGTAATGGGAACCTCTTGTGGCTGCTTGCACAAACAGGAACACCCCCCCCCCCCCCCCCCCCCCCCCCCCCCCGTCTATCTCTCACACACACACAAATACACAAGCATACATATGGAAACATGCACCGCTTTCACAAACACACAGACAATTGATGTATTCAGTATATTTCTTTGTGAACTGTCCTTGAATAACCCTTAAACTGATGATTTGTTGAGGTCCATTTTAGGATGCTGTGTAGAGCCTTGTCTGCAGCCACATGGGCTACACAGGTCAAAATAATCAGGCGTGTGAGATTGGCATCTTCTCTTTGACCACTGCTGTTTTGATGGAGAGCTTTTCTGAAATCATGACTTCCTGTAGCTCCAGGGGCCCACGGGACAGTGCCACAGCACAGGACAGTACCGCGCCTTTGGCAGACGGACCCGGTTGTGTTCTCTCCGTGTGAATGCTCACACCTGTTTCCTGCTTGCTTTCCTGAACTTTGACCTCATGAGCTCAGTCTAGCCAGACTGCTTGGCTCTGTGTTTGTGCCAGTATGGTCCTAAACACTGTACATGGTACACTCTAAACGCTTTAGTGTGTGTGTGTGGGGGGGGGGGGGGAGGGTTGTGATTAGACTGTTGCCTTTTCCTGCTGTTTTGTATGGCCATTTCCAGCTGAGTGGTTGTCGTGGAAACACTGAGGGGAGTATATTTGATTTGCAAATATTTTTGGAAAACAAAGTAGTGCGATTAGAGAGAGAGGGAGAGACAGAAAGGGAGAGGGAGAGAAAGATTGTTTTGGGGAAAGCCATCAGTGCCTGGGTAAAGTACTAAAATTAAATGCAGAAAAATATTTGTAGGATTGCATGGGACTGATTATTCTGGAATGTATTTACTCAAGTGATTCTGAAGAGAGAGCAGTTAAATTTGGTGACAGTTCTCAGTACGACATGATTCTTCATTCAAGGGCACCGATGTTGACTCAGTGTCAGTCCTCAAATCTAGAGAAACATTCCAGCCTCTAACTTATTAACCGCTGATATAGTGTTCGGTCTAGATGGACTGCATACACATATTCAGATGTGCGCACACATGTATGCACTCGCACGCACATGTAAATGCTTGACGTCTACACACCTAGGTAAAGTCTAAGGCAAATGCAAAAAACACACACCAAATTACTCCACACTGGTGACAACTCCTACCACCAATTGCCCCTCTCTGCAGGACGTGAAGAACTCATCCTGCTCTGCTCAGAGACTTATGGACCAAGCAAGCACAGGGTCGTCTGGGAAGCAGGTGTCCAATCAGAGTGAAGATGTGAATGTCTGTGAGTATCACTGGGTCTCATAGATTTTATGGTTCATAAGCATGACTGAGAGGACTATTATTGTGGAGGGTTCAGCCTGCATAATTTCTGTGAACTTGTGTGTGTGTGTGTGTGTGTGTGTGGTTGTTCTAGGTGACATGATTAAAGACACTTCTGTATTTTTCTTTGACATGTTGACAAGTGTGATAACACGATAGGTTGCAATTGTGTGTGTACATGGATGTGGTGTATGTGGGTGTGTGTGTGTGTGTGTGTGTGTGTACATGCATGTGGTGTGTGTGTGTGTGCTGGAGGTGTTATTATTTTGCAGTTATTTATTTCTTTCTTTTTTCTGGTTTTTACTTCTGCACTGTTGTTTCATTTTTCATCTGGTGCTATATTCTTATCGCCGTTATATCGTCTTTTATACATTGCATCAATACTTTGTGCATTCTCTGGTTAGAATGGCTTCTACATACATGTGCATCTGTGCATGTGAAAGTTCTGTCAGTAATATGTTAGCAAGCCAGTAGCTTTGGTTCATTTTGACACTTGGACTGTCCGGTGATGACTAGGTCTACTTTTAAACAGGCAACCTCCTTTATAGTGTTCCTTTTTCCTGATTCACTCCTACCACACAGCCACTGACTTTAGTACATGCACACACACACGCGCGCACACACACACGCACACACACACAAATAACAATAACAACCTCTCTGTCACACATACACACCCTCAGTATATTTTTGGTATGACATTCATCATTAAAGTGTTTGCCATTGCATTCCCATAAGTCAAGAGATATTTGTACCGGGAGACACACCACGTCATGTTTAAGAATGGATGCTAATGGATGCTAAACACCACATGATGTTTAAAAATGGGTGTTAATAATAAACAAACAAAACTAAAACAAACAAAGCTGTAACTGATTAAATCTGCATAACTCAGTTTGTTCAGGCTGCATAGGCGAGAAAATATTAAGGCTAAGGCAAAAAAAGCCCCTCGAAACATTAAAAAAAACATTATCAGCAATATATGTAAAAAAAAAAAAAAAAAAAAAAAAAAAAAAAAAAAAAAAAAGCCGTAGCAGAGACTGTGATGAACATATAAGAGAACAGGCTGCCAAATACAGCATGATCTCTGAATACAAGAACAAAAGAGGTGGAAAAAGGGGTAAACCATCACATACACGTTATTATTCTTTATTATGTTACTTTTAAGAACTGTTTCCTGAGCGCAAAGTCAGTTTTCCCCTCCTATTGTTAAATCTATTTACAGTCTGGTCTTCACCTGCTATTTCATTACTAAGTTCAACTAGTTTGGAGAGATCAGTCAATTTGAATAGTGCATTAAGTCCAAGCCTTGCAAACTACTGACCATACAGGCTATTGAAACTACTGACCATACATGCTATTGAAACTACTGACCATACAGGCTATAGGAACTGCTGACCATACAGGCTATTGGAACTACTGACTATACAGGCTATTGGAACTACTGACCATACATGCTATTGAAACTACTGACCATACAGGCTATAGGAACTGCTGACCATACAGGCTATTGGAACTACTGACTATACAGGCTATTGAAACTACTGACCATGCAGGCTATAGGAACTACTTCTTCTCTGGAGACAAATACAGAAAGTGCAAATATAAATAATAGAAATGAATAATTCAATTATTTATATTTTTTATTTACATGGAGTACAACTGACATAAAAAAGGAAACATGTAATATTGTTTGTATTTGCTTCTGATCAGTGGTACATTTTCCGGTAACATTTTCATACAGAGAATCATTCAAACTCTGTACATCTTGAGCATCCAGTTAAGTTGTTTATAAACCAATTATGTCCTGATCGTCCAGTTAGGTCCTCTTACAACCCACACACACACACACACACACACACACACACACACACACACACACACACACACACACACACACAACATATATAGGTTTTGCTGTCCCCTACTTACATTAAATAATACATTAAATAATTCTTACATGAAGTAAATACCATATTTCACATAAAGATTCTCTCACTTTCTCATAACACATATTTTTCCTACATCCTCCATGTCTCTGATTAGTTCCGTGTGTGTGTGTGTGTGCGTGCGTGCGTGCGTGCGCTGTGCCTCATCGTTTTGGCCTTGCAGATTTACACACGTCCTTCTGTTTCAGTCTTAACTTTTTTTGTGTGTGTCTGAGCCTGAAGTTGTGCTGGGGGAGGACACACGGGAATGCGTGAGTGACACCATCCCTCCATATGACTTCAGGTTAAGGGCACGTCTGGTAGCGGCTCTAAAAAAGGCACCACCACGCTGGTGATCCTGGAAGGGGGGGGGGGGGGGGGGGGGGTTGGGAGGGGGCACGGAGGGGGGACGCCTAAAATAAAACCAGCTGTCTCCATCCTCACTCGGAAGAGAACGGTACAGGATCCTGGAGCTGGTCTCCGCGCTCTCACAAACACAGTTTGCAGTCAGACGGGAGCAGAGCACACAGCCTGGTGGTACGTCAGCAGCCTTCATCTACTCCAGCTGGGATCCGTAGCGTCCAGGTGACGCCGTTCGTGCGCTGACCAAACGTTGTGCCACCCTCAGCGGTAGGCAGTCATAGGTAGGTGCTGTCTGAGCCAGACGAGGCCTAGCACCGACAACGCATGACATGGTTTGTGTAAGCTGTGAGTTACGTCTCTTTTATCATCAGCCATGTTTACATTAAAAAAAAAAATCATAGCTATACTTTAAAGCTGGATAGTAAAGAATAAAATGGATCGTGAATGATATTTTACTATAGTTTATTGCCTGGATTGTGTATTATATGGTTATTATGAGTGTATGGTTAAGTCACACAAATGAATGCTGGGTAATGCAAGTTGTAGGATTTTCAATAGATTGCCTGTAAGAGAGTCACTTGATTCTATGATTTAATCAGGCACTTGATATTCTGATTAAAGACTCAATTTGGTTGGTGAGTGTTCGTTAATTATGTAAGGCGAAATCACAGGGGACACTATCACATCAGAGTAGGCCGAGTGAAGGTGAATATTGATGAGGTTGATTTACATGAGTACAATTAGAGTAATTTGAGACTACTGCCTCTCTTCTGAGCCACTCTGTTATTTTGAAAGTGAAGAGTTTCAAATGGTAACTGAATTACAAGTTGATTGAACTCAGAGTGCTCTAACCCTAGGAATTAGTTTAGTGTTTATTAGTTTAGTGTTTATGTTTATTAGTTTAGTGTTTATGTTTATTAGTTTATTTTACTCCAGTAGAAAGGACATGAAGTACTCCACATGTGAAAGCAGATTACAGAAATATGTGCCAAGGAAATATTTTGCTATTCCACTAATGGACTGTCAAACGGTAAAGGATAGACTTAAAGAGGGTTTTATACTGATGTCTGTAAATAGTGACTTGTGCTTAAAATGAATCATGTCTCAAATAGCCCATATACCCGAGGCCTCCATAAGTGTTCTCAGAATAGACTCAAACGTTAGAACTCTCTGGGCTAGCTTTAATGCCAGTGCTGTGTGTGTGTGTGTGTGTGTGTGTGTGTGTGTGTGTGTGTGTGTGTGTGTGTGTGTGTGTGTGTGTGTGTGTGTGTGTGTGAGAGAGAGAGAGAGAGAGAGAGAGAGAGAGAGAGAGAGAGAGAGAGAGAGAGAGAGAGAGAGAGAGAGAGAGAGAGAGAGAGAGAGAGTGAGAGAGTGTACCCAGGAAGTGGAACTTCCTTCCTAAAAGTCAGAACCATGTGAGAGCTTTTCCGAAAAGCACCTCCATTGGCCATTTTCTTCTTAAATAAGGTGCCTTATTTTAGGTAGCACAACTCTTATTATCTCTCAATGAGAATGAAAATGAATTAGAAAGAGATTTCAGGATCATTTAAGGAGTCCACAAACAGCAACATGCCAACGCAAGGAAGAAAATGGCCAATAGAAATGCATTATTGCGGCAGTGAATTGTGGGATCAGAGGTGCTTTCCGGAAAAGTTCTCCCATGGTTCCGACTTTTAGGAAGGAAGTTCCACTTCCTGGGTACACACTCTCTCTCTCCTGCTCTCTCTCTCACTAAAACGTGACACCAAGCAGGCTTCCACATCACTCGCTGATTGAGCTGCAGCAGTGCCAGAACTTCAGGTCCAGGATGCCGCGTGCGTTTGCCGCTGTGGCATGCACAGGCCTGTATGGCTAGCTGCTCATGTGCCTTCCTTATCATCATGATAAATGAGGGACTGTTTGAACAGCGTCGCCTGTCCTCTATGTCTCAGGTGTAGAGTTGCTGACCAGCTGCTGCCAAAACCCTGCTTATTCTAGACCTCCTCTCTCTCTCTCTCTCTCTCTCTCTCTCTCTCTCTCTCTCTCTCTCAGGATAGCTTTACATTGACTTGCTCTAAATAGCTGTCCTGTGGATATTAATGGCAGGGGGAGCATAGCTTCGTCACATGGTGTGCTCGCAGTGCCTATCTGATGTAAGAGAAGCATGGGGGTTTATGACACAGCGACAGCAAGGGGCCTAAAGACCTCACCACTTAGACGCGCGTCACATCCGTCCCACTATAACACACACTCTGAAGACCTCAGCCGAGGCCATCCACATAAAACCTGAGGCTAGTTACCCCCTACCCCCCTCTGCTCCAGGAACGTACAACACCATTCCAGGCATCTTTTGCGGAAGAGAGACACCAAAAGTGTCTTGCTTAGAGTATGTGGTAGGAATCCACAGACATCTTGAGGTGCATTTAACCTAAACGCATTTCATTTAAAACATTTACGTTATTATAGCATATACTTACCTTGTATATATACTTCATGTTTTATTGCTTCTGATTGTAAATGTTGACATTAGTTTCAGAGCCCAAAATTGTCAGCCTTGGTTATTGGATAAATGCTAATATATTTGGATTTACTGAGATCGATATAGTTTGAGTTCCTGTTTTTGTGAATAGGTCTATGTATCACTAATAGGTTTATGTTCAAGAACATTAGGAATGTGTGACAGGTGTTAAAACGGAGCGTCAAGTTGTGTCAGCATTGCAGTAAAGTTAAAAAATGAACTTTGAACCTAAAAATGACGGGTGACAGATGACAGAGTTAACCCTGACGTGGTGAAGTTAGTGATGGATCTGACCCATTGCATGACATACCACATACTTTACTAAGCCAGAACGTCTAACTATAGGAGCAGAGAGACCGGGCAGGACAGCATCAGTCATCACATGTAGTAATCCATGCTCTTGAGATAGCTGTCTGAATATGCTGTTTTTAAAATGCTTCATGCTGTCTAATGAAATATTAATGTGTGTGTGTTAGCCTAACCAAACAACCTTACAAGTGTAGTCTGATGGGGCTCAAAGGTTGAAGAATGTGGCAGTAAGCCTTTAGCCCTGCTTTGGACAGCATTATTAGCTACATGCATAATAACTACAAAAAAGTATTTCTTCAATGCACAAAGTGCACCCTTTACACCAAATATTCTCCAAACGTCTCCAAATTTTGTCTGTGAAACCAGATTTAACGTCATGTGGTAATGTCACAGTAGAAAACTGTGAAACCACCATGTTCTATCTCTGCATTGCAGATGCAGGCAGCACAGGTGTTGTAGGAGACACACACGCTGAAGGTGACCCTGAGACAGTCCCTCTTAAAGAACGTCTGGCGTTGTACCAGGCAGCTATCAGTAAGGAACAGAGAAGCGCTGCTAGCATTGTAAGCACATACACACACCTGCACATACACACACACACACACACATGCACACCAAGCTATCTGTTTACTATCCGCCTTAATTGAGTGAGAGGTTTCTGCTTTCCCAAGCTACTCTCCCACTTCCTGATTAGAGGAAAGAGAGAGAGAGAGAGAGCATGAGAGATTGCACTTATACTGATTTTCAACAATGAGATGCCTATTGCAAGACAAACTAAACAACGCAATCTAAGTATTTCGTGTGTGTGTGCGTGTGTGTAGGTCATGGAGGACTCCGAAGCATGCTCTTTACCAGGTGGTCTGGCCAGTGTGAAGAAACAGTTTGAGAGTCAGAATGTCAGCTCCTCTTCCTCCACTCAAAGCACCGTCACACAGTACCACTACCAGCAGAGACAGGTGATGCACATAGACATAATATAGAAAAAAGGCCAATAAACCAATATGGAAGCTTGGCCAACAAGAGAGACTTAAGTATTCAACTTCAGATTCAAAGATATCTTTAGGTTTATAACATACTCTACTTCCCAAACAAAAACAAACGTAAATCGGTTGCTTAAACCTTCACAAAGTATTTAGTGTTGTATTTGTGTTGTGAATGTGTTTGTGTTATAGCAGTTGTTATGTTTATGAACAGGAAGTTGTGAGCTCATCAGAAGTCTGTGTGAGAAGCAGTGTAAGAGAGAGTCATGACCTACAGGTACACAGTCAGACAAAAGTATTCAAAAAAGTAGTTTTGATCTGTCTGATCGGGTAGGACTTTAGATATGCATATCATTTCTGTCTGTATGCTAATTTTACTATTAATCACGGATTTGTGTTTGACCCTCTGTTATTGCAGGCCTCACAAGATCAGAATATTCAACACAATGTAACATCTAGCTTTGGGAACGATTTTGATGATAAAGGTAGGTTCAAAGGCTAAAATCAACCTTTGTACAAGCACCTCCACCAGTTTACTAGCACCTCCTCCAGTGTACTAGCACCTCCACCAGTGTACTAGCATAACCTATTGGCCTTCACAAGCTCGGGGAGTCATATAGCTTACATTACATGTGTTACTGTCAGTCCTACAGGTGAAATTGTTTTATTAAATGTAGACTCTTATTTTGGTGTTTTCTCTCCTACCGTTTCCCTCAGTGGTGGTGCTCGGGGGTCAGGATCTGCCTAAAGTTTCCACCCAAGCACTTAAACAGCAGTATGAGAAAAGCATAGAAGAAGCGACTCCAAGCAAGCACATCAAGGTAATGAAGGGTTATGAGCATCCTGTTAAGCCCTGACCTGTACCAGCTGCTTTAGAAAACCCATTCAGAACACAGATCTCTACATGCAGAATGACAGACGATGTTTGCTGTTATCAGTAGTCTTGTTTTTAAACGTAAAAGCTTATTGTTCTTTTCAGTCTTTAAACAATTATAGCTCTGAGACATGAAAAACATGGTACTTTGCAACATTTCATGCAACTTTTGAATGGTATATTTCAACTGAAACAGGACAGCCATTTCTTATGAAGATAGTAGATTCCTGTCTTTATTTTTGGTTGCGCTTGTTTTTTAATATACTGTATTATGTTGAACTGCACACAAGAGAACAACTTCTAACAATAACAGGAAAGCTTTGTAGACTGAATTCACGTTCAGTGACGATATGTTGACTGAATCACTGTCCTTTTCTCCCTTAACCAAAAAGATTGATCTTGATTACAACCAGTTTCCGTGGGCACCAGCTAATGTGTCATCAAAGTCTGCAGCAGGAGGCAGTTATGGGTCTATTACCAAAACTATGAAGGAGACCTCCTCTACGTCAGCATCTGCCTGTGCTCATTTTGAAACTACTGAGCAGTATCTCCCTCCACCACCCACCACCCACATTCTTCAAGCCTCTATAGAGGTTCCAGGGTATTGTCCCTCACCCCAGCCTGCAGATCAGCATGTTTCCCCCAAATATCCCGTCAGCAAGGAGCAGTACTCCAAGCAGAGGAACCTCTATGAACTGAAACGCCTGTATAAGCACATCCATCCAGAAGTACGCAGAAACCTGGAACGGGACTTCATCACTGAAATGGAGCACTCTCACATGGACAGCGACGAAGAAGTGAGTGGTGATGTGCGGCAAGTGCGGTCTGTGTTTGAGAATAGTGGCGGTAGTCCTGGGAAGTGTATGAGCCCAGAAAGAGAGTTTCTGGAGTGGGATGAGATTTTGAAAGGTGAGGTGCAATCTATGCGATGGATGTTCGAAAACAAGCCACTAGATGCCATCAAGGATGATATACCAGAGGAGAATGAAAGTAGCAACATTGCCCAACAGGAAATTATTGCTGGGAAAGATGTGAAATACACAACTTGGATGTTTGAAACACAGCCGATTGATACTCTAGGTACAGAAACACCAGACTCAGTAGAGCAGAGCGGAAAGCTAACAGATCTAGCAAGAGGAGATGTCCAAACTGCAACCTGGCTTTTTGAGACACAACCTCTGGACTCCCTAAATAGGATTTACCAAGAGGATGACCAAAATGAGCAAGTGATGTACACCAAAGACATTGCACGGGGAGATGTAAAAACAGCGAGATACTTGTTTGAAACTCAGCATCTCGATTCCCTTGGCCACACTGAGACAATTGATGAATCACACTTCCTGCAGCTGAAGTCAGAGCTTGAAGAGACTAAAGGTGATGTCAAAACTACAACTAGAATGTTTGAGACACAACCTATGTGTGTAATTCGGGGAGATTCTGGTGAGATGCTGCAGATTACAACCGTTCGTCGTGAGGAGACTGAGAAAGGTGACGTGAAAACATCACGCTGGCTTTTTGAAACCCAGCCTCTAGATATGATTAATAAAGACCCAACTAAAGTTAAGCTAATTTGTGGAGTTTCTATGGAGGAGGACTATCGAGGCGGGGTAAATCGGGGAAGATGGCTTTTTGAGACCAAGACTCTTGATCAAATCAAAGATGAGGAATGGGAGAACACTAAAAGTCAAAAGGAGGAAATCATAGGAGCAGATGTTCGAAGGCACTGTATGACCTTTGAGACACAGCCAATGGATAAACTAAAAGACAATGCCAATGCTAGGTCACCTGAACCAGACGACATCATGGGGGGTGATGTAACTTCAACCAGGCATCTGTTTGAGACAGTGCCAATGGAAAATCTGAAAGAGCTGCCTGAAGTTGGAAAACTACAAAAGGTCGTTGCCTCAGAGGAGGAGAAGGGTGATGTGAGACATCAGAAGTGGTTATTTGAGAGCAAGCCTCTTGAGCAAATCCGAGAGGAAAAGAAAGAGATTACACGGACAGTTAAGCTGCAAGAGTTGGACAAAGGTGATGTCACCAACTATAGGGAGATATTTGAGACAATGGATCTGAGCAAATGCACAGATAAGCAGAAAATGGCAGTGGAAGGTGTTACAAGTGGATCAGTGAAGTCAAACAAAGTCCTCTTTGAGTCCACACCTTTGTATGCCATACAGGACAGCTCAGGGCAATACCATGAGGTCAAGACTGTACGGCGAGAAGAAATCGTGAAAGGTGATGTTCGAAGCTGCAAATGGATGTTTGAGACTCGCCCGATTGATCAGTTTGATGAGAGCATTAACAAATTCCAGATCATCAAGGGAATTTCTAAGCAAGAGATTGAATCAGGTGATGTCAAAACAGCCAAATGGTTGTTTGAAACTCAGCCTCTTGATGGGATCAAACATTTCAGCAACATGGAGGAAGAGGACAACAGGAAAAATGAGACCATTGAGATCCAAAGGGGCGATGTGAAGACCTGCAGGTGGTTGTTTGAGACTCAACCAATGGATGTCTTGTATGAGAAAGCAGAGGCAAAAGCAGAGGATACCACAGAGATCCAGAAAGGTGATGTAAAAACCTGCACCTGGCTCTTCGAGACCCAGACACTCGACAGCATCAAAGATGAATCTGAGACGATCTTGAAAACATGTACAGTGAAACAAGAGGACATCCAGGGCAGGGACGTACGTCTGGCCCGATTTCTGTTTGAGACAGAGAATCTGGAAAATATCAAAGGGGGTGAAGATCATAGTAACTTTAAAAGGGTCACACGGATTGATATTGAGTCTGGAGATGTATCAAGGATGAAGTACATATTCGAGACCCAGTCATCAGACATCATGACCTCCAGTTCTGAGGAGACTATGCAGAAATTGAAATCTCATCAGGCTGAGGAAATCCAGAAGGGAAATGTTGTCAATTGCACATGGATGTTTGAAAATCAGCCAATTGATACCATCAAGGAGAATGCTGAAGAATCAAAAATGACGCGTACCGTGACAGATGTTCAAGGAGGTAATGTTGACAAAGGCCGTTTTATCTTTGAGACATATTCCTTGGATGCGATTAGGGAAGATTCATCCGAGGCAGAACTCAACAAACTTCAGAGTATCATACGAGAGGAGACTGAAAAAGGAGATGTGAAAAATTACACTATGATGTTTGAAACCCAACCACTGTATGCTATTCAGGACAAAGAGGGACACTTTCATGAAGTTACTACAGTCACCAAAGAAGAAATCCTGAGGGGTGATGTCATTGGGGCACGATGGCTGTTTGAGACAAAGCCACTGGATTCAATAAGAGACACAGATGAGGTTTATGTCATTAAAGCAGTTACAGAAGAAGATGTACAGAAAGGAGACGTCAGCACAGCCAGATATAGATTTGAAACACAACCACTTGATCAAATTGCAGAGGACATGAAAATCAGCATTAAGACAGTTGCAGACGTCCAGGGTGGAGATGTCAAAACAAACAAGCAGCATTTTGAAAGCGATGAGATGCCTCAGAAGTTTGTGAGAACTGTTAGTGTAAGTGAGATACAAAAGGGTGATGTTAGAAGTGCCACATGGATGTTTGAAACACGTACAATTGACAAGATCCGTGGAGAGGGTTCAGAATACAATGAGATGGAGAAAGTAACACGAGAGGAAGTGGTGAAGGGTGATGTTAAGCAGTCAGTGTGGCTTTTCGAAAAAGAACCTCTTGATCAAATCAAGGATACAGATGAAACAGAAGCTGTGGTTGCTCGTGAGGAAATTCCCAAAGCTGATGTAAAGACAACAACATGGCTCTTTGAAACAACACCACTGACTGAATTTAATGAGACCAATGTCAAGAAGACGGAGATCATGGGCAAGAGCATCAAGGAGACATTAGAAGAACTCCACAGTCAGAAAATGGTTGACTCCCAGGGTATTCTTATAGAGGCAAATGAGATCGGTAATGTTAGGATGGCAAAATACAAACTGCTGAATCAGAAGACTCCAGAGATTCAAAGAGAGGAGGTTATTCGAGGAGACCTGAACAACATCATGATGAATCTTCTGAACAGACGAGAGACAACACAAAGCGGCATTAAAGTTGATGCTGAAGAGAGAGGAAATATCAATACAACCGTCCAACAGCTCTTTAATCAAGACAGAGATGTTAATGTGGAGAAAGAAGAAATCATTAGAGGAGACATACAAGAAGCAATTAACAGCCTACTGAAGAAGGAAGGGTCTGCCAAACGTGGCATATTAATTCAAGAAGATGAGAAAGGAGATGTGAGGATGACAATATATTCACTCCTGAACCAAGAAGAAGAAAACAGACTTGTCAAAGAGGACATTGTTAAAGGTAATGTCCACGGGACTCTGCGTATGCTATTGACTAGTCCTTATGCTAAAGACCAATCCTCAAAGATTCAAGTTGAAGACACAGAGAGAGGTAATGTCAGTTTCTACTCAACTTGTATTGAGTCTGGGGCACTGGATTATCTCAAACAACTTCAGTTAGGATCAGATGAAAACTATGACGAGAAGGTTAAGGAAATGATTATTGGAGGAGATGTGGAGCATACAAAAATTATATTGAGGAACAATCAGCAGGCAATTGGGCGAACTGTGGCTGAAGACGATATTGTTCCTGGAGATGTTCACAACACAGTGCAGGTGTTCATGAAGGAACCAGTGCTCTCCTTACACAACTTGCAAAAAGAGGAGATTGTAAAAGGTGACTTGAGAGCAGCCCTTGACTCACTTGCACAAGCCATAAATGAGCACAGAATTATTGATAAAGAGGAGGTGGTCAAAGGTGATATAAATACCACACTCAAGTTTCTAGAAGAGGCCCAGAACCAACTTAGAGAAATGGATAAGCCTGAGATTGTTCGTGGAGACATCCGAGGTGCACTAGAATCCCTTGAGAAATCAGCAACCGCTAAGACTGAAGTAATTATTGAGGACTTAATCCCAGGAGACATCAGGGGAACTTTGAAATCCCTTGAGGAGGCAAAGCAAGCAGTAAAAGATGTAGAGAAAGAGGAAATTGTCAAAGGTGACATCCAGAATACTTTGCTAAGTTTACAGGAGGCCTCAAATGAGAAGAAAGTCTTCCAGCACCAAGTGAGTGAACAGGGTGATGTAAAGGGCACCATTCAGCTCTTAATGGAACCAGCTTCATCCCCTCATATACAGAGGAGGCCAAGCACAGAGGGTGACATAAAAACGTCAATCAAGTCTCTTTACGAGCAGGAACAGACAAAGATAGAGAAGGAGGAGGTGGTCAAAGGAGATGTTCAGGGAACCATCAAATGTCTTATGAAGAAGAAAGAACAATCAAGTCACAAGTCAAAAATAAATCCATCCAGAAGAGGTAACGTTCCGATAAATAATCCAGTGCCTCCTGAGCAAGAGGCCCAGGAATCCCCTGCTGAATCCAAGGGTGACTCAAAGCCATCAAATCCATTGCCTTCAAAAAATATGCCCCAGAGTATGGAATCATATGCAAGCACTCAAAAGCAAACAGTCAAGACCGATCAGAGCCTGGCTTCCACTCAAGACCAACACTCAACAACCAAACACGTGACAGTTGGACAGTCTGAGTGCTCCCAAATCTCTCCAAAGGTAAATGTGAAAGAGCACCATGTAAAACCGAAGCAAAACATCCCTAGTCCTGTAACCATAACGAAAAAAAAAGTTGGAAAGCAAACGAGTGAGAAAAAAGATGGTGTTTCTGTGTGCTCTGGAGAGTGTGAAACCAAAGAGACTAAACAAACAACTAAATCCACAAAGCAAACACAAGAAATTAAGACAACCACACAAGTTCAGACCATGGTAACAACACAGGAGACAACCATTACACAAAACCAGAACATCAAAAATGTCAAATCAGAACCAAATGTCAAGAGTCACAAGACAGAGAAGAATCTCAAGAGTCAGAACTACAACCTCAATCCAAAGGGAATGATCAAAAAGAAGCCCCAGCCAGAAATTCACTTCCCCCCTCCTCCAACCTCACCTCCACCACCTTCTGAGTCTGAGCTCTCTCTTCCTCCTCCACCCTCTCCAGTGACGGAGCCTGACATCACTCTTCACCCTTCGTTAGTCATGAGACAGGACAGTGATCTTCCTCCACCCCCACCACCCCCTCCACCCACCGCTGAAGCAGAGGTTGAATGTTTTCCACCACCTCCTCAGGATCTGCTTCCCCCTCCCCCATCTCAACAGGAACTCATTTCCGTGACACAGCCAAACACTGGGAAGCCAAAGCCCCGACCTCTGTTCAAGGTACCCAAGACTGAGCCTCCTAAGCAGCCAGATCCACCCAAATTTAAGTGGCAGAAGAAGCAACCTGCTCAAACTCCTCCGGCACCTCCACCACCACCTTCCCCTGAAGTGTCTGTGGCTAAACAAAAACAAACAGCAACACACATTACCACTACCACAGTCACAGAAATTAAAGGGAAGGAGAAAAAACCTGAAGAAAATGTAACGCCATTTGAGATGCCACCTCCACCGGTCACTGAAGCTCCCGCAACTGTCCCAGTGCACAAGCCAGACCTTGAGGAGCCAGCTTGTCCCAAAAAAGCATTTGTTCCTTCGATTAAACTCCCACCACCCCCAGAGCCTGCTATCGAACCAAAGTCCAGACCTTTTGCAAGGAAATTCAAGACACCTCTCATGCTAGCAGAAGAAAGATATCGTAAAGAAAGAGAGGAATCTGAAAAAAACAAAACAGGATCCACTGCATCTTCTCCTCTGACTAGCATAGAGTTTCAACCTGATGCTGGTGTAGAGTCTACCACACAGACTCTGGAGCAGTCACAAGTTATATGTGAAACACAGCAAGAACAACATAAAGAAAAAGAGGTTGAAAAGAAGCTGTCCATGATCCCTAAAGAGCCAGAACCTGTAAAAAAGCCAGTCACAGCATCGCAAGGACAATTTGTAAAACCTATTCCATCAAAAATGACTCAGCCACCAGTGGTACAGAAGGCACCTGCAAACTTTCAGTTGAGCAAGCCTTCCTTTCCCAAAGTCAGCAAGAAAGCTGGCACTGACTCAGCTAGTGTTGCTGTAGATACAAAGCAGGTCTCTGCTACTATCACCCAGACTACAGCTGAGATCAAAGCGCCACCAACATCCACAATGCCTCCTCATACAGAAACTGAGTACCTTAGAAATGTAAAGGTAAGCTCCCACACTACCACCTCCAAGCAAATCATGGACCAAGGTCAATCTATGCAACAGTTCTCAACTGTTCAGTCTCAATCTGCACCTTCTCTAAAAGCAGAAGAATCTGTAACTGACGAGACAAAAAAGGTATCCCCGCAACCTACAAAAATCCCAAAAGTGACCCCAAGCTTCAAAGTTAAAACCTTTAGGGTGCCCAAGCAGGAAAAACAGGATGAAAAGAAAGAGTCATTTCAGAAAGAGCAAACAGCTGCTGAGAATGTGTCCCAGGTCAGTGCAGGCCAGGTGTGCTCTCAGGTCAGTGCAGGCCAGGTGTGCTCTCAGGTCAGTGCAGGCCAGGTGTGCTCTCAGGTCAGTGCAGGCCAGGTGTGCTCTCAGGTCAGTGCAGGCCAGGTGTGCTCTCAGGTCAGTGCAGGCCAAGTGTGCTCTCAAGTGGTTAGTGGCAGCACAGAAAAGACTGATGTCAAAGTGGAGAAGCAAGAGCAAACAGAGCAAATTAAGGACACCAAATTGGAGATACATCTAAAGAAACCCAAAACAAAGTCAAAAAAGGATTTTAAAGAGCCACCACCTGTGGCACCCAAACCATCAGTGGAAATGCATTATATTTTACCATCAAAGTCTATGGAAGTTCATCATCAAGGAACAGGGCAGACAACCGTCACCCAGTCCCAGCAGGATATCAAGGAGGAAAATGTTCACGATATTAATGTGGTTACTCAACATACAGTTAATCAGCAGAGTATTCAACAGAAGGGAAAATTGCAGATAAGAAAACAAGTTAAGGGCCCACAAAAGCCACCAGGCATGGAGGAGGCTGCTAAAGAGCCCCTGCAGAAAGAGTCCAGCCAGTCAGATATTAGAAAAGCACTTTTGAAAAGTCCAGCAGAAGCCTCAGATGTCCAAAGATGTGAGGACATGCAGAAACTGCTGAGTCACATCAAGGAGATGCAAGAGTCAACAGGGAAAATGAATGTCAAGTCATTCAGGGTACTGCTGAATATAATCCCTGACTGGCTGGTAGGAGATGAGGAAAAAGCAGAATTAAGTCGTGCACAGTACAACAAGCAAAAGTTTCAGGAGATCATTGTGTACGTGAGGAACCTTGCTGAAACAAAACTTACTGTTTTAGACAGAAATTTGGCTGCACTTGAAAATTTAGAGAATGAGTCAGTACAGAAGAAGGCTGTGAGTGGAACAGCTCAGAAAATATCTAAAATAAGCATTGGGTCAGCTAAAGTGGAGACTCAGAAAAAAATACAGGAGAAGACTGTTCAAGAGCAGAGTGATTCCAAAAGCACAGATTCCAAAGTAATGCCTCCAGAGCTTAAAATGAGGACTCCATCCCCCACATATATTTGCATCGAGACAGCCCGAAGGACAGACTCTCCTCTGCAAGTTGTCTCTTCACCACCACCTCTTTATACATCAGGTGCTACACCAACACCTCCACCTCGCTGGTCAGAAATCCCCACAAGTATTAACCGAGCTACACCTTCTCCAACTCTGAGTCGCTCAGAGAAACTAACCAAACTAAGAGAAACAACTGCAAAGCTATCTTGTGGTGTGACTCCGCCTCCTGTGCCTCTGCCTGAGCAAGCGTTGCAGGTGCAAGGGGACGTGGAGGAGTCTCACACATCCAGTCACCAAGAGGTCACTATGGAGACACACATGATGGAGTCATCTATGCTCCAGTCATCCATGGAAATTCATGGAGACTCAATGATGACAGTAAAAGACAAGCGGGAGTTTTTTGAGGAGGCTCAAAGGGCAGAGAAGAATCGGCACTACATGCGGAAGGATCCCATTAACATCCCAGAGAGGCTGGAACCAGATGCAGAAGACAATGAGACAGAGATCCCTATAGACTTTCATGACAGGATGAAAGATGATCTTCCCAAGGTTGATCTATCAAAGCTTGTCAATAAATTTGAGGCCCCAAAGTCCAAAGTCTACATGAGGAAAGACCCCATTGTAATTCCTGAGCGACTAGGGAGTGATACAGAAGACACTGAAGCTGAATCTGAAAGAAAACCTTCCCAGGTAGAAGAGGTGCCAACATTTGATATCAAGGCCTTGAAGAATGTGTTTGAAATGGGTGAGCAAGCCCACCAATATCTCAAAGAGGAGAAAAAGTGCCTTGAGAGGCCAGAGGAACTGAAGGAGCCTACAGGTTTCTCTGAGACAAAATCTGTTGCAGAGCATTACTCCACAGTTGACGAGTTTGGGAACCATGTGACAGGGTCAAGGACTGAGATGACCTCCCATTCTCAGAGCATGGCGGCACGCCGTGATCCTCCAACATATGCAGATGTGGTGCGAGGAAAGGTTCCTGTTCTTGATGTACCACCCGAAGCCACAGCAGAACAACTTCTAAAGAGCTTCCAGCAGACATGGGCTGAAAGCGATAACATCTTCAAGAACCTGGGATTCAGTGTCTCAGGCCATCACACCTCGCATACCTCACATCAGCAGCAGACTGTCGTCACTGGTAAAACTGTGTGATGACGCATGGGAACATTAACGAGTGTAATGGTGTTTACTAAAACAGCAACCATGTGTTTGATCATGTGAAATTTCACATACAGGAATTTTGATTTTAAAAGGTTTGTACTATTCCAATAACCCGATTGCTTTTACAGCTTCTCTTTTTTTCCATGTTTTGCTGGTGTACAATTAACATTACTGACATGTACCTGAGTGCTTGGATGTGGGGTGATTATGAATATGAAATCATTCACATTCTGAGAATATTTATCAACTATCTATTATCACTTCCTTTCTTACAGAAAATAAGGGTGCCAGAGTCCGAACTGTGTCGGGTATGTCGGAAGAGGGTGTATCCCATGGAGTCTCTCATAGCGGACAAACAAAACTTCCATAAAAGCTGCTTCAGGTGTGCTCATTGCAACAGTCAACTCAGGTAAATAGTGAAAGTTGTCCAATATATCTATCCATCTACTTACATATTACACAAACCTTGTCCTAAACATGTTCCAATTATTAAAAATTCAAAGTACATTTATTCTGTCTTACATTTATTCTGTGGCTTGACAGATAGATAAACATCCAATCTAGCAATCATGTAATTGTCATCACATAAAAATAACAGTCATGACAACATTACTTAAGCCATAGGATATATTCATTTTATTATTTAAAGATACCCGGAGAATAGTCTTTTTGTCAGGGTTTTCATATATCTGCAACTGACGTGATCAGCTGTTAAATTTATTGGTTATATATGCATTTTTTCTTTAAAAACTCTTTCAGTCCATTTAATGTTTAGAGCCCTGATGATTACTGATTATCCATTTTCACCAGCTTGGGAAACTACGCCTCTCTCCATGGACGAATGTATTGCAAACCCCATTACAAACAGCTGTTCAAGTCCAAAGGGAACTATGATGAGGGATTTGGAGAAAAACCCTACAGGGATCTTTGGAGTGCAAAAAATCAGATGACCACACCAGAAAAGGCTAATACCTCTCCAGTCAGATCAGATACCAAAGCAGCCCACCAGGTCTTAAAAGAACAAGACTTATTCCCAGCAGAGGATAAAGATGTAAGCAAATCATATGTTAACGCCAAAAAGCCAGCGAGTAAAATTTCACTTGTTTGGCCGCCACAAAGCGAGTCCCCAAGGAAGAGTTTTAGCATGGAAGAAGAAATAAAAGTAGTTAAACCTGCTTGGCCTCCTAAAGAGGAGACAGTGCCACAAGAAAACAGTAAAAATACAGAACAAGAGAGGACATCACCAAAACCGGACCTCAGTAATGAACAACAAATCGAGAACGAAACCAAGGAAAATGGTGGTGAGCCACTGATAGTGCCTGCAGAATCCACCAAACCTGAAGAGGTACTAGAGCAACCAGCAAAAACCAAAATCACAACAGATGTCATCTATGGACCTAAAACCACTGAGACCTCAGACAGTATACCGCAAAAGGGAGAGCAAACAGAAGGTGAATCAGGAATACAAGAAGATAAAGTGGTTTTGGAGGTAAATGGGGTGAAAGAAACAGAGCAGAAGGAAAAGGTATTTGAGGAAAAAATGGACAAGCTAAAACAAAATGAGGAGAGTATGAATGTAGAAAAGGTGAACGAAAATGGGAGTGGGGTCCTGTCGGGATGCAACGGAGAAACAAATACTTTAAAGGTGACAGTGATAGACAATGCGACCCCAGATGAACAAGCAGCAAGTGTAAACAACGGCAACACAAACAACAATAACAACAACAGTAGTGGTGCCACGTGGCTGGGGTTTGATGGCATTACAGCAGAGCAAAGTCTAATAGACTTCTGTTCACTTTCATCCCCTTCGACTCAGGTACCTGTGAAAGAGGAACTGAACACCAAGGAAACAGGGCATGCTGACACTTTACAATTCATGTACCTGCATGGTACTCCTGTACCTCCACATGCCAACAAAGAGGACACATCAAAGATGACAGTAGATCACCACAGTGGCAGAGATTTAATTAGTGAGGATCCAGATGAGCAAATGACATTCAGTACCTCCCAGTTCCTGGATGACATATTTGCAGGCTTTGGAGCGAGCTCAAGCCTGACATCTGATTTTAAGGGCAGCATTTACAGCAAAGAATCTAGCTCAAAATCGGCAGACTCTCCCCTGGATGACCTTATGGATTTTGGAATGGAAAGCAAGAAAGTAGCTGACAAGCAAGCTGTGAAGGAAAGGATTGAGGAGCTCAATAATTCTGACACCAAAGCTGGCTTGCTGGCTAAAACCAACTGCCTATGGGGAGTGGAACCAGAATCACTGTCCATAGAGGAGCAAATCAAACAGAACAGATATTACGAAGATGATGATGATGATGATGATGATGATGATTGATGAAGGTCACAATTTAAAATGAGAATAAAATTAGCCATACCTCCCAGCTGTTTTATACACACCCTGTGCTTCAGATATTACCCTATTTCTGTCCATGGAGAGATGGTTATTATTTACTCATATTCTTTTGTACACAATATACAGTAATCCAATGTTGTTGCTATTCTGCACATTACGTCTAACACATTATTCTTTTTAAAAGCTTTATTTAAAGCACCTGGTGTGCAGTACAAAAAGGCAAACTATGATGACTATTCTTTGTTTTGCTGTATACGTTTAACTCAGTTTCACATATCTTTTGCTTGATTAAGATTTTTCTTGTTTGTTAGGTGTTTTGTTTTGTTTTGGGTTTTTTTTGTGCAGATGCTCATTTTCTTTCTTAATACTTGTAGGTGGTTGTAATGACCTGATTATCACGACTACAGAGAGTTCCTGCTTTTCAGGCTGGTCAGGGATTATTTCTGTTATATTGCTTTTGCATTAATCAATAAAATAATTTTCTGAAATCTCGTCAGTTTTGCATTGTACTTGATATGGCAGTGGTGTTTAATACCTACACTTAAAAACCGTGAAAAATACATAGTGATGCAAAGTCATAAGTAACAAAATTCTAAATCTGAAAATTATGTTTTGAATATTTGTTTCTCCTAATGGGTAAATAAAAGCGAAGAATTATATCAGAACAAAAGATTTTATTGTCTGGTTTTACCACGCACTACAAACGTTCATTTAGATTAACATTTGTCAAATTAAAGCTGTCTGTAGGGCGGCCAGGCAAGTATTCACACAGCCCAGTGCAAGCAGGCTTCACAGGGTGGCGTGCTCCTCCAGCATCGTCAGCTTCTGATTGGACGCCTCCCTCGCGCGCCGCTGAGCACTTCAGTTCATGGGTCAGTAGCCAACCGCGAGCATCCCTTAGAACCGAATGTGGAACGCATAAAATCAGGTAGGCTTATGTTTGCTGTCTGCTCCAGCCCCGTCTACACCGAGGTTTTGTTCCTTCTTTCTCTGTAGACTGCGGCTTATTTGCATTTGTACGTGCGTTTGGCTTTTGCAGCGTTCGTGTCCGCGCCATTCAAAGACGTACATCCTTCTGTATGGCACGGGAGTCATATGATGCTCATGTACCTAGAGCCGAGCCCTCATGTGGCGTTGTCTACGTGTTTCCAACAGCGGTTTCCTTTACTGTTTAGCTGATCTTCTGCAGTAGTTAACGGTAGGGCACTTCACTCTGATACAGGTTTTCAACTGTCCTCCACATAACTGCTGTGATTCAGTTTGCCGGTGTGTAAATATGTGTGATCCGTATGTTAACCTTCCGAGGCTGATGCGTAGGTTGCACATCGGCGGTAGGGTGGCCACTTGAATAACCGCTAAAAGGAGGACATCACAACCTCAAAAGGGAAATATGACACTACAGCACACAACCATAAAACCCATAACCTGTCTAGCTTGCTAACAGAGATGGCCAATTTGATCAAGACATCTGTACTCATCAAACTTGGCACCTACTTGGCAGTATTTAAGTCTGCCATTACAGTGTACAGAGGGCATGAAATCCCTCTTTCCTACTCTTTGAAAGGAACGGATGTGAGGACCACTTCTTTTTGGTGTATATTTGGACTAAATCGACGTCTGGCTACCCCGTCATCCTTCTCGAGTGAGTTGGTGGCTGTTTCCATTGATCAAGGCAAATCAAGGCGAATATCAATCAAGGAAAAATACTTTGTATTACATTGGTTAAACAGGTTCCCTCATCCACCGGCTAAAAGACCCCACTCAGTTAGGATGCATGCAACGGTGTGAAAATACCAAAAAGAAAAAACGACTTCACTTCTCAGTGGTCAGGACATGCTTTCCTTTGGAATTGCGATAAGAATGAATGTCACTGCTTCTGTGCACTGTGCCAGACTTAAACACTGCCAAGTAGGCGTCGGGTTTGGTTGTGCAAAACCTTAATATACGTTACAGATTTCTAGATAAAATTGGCTCCGTCTGGTAGCTAACCAGGTTATTGTGGTTTTGGGAGTTGTAATGTCACATCACCCGTGTGTCTTTCGGGGTGTTTAAGTGGCCACCCTGGTGTCTGTCCGGTCGTTTTACCGGACGGGAGCTAGTGAGCTGAAACACCGACCGGCCACCCTAACCGGCGTTCGACAATCATCATACACCCGTTAAATCGCTCGGCGTCAGCTCTTGTCAGCAATCCAGTTCCGCAGTTTTCTTTTCTAAATATTGATTTTTGCCTGACCCCTGGGGTGTAGACTGTCTGCATAACGTTGGACTGAGAGATCTCGTGGGTCACCGTAAAAGCGCGTTTTGCCGGGACGCACCAATCGACAAGCATCCCGTTAAACGCGCCGTGCCCTCCACACTGCGAGTTCTGCGCTTGGCCGCATGCATAAATCGGTAGCTAACAGAGCAGTCTTTGTTGAGAAACCAAAGTAAATAAGCTAATAGACAACAGAAATGTTTATGATATTCTTAGTCGTTCATTTCTGATTGTTTAAAGTTTGAAGAATTGAGCGGCAAGTTTCTGTCCAGATAAAAACTACAAATGAAAATGAAAAAGATGTTCTTATTCATTGTCTCTGGATGACAAGTGTATTTTGAGAGGTATTTCCATATAAAGGCTAAAAAGTGTGAGTGTGTGTGAGTGTGTGTGTGTGTGTGTGTGTGTGTGTGGCCATTTTAATAACACCCCTAAAAGGCCTTTAAAAAAAGAGCACATCACACCCTCAAAAGGACATACGGGGCATATAGCACTATAACATACGGGGCATATAGCGCTATAACATACGGGGCATATAGCGCTATAACATACGGGGCATATAGCACTCCAGCATACGGGGCATATAGCGCTATAACATATGGGGCATTTAGCACTCCAGCATACGGGGCATATAGTGCTATAACATACGGGGCATATAGCACTATAAAATACGGGCATATAGCGCTATAAAATACCGGCATATAGTGCTATAACATACTGGCATATAGCGCTATAACATACGGGGCATATAGCGCCACAGCACACTAAACCATAAAACAAAAACCTAGCTAACAGAGATGGTGTGTTTTACACACCAAATGTAGCACATACATTATTTGCAGTGTACAGAAGGCATGAGATTCATATTTCCTATTCTTCATAGGGGATAGATGTGATGGCCACTGAGAACTTTTTTTCTTTTTGGTATTTTTACATCACTGCAGACATTAAGTGATTACAATTTAGCTTGAACTTTCTACAGTCAGCTGGTAGGTGAGGTATAAAAAATAGCTTGTGTTCTGTAGGATTTTCAGTATATAAAAAACACGAAACATCTATTCTTTAAGCAATTTAGTAGAAATGCCATCACACATGCCTCTTTATCACTATAAATTATTATTCCTAATTTTTTATGGATGGTTACAGAGAACTGGGATCATCTGCCATAGAAGTAACATTTCTTCTACACTAATTATTTTTAAAAGGTTACATTTTACTAAATGAAAATTTGTAGGTTTATCCCAACAAGAAGTAGATTTCTAACAGGTTACATATTTCAACTTGGCTTAATAAATAATAATAAAATAAAATAAAACTGATCGTTTCTTTCCCTTAAAGGGACAGATTGTTACGAACATTTAGAAATATCTTCACGGAAGAATTAATGTGTTCTGAATTCTTGTGCTTGTGTAACGCGGACAGCAGGAGTGCCGATGCGGCGCGGAGCAGGACACAGAGACTCCCTCGACTGTGAAAGACGTTTATTAACACACAGCATAGACAACGACGGTGGCGCTCACGTCTAACATTTACGGGGAACATGACTCCACACTCAACACGTAACAAGGGCAACCTACACGTAAGCAGAGACGACACAAACAGGCATTACCGCTACACAGCCGTTTAACACTACATCGCGACAATGACCGAAGGGGGGCACACACTCACGGGGATTTATATAGACAGACCAACACGTGCCATTAATCCCCATACAGGTGTGTGCAGTCCCGGGGGGGGCGTGATTACAAACAACGCACATGTGAATCCCCCTGCGCGGCGGGCCGTACCACGTGACTCGTGGGGGAGGAGCGTTCCGTGACAGCTTGCTAGCTAAATTACACTCATAGCTTGAGTGCAAATTTATACAGAAAATATATCAGTTACCAAGCATTTCTCATTTTTTCAGCTACACTGGGGACAAGTGCAAATTGGGGAAATTTAATTTTTGAGCAAATTAATTTGTGTGTAAATTTTCATTTGTTAAAACCATTTTAAAATATTTATTCAGAAAAACTGACTGCTATTGTTTGTGGTTCTCTGTCCTCAAAATGTACCCATACATGCACAACCAAACTGCAGAGTTGAAGTAAAATCCTCTTTATTTTGAAGTACCTTTCAGAAAGTTCAATTTCTAATCTCTTCAAAATATTTATGTGTTTTAAGTATTTTAAACATTTTAAATATTTTGTTACTTTTTTACTGAAACCTTCAGAAACTAAAGAACTTACTTAAACAGAGGTTTGGGGGGGGGGGGGAACTGATGTCTTCATGTGAAAACAGCAAGGTTTATTTCTATTTAATATTTTTATTCAGATGTGGTCATTTGAGTATGTAGGGGGTCCCACAAGGCTAAGAGCATGAAAGGAAGGCACATTCTTTCCAAACAGGCCCTGCTGTTATTCATGTGACATTAAATGCTTGTGTGTGGGGAACAGTGGAGCTTTTTAAAGATCTGCTGTCAAGCATTCAGTCCCATTCTCTACTGCAATAGGCAGATAGTTCTAATTTATTTTAATGAATGACATAAAATTAAGCCTGAATGCTGTGTCTGTCTGCACAGGGCGTAGACTACTTAGCGGGAAGACTTTGAATTTGTAATAAGGTAATGAAATGTCTATCAGAGTATTTGACATCAGATCTTATGACTCGTATGCTTCAGCGATGGAGACCACTTCTTGCATTATAGACATCCTACCATCTGTTGTTCTTGATCTCAGAATAACAGCATCCATGTCAGACCTTCTCAAAATACACTCCACACAACACTTTCAGAAAGGAGCAGTCATGAGAGCAGTCATTGCTTCTGAACTCATGCAAAGTATATTCTTGTATAACAATGACATTTTGTTGCATGAAGTATTTACGGCATAAACTTGGCATGAACCACCACCGCCACCCCCCATTGGCCTGCGTTCAAAGCACTCAAACGTAAGATGTGACATGTCCTCGTGTCCTCCTCTTGCCCAAGTTGCAAAGTCTGAAGCCACGTCTCCTTAAGCTTCTGCATGTATAGTATATGACCTAGTTTTTGTCTCCTGCTCCCCTGAGAAGCATGTATGCTTTATTGTCATTACAATAGGATTACTTTAAGCTCTGTTCTGGCCTGGAAAACCTCAAAACATGTTTACTGTTACAGAATAAGGAGTAATTCAAATTTGGTACTCACAGGGTCACATTTCCTGCAGAGAAAAATATCACAGTGTGCTTTATCTTAAGGCAAAATAGGATGGAAACAAGAGAAAAGAGCTTGCTAGCACAGCTTCCATGATAAAAGCTTTTAAACAGGTCTAAACAGCACTGTGCACTTTCATATAAGATATTTCAACAAAAGGTTGCTGCAGAGATTTGTCTTTCAAGGGGTTTCCTACAACAATTTTAAAGAAAGTTTCATAGCTGGTGTGTGTGCCTTTACTCACAAACAGAACAGTCCGTCGTCGTGTCTACTTTTGTGCACCTATGGAAATGATAGTTCCTTGGGGTGTAGAATATATCTTTCCAGGGGAAGCCAAACTTCAGTTTATGGGGCAGTGTTAGTGCTGGTAGAGTTTGTGGGTTTCTATGCTCTCAAGAATAGGTTTCGTGGGTTTCCCGGCCCTCCTGACGATGTTGCAGGAGGAGGGTGTGGTCAAGAGAATTTGCCATGGGCCTAGCCAGCTTGAATCCTTCCAAGTCTTTCTCTTCTAGCTCTTATAAAATCACCCAGTCTCCCACCTGCGTAATTTAGACATGTATACAATCATTTTGTCTTCTGAGTTCTGAAGGGATCCATCTTCAGGGACCCTGTAAGGAAAAAGCTCTGTGGGTGGGAAGCGCAATGAGTCCTTAAATACATCTGTAATGCCATGGATAAATGAGAATGATCTGATTTACAAAACGTGCCTTTGTCACTAGTTAGAGTTCTAGGCACGCCACACCTAGGAATCACTTCTCAAACTAAGCACTTCACCATTCCGTCACATTTCCTACAAGAAAAACGTTCAGGAAAAACGTGAGCAGGCACAACTCATTAAGTGTAACCTTGACAAGTGGTCAATTCAATAACATCCATCATGGCAAGACATTCGATACCAGTTGAGCATGCACAATAGATGATCCCAAAGAAATTAAGAACCCAAGTTCACACCACATGTTACCAGTATTGTGTACTGTTAAGAAAGCTTAATTGCTATCCATGTATACAGTGTGAGATTGGCCCTCAGCCAAAATGCAGGCGCTGGCCAAAGCAAAAATGTCAGCAGACTGAGCAGAGAAAACTGTGTAAACTGAACATTTCCACAGTAGAAAACATTTGCATGTGATTTAGAGGGTGTGTTATCTGAAAGCCGCAGAGATGTCAGAATTTGGGTCAGGTATGTCAGTCAGGTCTGGTTTAGGTTTTGTAATTGTGTCTAACACAGGTACACCTGTGGTCTCATTAGCCAACAGAGTTGCAGGTTTTAAACTGTTACAATGGTGCAGTGTGACATGCTAATGAGAGGAGTATATTTCGCCATGACGACGTCCTAGCATTGGTCATGTAGGCAGTCTGAGCAGAGGCCAGTATTGTGTATACCGCATATGAAGTACATATACTTAGTGGGTGCATGGCAACTAAACCTGAGCAGGCTAAAACAGCCTCTGCAGTTGTGCAGAGAGAGCAAACACAGTGGAGAATGACCTCACTGTTCTGGGCCTGATCATTTGGTGCAGTACGCAACAGGACATCATTTCTTACGGCGCAATTGTGTCAGCAGATATGTCGCTACTGGATTCATTAACATATAAACAAGATGGTATTGTTTTATCAGGATTACAAGGCAGTTTTTAGACGTATGAAGCCCCAAGGGACCGTGTCATGTGGTCTTTGATTTGATAACCTGTGTTTGTGTGCGATGTCAGGAATGGGTTGAGATCTCAGCATAATCTGTGATCTGAGCATGACAGTAGCTTTTGCATACTTTGTAGAGTCGTGATTTGTGCTTTAGTAACAGGTTAGGCATCTAGAGATCAATAGAGCGACCTGGATCTGCAATCATGTGACCTAAATATTTAACTATTTAAATGTTGATCTTTTAACTGAAAGTTGCAAAGGTGCAACCCTTATAGTCATTTTTAGCAAGAAAATGGAGCAGCAAAGACCAAGCAACAGAGGCAATGTGACTGTAGTACATGGCCTCCCAGGAGTCAGAAGCAATTCATATATCATCCATGTAAAGAATGAAGGTGCTACCACATGGAGGTAGAAAGGTTTCCAAGTTACAACTGGGTGCAACAAGAAAGCGAACAGGGAGAGTCTGTAAATCCTTGTGGCCTAACAGTCCATGTGTATCGTTTACCTCTGAAGGTAAATTCAAGCCAGTATCGGGAAATGGAGTGGACTAATATGGTAAAAAATGTGTTGGCCAAATCAATTACAGAAAAACAAGATGCATTTGGCAGGATCCCAGATAAACATAGTTGATGGATTTGGAACTATGGAGCTGTCTTGGATACCGCCGAGTTAACAGCACGTAGGTCTTGCATCATGCGCCAGGTACCGTTAGCTTTTTAAGCTGCTAAGAGTGGAGAATTCGCTGGTGAGGAATCACAAGGAACCATGGCCCCACGATGGACTAATGAACTGAGAACGTCAGGCAATCCATTGTCTTACCTTATGTCCTATTCTTCATTATTTCTCGGGTCACTAACCATGAATGAATGCTGCTGATGTGATGTGTAGTCCACCTGTGGGATCTTGGGACAATTTCTAGCCCAGTGACCTAACTGGCCACCATTGAAACATTCCCCATTAGTCACGGGGTGGTCTCTGCATCTCCCACCATGTCGGCCTGGTCCTCCGCTTCCACGGCAACCTCCTCTGCCCCTTCGATTCCCTCCGCTTCCGCCTCGACAGAGAGCTGTGCACACTGGAGCTTCTGCTGAGTCTTGTCCTCCCTCTCTCGCAGCTGTTTTTCTGCATGCTTAGCATGTGCAATACGTTCACTAGATGGATTGTCCTCCCACACAATGCAAGAAGCTTTGGCTTGTTTTGAAAATGGTGATAAAACTTTTCAGCAAGCTGCATTTTGATGTGGTTGTCGTGTGCTGTGCGGTCTTCCACAGTGGAGTGATCAGAGACTGCTTGCCGAAACCTATCCAGAAATTCCTATACAGGCTTATTGTATCTTTATTGTATGGCATTGACCTTACGCCAGTCTGCAGGGACTGGGAACGTTGCTCTGAAATAACGCATGAATTCATTCTATGTCACATGGGTTGCCAGCTATTCTTTGAGCTCTGTCATTACAGTTGCCTTTAATCTCAGTCCACTTTAAACCACACATCTTAAACAAAACCTGGCTCCGTTCTTAAAGTGTGGGGTTATACACACGGTCTGGGTTAGCCAGTTTAGTGACGGTCTTATTTACATTGAGCCGAGGACTAGTCAGGTCTTTAACCAGGTTGTTCATCTCTGAAGACTCAAACGATCGAAAGAGATATGTGACCCCCTTCGCACCCTCTCTGACTCTCAGGTTTGGGAAAAGGCAGGGGAGGCGCTTGAATGTGTTAACAAAGGAGTCTGTGACCCCAGTGACCTTTTCAATTACTGGAGGCTTAGCTTCTTCGTTGTCATCATCTAATGGTGCACGTTTGACATCCAACTTTGGGGGTTTGAATGCTGCGAGCATAGGTGCAGTTGCAGCAGGGAGGGGTGGAAGCCAGGCAGGTCGTGCATACGGTGGAGGTACCGGAGAAATACACACCATCATAGCAGTGATCTCATCTTCAGGTTTAGACCCAGCCACTGCTGAGCTTTCATCTGACTTTTACTCTTCTCACTTTCTGTTTTCTTTCAGCCACCGTTCTCCACTTTCTGAACTCATCTTTCTTTTTCCTAACCCAATCCAGCTTTTTCCTAAACCAATCCAGCTTTTTCCTAACCTAGAACATTTCTATTCTTCCATTTCCTCCCTAGGTTCTTGCAACAACTTTAGACTTAAAGTGCCCGGTTTAGGAAACTTCCCTCAAATTAGTCCATAATGTAATCTTTTTTAATCGTAATTGTTCCATACATTAGTACAGAAATATTCAGAATAATTAAATAATTAAACTTAGCAAAAATGTTGTGTTTATGGCTGATAATACTGGTAATGAAAATACCCCTTTTCGTGTGTTTTTTTAAATTTCTTAATGGATATCCTTTTCCCTTATTTATGCCAGGAGTATAACCCCACATTCTCTAAGTGGGACTCTACCCCACCCTGGTTACATCACTAATTTATGCCAAGAGTATAACCCCACATTCTCTAAGTGGGACTCTACCCCACCCTGGTTACATTACTAATTTATGCCAGGAGTTAACTGATCAAGCAAAAGACTCTTCTCTCTACCTTTATTTTTAAATACTCAAACATTATTCTGTCAGCCAGGCCAGAATCCCTCCCAGCAAAGCAGGCTACTAAGACAAGAAATCATACTCAAGGCAGTCAGGGGGGCCTCTTGGGTCCTGGAGGTCATCACTGGTTCCTAGGATGTTAGAATCCTAAGACATGTGGTGGATATTATGTTGTTTAGGTCCTAGAAGAAGCTCCCATCATGGGTGTTGTCACCCTTCATTGGTCATCAGAGACAAAGAAGAGTCATATGGTACTTCATTTACATTTCTTCCCTGTTACACACAGGTGGGTTGCCAGTTCCTACAGGGGCCATGAAGCCTCTGTTCCACTGCAGTGATGGTCAGGCTACCATACCAGTGCGAACTCCCTAGCAAACACTGGATCCAAGGTCCTCTTACACACACACAAACTTTTCATAATACTTAACACAGATTAATTATGAGATTGTAATACATGAGTAAAATAATATGTGAACGAAATATAAAAGTATCGCTACCACATTGTCTCAAAGGCAGAGGGCAGCAACCCCATCCAGGTGCTACAGGAAATAAACATGTGTTTATTTCAAATGTGTTACCTGTGCCTCACTACAAGCATTTCAATGTATGAATGTCCTGCAAATTACCAAGAAACTTGACGTGACTTAAACGAGCCAATGAGCCAGTTACCTCATATCACCCTCTCTCCTTCAGGGGGTGACGGCCACCATCAGCACACAACCACAAACCAGTGTGTCAAACATTTGATGCTGAGTGTTACAGGATTCGAGCGTTTGCCCTTCAGCTGAAGTTGATGCACTTCTCATTGTCAGTTTTACCTCGTGGTTCACTGGATCTGAAAAGAAGGGTTGCAGGACTTGTGACTGCATGAATAGTGTGTCTTCAGCATATTTGCCCAAGACACATCAACTAAATGAACTTACAGCATGTTATTAGATAATGCTTCCTAAAGATCTAAGTAACTCAGGCTTCTTCCATTTCAAAGTAGTAGTAATTGATGAGAAGTCATTGAATGCCCAGAAGGAAGCATTAAATTCTCACGCTCCCAACAAGAGAATGTGTGAGCACTTACTTTTCACTCTCTGCACCATTACAAGTGAATTCCATGCTGCTACATTACAGCGAGGCCCATTTCTTTACATGTTTCTTGGCTCATTGTCATTCACTGTGGCTTCAGCAGAGGAGACCTTAACCAGAGAAATGACTCATCCATCTTGCGTTATGGAAAAGCTTTGTGTAAATTTGCATAAGAGTCATGGTCCCAGTATCGCATAGAATGTGTGCATGTGTGTTGTTGGAAGCTTTATGGATGTCAAAACCAGTACAGTCCTTTATGGTGAACATGTACAGTAGGCCAATACATGTGCTGTTCTTTTTGTGATGCTCTTGCTAAGTGCATTTCAGGTATTTTAAATTCTTCATCTGACATGTAATTTGAAGTGTCACCATCCATCCTATAAATAATTTTTCTAGACTTTGTTTTGGCATGTTTAGGAGGTGTTAGTTCTTCTCTTTTGCAAGGCTTAAATACATTAATAGCAATATTGTTTTTAATCGATATGCTCTGTATATCAATAAGTATTCATATTTATATATCATTTCAAAGAAACTAATAATAATTAGTAAGACTCTTGCTACAGTGAGAATATATTCTCAAACCTAACTTTAGTAGTAACAATGCTGAATGCTGCATCTACAGAAGATTGATCAGTGATTGATCAGAATATTGATCAGTGAAGCAGAAAAAGCCTTAGATAAGCAAACCCCAACACAGCAAACAACGGGATGCCATGGAAAAATGGGTCCTCAAGCCACGCAACTGACCTTTTTTATGAAATCACAAGACTTCCTGTGTCTCTGTATCTCTGTCTGTCAGTTTATCTTCCACTATCTCTGCCTTGCTTCCTCAATCCCTCCCTCTCCCTCCCTCTCCCTCTCTCCCTCTCTCAACCTCTGAGATGTAGGTCAGCATGACCCATTTTAATTCCCCATCTCACTTGTGTGTTTCTCTCAGGCCCACTGTAAACCAGAGTGTGTACCCGAACACACACAAACACACTTCAAGTAACACCAAAGACCAGGAGCTTTGTGCGTGTGTTAACTCTGTTCACCAAGTACGTGTTATAGGCCACATTTTGTACGCTTCCAGACAGCTCCCATTTCACAGCGCACAACACTGGCATTTGTCTGTAAATGTCACAGTAGCTGCAGGTTGTGTTTTAATATAGTTAGAACCATTTAGCAGTGTGATATTTCACAAAAGGATTGTTTCAGTTTAACATGCCCTTAGTTCCAATTTAGCATCAAATTCACCATTTGCCTGAATGAACAAATCATTTATCTTGAGAATAAGGTATTGATATTTTACTTTTCCATTTACAGCATTTAGCAGACGCTCTTATCCAGAGCGACTTACAAAAGTGCTTTGTCATTTACTCATAGAATACATCCTAGTACAGTACAGTAGGTTAGAATCAGACATGCCAATGAACTAGAATACTGTAGAATACATAAGGTCTCTCTTAAACAAGGATAAGTGCTATAAACAATAAGTGCTAGAGTTTGTTAAACATAAACAAGATAAACAATATCCTACAATAAGTACGATACTGTATGATACTGGCTGTGGTTCTGTATGATAGGGGCTGTGGTTCTGTATGATACAGGCTGTGGTTCTGTATGATACAGGCTGTGGTTCTGTATGATACAGGCTGTGGTTCTGTATGATACTAACTGGGTTCTGTATGATAGGGGCTGTGCTACTGTATGATAGGGGCTGTGGTTTTGTATGATACAGGCCGTGGTTCTGTATTTACATTTATGGCATTTAGCAGACACTTTTATCCAGAGCGACTTACAAAAGCGCTTTGTCATTTACTCATAGAATATCCTAGTACAGTACAGTAGGTTAGAGTCCAATATACCATTGATCTAGAATACTGTAGAAATGCAGGGATCTCTGCTGATGACTAGAAGTACTAAATACATAAGGTCTATCTTAAACAATGATAAGTGCTATAAACAATAAGTTAAACATAAACAACATAAACAATACCCTACAATAAGTACTAATTTAGTCAGTCAATATGGGAGCAGTGTCAGTTGTCCTTTAAATATTCCACAAATAGACGGGTTTTCAGTCTGTGTTTGAAGACTGCAAGGGACTCTGCTGTCCGGACAGCAAGCAGACAGGCAAGCATCGAGGTTTTAAATCTGATGCGTGCAGCTACAGGGAGCCAATGAAGGGAGCGCAGCAGTGGAGTGATGTGTGTGAACCTCGAAAGATTGAAGACCAGTCATGCTGCTGCATTCTGGACAAGTTGTAGGGGTTTGATGGCTCTTAGAGGAAGACCAGCAAGTAGCGAGTTGCAGTAGTCGAGCATTGCGATAACAAGAGACTGCACAAGCACCTGGGCAGCTTCCTGTGAGAGAAAGCACAGCTGAAATGTTTGACCCCCTGTTCTGAAAGGACACGAGAAAAACGTGCAAACAGCAGTGATTCGCAGGTGGGCGGTGAAACACACACACAGTTTTTAAGGTCTAGCCAATGATAATGTAAACAGCACAACATGCAGAAACACACACACACACACACAGGTGTATATAGTGATGATGGCAGGTGAAGGCAGTGTAGAGCTGAGGGTTAATTGCCCTGCCTCCAAACTGTTCAGCCTGCAATCCCGACTGTGCAACAACTGTGTCTCCCATAGTAACTGTGTGTCCCATAGTAACTGAAGTTATGCTATGAATTCCAATATAGTGGATCATCACACAAGAGGGCAGAGGTCCTTCTGTAATACCAAAGTCCAGCTGTGTGTGTGTGTAAGTGTGCATGTGTTAGTAAGTGTTAGTAATGATCCAAATGTCACTTTGCAGCATCCCTTAAGACAGACCTGATCAGCACTGATGTGGAAGAAGGAGAGAGTTGTGAGACAGGGCTGGAGTTACAGACAGAACCAGAGGGCTGGATGGTCATCACCATCACCACGGCAGGCACTACCACCGCTGCTCTCCGCTTCATTAGTCGTCATCAGCGCTAGCACCCGCCCAGTTTCACGTCATCACGTCATCAGCGCTAGCACCCGCCCAGTTTCACGTCATCACGTCATCAGCGCTAGCACCCGCCCAGTTTCACGTCATCACGTCATCAGCGCTAGCACCCGCCCAGTTTCACGTCATCACGTCATCAGCGCTAGCACCCGCCCAGTTTCACGTCATCAGCGCTAGCATCCGCCCAGTTTCGCGTCATCAGCGCTAGCACCCGCCCAGTTTCACGTCATCACGTCATCAGCGCTAGCACCCGCCCAGTTTCACGTCATCACGTCATCAGCGCTAGCACCCGCCCAGTTTCACGTCATCACGTCATCAGCGCTAGCACCCGCCCAGTTTCACGTCATCACGTCATCAGCGCTAGCACCCGCCCAGTTTCACGTCATCACGTCATCAGCGCTAGCACCCGCCCAGTTTCACGTCATCAGCGCTAGCACCCGCCCAGTTTCACGTCATCACGTCATCAGCGCTAGCACCCGCCCAGTTTCACGTCATCACGTCATCAGCGCTAGCACCCGCCCAGTTTCACGTCATCAGCGCTAGCACCCGCCCAGTTTCACGTCATCAGCGCTAGCACCCGCCCAGTTTCGTGTCATCACGTCATCAGCGCTAGCACCCGCCCAGTTTCACGTCATCAGCGCTAGCACCCGCCCAGTTTCGCGTCATCAGCGCTAGCACCCGCCCAGTTTCGCGTCATCAGCGCTAGCATCCGCCCAGTTTCGCGTCATCAGCGCTAGCATCCGCCCAGTTTCACGTCATCAGCGCTAGCATCCGCCCAGTTTCACGTCATCAGCGCTAGCATCCGCCCAGTTTCGCGTCATCAGCGCTAGCATCCGCCCAGTTTCGCGTCATCAGCGCTAGCACCCGCCCAGTTTCGCGTCATCAGCGCTAGCACCCGCCCAGTTTCACGTCATCAGCGCTAGCACCCCCCCAGTTTCACGTCATCAGCGCTAGCATCCGCCCAGTTTCACGTCATCAGCGCTAGCATCCGCCCAGTTTCACGTCATCAGCGCTAGCATCCGCCCAGTTTCACGTCATCAGCGCTAGCATCCGCCCAGTTTGGGAGCCAGGCCCAGATGGGCTGTAATGGAAAATGGAATTGTGGGGAAACATTGCACCTACTGTTAAACTACGGTTCGAGAGGAGCAGGGCCTTGAACAGGAAATGCGGCAGCAGCGCCACCATGAGGTCTGGCCTGGTACTCAGACACGGCACGGTCTGCTCGTGATTTCACGAGGAGGTGGATTGGCTGCCCTCTCCCTCTGTACATAGGTGTGTGTGTGTGTGTGTGTGTGTGTGTGTGTGTGTGGCTTTCACAGAGAGATCAAGCTGCTCAATCAAGGCATGCTACTGCATGTGCTGAAGCTACTGTGTCCTTCACAGAAACCGAAGCTGAAGGCTGTGTGTGTGCGCGCGCGTCACACACTGGAAAAAGACCAGATGATATCCAAGGCTGTGTAACGTTACAGACAACACTCAGACACTTGCAGAGTGGAATAAACACACTGGATTTATTATAAAAGGAGCTTTTTCAAAGTCATAGTCAATAGCCCGATGAGGGTCGGTAACCAAAGAGAAAGGAACCAAACCGCATGAGAGGGAAAATGAGACAGAGTCCAAGGTCAAATTCCAGAGACAGACGTCCTAACGGGAAACCCAGCAGGACAGAGACAAACATTAGACAACAAAGCAGATGGATACGGGTCAAAACACCCACTCTCTCTCACACACACACACACACACACACACACAGCAGCACTTTGCAAACAAAAGCGCTAGAAAGCAGCAGGCTATGTAGGGCAGCATGACGATGAACAGGTAAGGATAATCAATAATCAGGAGGGAGAATGGAGAAGGGAGCTGTGATTGGAGGATCGGGGTGGACTGACGGGCAGTTTCCTGGCAGGAGGATGCTGGGAAACGCAGTCCTAGAGGATGGAATAACCAGCACTGGGGCTTGTGGGAAGCTTGCCCTTTCATGATGGTTCGCACAGCACGGAATCACCAGGGCGACCGACACGTCCGCCCTTAGCTTTTACTAAGGAAGAGGACGTCAGGGACGAAGAGGATGGGAACAGGCAGGTTGAGGGACTAGAATGTTCCCATGATAAAACCTTTAGAATGGTTTATTTGCTAAGCTGTAGTACAAAAATCCCCCTCAGACTAATCATCTTCCATCCTCTCGGATCTGGATATTTCCTAACAGGCCTCTGTCTTGCTGGCATTTGGCATTTAAAACCTCTTTAGTAAAAGTGTGGGATTAATTTTTGTAAACAGCCAGCCCTTCCCATCATGCTGTTCTAATCGAGGACGACTCAGATTGTCCGTCCTGCCCTTGTTGACTCTAGCTGTCAAACCTTTCACTTACTCATTACATCACACCAGCAAATAAATGCAGCTTGTAAAACAGTCTGTCATCAATCCTGGAGTGTAAGCAGACAGTGGCCTCCTGTCTCACACAGCCCTGAGTTCTGGCTTTAAAAAACAGCTGTTGCATAAACCCAATGTGAGCATGGGAAATGCTCAACAGATGTATTGGTCTTTATTGCCTGTTCTCATTTGTGTGTGTCTCCAGTTTGTTGAGAGAGCTCTGCACAGTTTGTAGAAAGCTACCCTTCACGTGCTGACCCGAGATCAGTGCTCGGATCGAACTGAAGCCTCGGCCCAAACAGTCTCCTGTGTGCTGAGGAAGCATTACACAGATGGCTGCTGAAAACAGACTGTTCCCACTGACCTGGGATCTGCACCCATATGGATCGAGTGTCTCATATTAACACTGCTGAACCAGCACTCTGAAAGGTGAAAGGCAAAAGAGAACAACCAATCAACACGCTCTATTCTAAGAAGAGTTCTCTCAATACTACGGGTGTCAATTCACTCGTTCACTCAGCACTATGGGTATTAAGTCAGTACTTTGCACTTTAAATCAGCACTGTAGATATTAATTCAGTACAATGGATGTTAATTCAAAGCTCAGTGGTTCAGGTACTGGACTAGTAACTAGAAGGTTGCCAGTTCAAGTCCCAGCACTGCCAAGTTACCACTGTTGGGCCCCTGAGCAAGACCCTTAACCCTCAGTTACTTAAGTTGTATTCAGTCATAATTGTAAATAACTTTGGATAAGTGTCAGGTAAATGTTAAATTAGTTAAAACTATTTAAGTCCTGATACATTCGGTTATATCCACTGATAAATTTGTTTTGCAATACCCCTCTGATATCAGGGGTAACAGCTTCTGTGAAAGCAGTTCCAACCCAAATGTATTTTACTTCTCCTATCGACTGAAAGTTCATGACAAATGGACATTTAAAATGAACTGCTGGGGTGTTCAGGTGAGTCTCATGAAATATGTCTTTTGAGTTCAAAATCTAATAAGTGATTTGAGCCTGTTTTTTTTTTTTAATTGTGATAAAATTTTATTTGCAAATAAACAGCATTTTATTAATGTTTAGTAGACATGCACCCATAGAAGTGTCATTACTGATATACTTTATAATGAACAAGAACAGACTAATTAAAACTTCAATAAAATTGAATGTTCCACATTTTGACAAACATATTCATTTATGTTAAATTAAAATTAGTTACATGTGTTTACCATGAAAACAAAATCAAGCTTTCTTAACACCCCTAAAATAGTCTTAATTTTCTTTGTGGAAAATATGATCTCTTGCCGTCGTTCTGGTGATTTTGAAGTGAAATATGACCTAAATATGTTCACTACAGACTTCCAGAGACACACCTGTTTATTTGGCCAATTTCACAAATATTGTCAAACAGAAAATAAAAGGTGCAGACTCTAGAGTTAACTGAGGAGAATAGACGGTCCCGTCTTTATTCTGAGCTTGATGTTACAAAAGAGACGTCATCTCAGGTGGCTTCAACCTGTATACACTTTCGTCAATTATGTTCAAAATGGATCACAAAGCAATAACCCAAGTTGATACCATGATCTCCCAATCACGGTCTGTGGTATTTTTTAAAAACAATGGCCTCATTCATTCCACCGGGTACCCATCACAATAACATTGTGTCTTTAGGTGGTCTCCTGGCCTCAATCCCAGGTGTGCCATGAAGACCTAATTTGATCGATATTTTCCTTTTATTGCCTCATCATCCCCCACTTTTTTGTATTTACCAGTTAGAGAGAAACTAATGTTCGGACTGAACGGAATATTTCAGGTTGCCGGTTAACTGGATCTGTTCATCTAAAGACTGAATGGAGTGAGTCTAGATAACGAACCTGTGATGAACTGCACTTTAACTATGACGTGACACTGACGCGTTGTGTGCGTTCTGCGTGCGTTGCGTGCGTTCTGCGTGTTCTGCGTGCGTTCTGTGTGCGTTCTGCGTGCGCGTGTGGGTCTCATTTTCTCTCCGTCTTTTGTTGTTTTCTTACAGTTTTGTTTTACAATGAATTAAGCACAACTATGAAAACGGCTAATTTTGTCAAAAGCATGACACACAGTTCATACGGCCACACACACACACACACACACACACACACACACACACACAAGTAGCAGAACACCTTGGATCTTTGGCAAAATGAAACACTTATATGACTATAATTAATAACAATTTGTCAAAAAAACATCATTGTCTCCCTCTCTGTGGTGTTTTGACAGGCAGTGCCTCGAAAAGACAAAGGAGTAACATGTTAGAGTTGTGAGTTTAGTGATTTGCAGAACACTGTTTGGTGCAAAGTGTGAGAGGCTGTGAATGTGTGTGTAATTGTGCAGATCTGAGCTGAGGTTTTGTTCTTTGAGTGTCAGCTTGCACTGTTTGTTATTTTTAATATTGGCGTGTAATCAATCATTAAAGCCTGCAAGAAAAGTTTCAGGGTGATCTTGCTGCTGCAGTGTATCGCTTGTGTGTGTGTGTTCTTCCTTTCTTCCAATGCTGAACACAGTTTCAGCAACTGTCCTTGCTATCTTTAATGAACAAAAAGGCAGAGGAAGTGTGTATGGGGGGGGCATCTTTCAGAGGTGCCTAATGTGGTTTAACATGTATTTGAGGCTAAAATGAGAACACAAAAGAACAGAACCTACAAGAGCAAACCTACTTCAGTCTTTACACTTACTGCAGTGGAGCCCTCAGTAATTCCTGCTCACACTACTCATATAATGTTGTAGCGGCTGGGGGGTGTGAGCTGAGCTCCCCCTCAGAGGCTGAAATGAGATGTACGCCACTGATCACCGTAACACTGTAGTGTTGAATGAATTGTACTGAATGAACAGTGAAGGAGTCAGAGCTGTAGGACATTATTGATTTTACTGTTTAATTGGAATTAAAACCCACACTGCAAACAAAAAGCTTTTGAAATACACACACACACCCCTCACTCTTCTCTCTCTCTCTCTCTCTCTCTCTCTCTCTCGCTTCACTTCTGTAAATAATTCTTTTTCCCCCCACATCTGTCCTGTAGGATCGTGACTTGTCCTGCGCCGGGCTCCGGAGCTGAAGCTAGCAGTCAGGCACTCGTCACAGCCATGACAGGGGCTCACAGACCAGAGCGGTGTAGACAGGGTCCCGCGCTTCCTCGAGCTTCCGTCAGAACGCCAGAGTGAAGCTGTCCCGAAGAACACCTCCACGCGAGAACGACGAGAGTCACGGAGAGCGACAACATGGCGAACGAATATGAAATGGAGACCGACGCCCTCGTGAGGTCACAGAAATGAGCAGCCAGGTCACCAGAGTCTTGAGCGCAGCACTAGTGAATGTTGTGTCCAAATTGCACCGGTGCTATGACTTTAGATGCAAGTGAGCAGGACTGGACTGCTGCGATCAGAGCAATGTGCTTTAAATAAGCTCGTGCCATTGGCCAGCCGGCCGGCCGCGTGCGATTGTCGGGCGGGTGGGCCAGTGGCGAGATGTTCTCAAAGGTGTCGTGTCTGTACCTGCTCACCGTGCTCTGCTGGGCCAGCGCGCTGTGGTACCTGAGCGGCTCACGGCCATCCACCCCCCACATGGGCCATATGTCCATCCCTGCCCGACGCCAGGCAGCACGGACGGCCTTCAACGGCACGTTCGCCAACATCCGCACACGTGCGCTGAACCCCCACGCCTACCGCTTCCTGATCAACGAGCCAGGCAAGTGCGAGGGTGCCGCCCCCTTCCTGCTCGTCCTGGTCAGCAGCGACCACAAGGAGTTTGACGCACGGCAGGCGATCCGCGAGACGTGGGGCGAGCAGGAGACATACGGCGAGGCGGCGCGCCTTGTCACGCTCTTCCTCCTCGGCCACAGCGCAGAGCCCGTGCTCAACCGCATGGTGGAGCAGGAGAGTCAGGTGTTCCACGACATCATCGCGGAGGACTTCGAGGACTCCTACCACAACCTGACGCTCAAGACCATGATGGGCATGCGCTGGGCATCGTCCTTCTGCCCCAACGCCCGTTACGTCATGAAGACCGACAGCGACATCTTCGTCAACATGGACAACCTGGTGCTGAACCTCCTCCGGCCCGACGCCAAACCCAGGCGCCGCTTCTTCACGGGTCACGTGATCAACGGTGGACCCATCCGCGACACACGCAGCAAGTGGTACATGTCTCGCGAGCTGTACCCCGAGAGCAAGTACCCGCCCTTCTGCTCCGGCACGGGCTACGTCTTCTCAGGGGACATGGCCGAGCTCATCTACAAGACGTCCCTCCACACGCGCCTCCTCCACCTGGAGGACGTATACGTGGGCCTGTGTCTGCGCAAGCTGGGCATCCACCCCGTCCAGAACAGCGGCTTCAACCACTGGAAGATGAGCTACAGCCTGTGCCGCTACCGCCGCGTGCTCACTGTGCACCAGATCTCGCCTGAGGAGATGCACCGGATATGGAACGATATGGCCAGCAAGAAGCACCTCAAGTGCTAGTGAAAGGCCCCAGAAACAGACACTGCTGTTCCCCCGACCACTGACAGGAAGGGGCTTCTGTGGTCTGGGAGCTCACAGTGCTACTATGGCAGAGCGAGTCAGATGTTTGAGTTCCCTAGTAGTTCTGTAGTAAAGCTCAGAGCCTTTGTGTATGTACACACACACACACACACATACATACATAGATACATATATATATATATATATATATATATATATAAATAAATAAATAAATAAATAAATAACATATATTACACACACTCACACACACATATACACACACGCATACTTTGGCACATATAAGGTAAAAAAAACCTAATCCTAATTCAGGTGTTTTGTCCAGAGATGTCCGATACACACGATTCCACATCTCCAACAAAGCCCTGACATGAACAGGTGTTTTTGAAGACATCCATTCTAAATTATTTCTCAGTTTGAACCAAAAATTGCACAACATGGGTCAGGGGTGTGGATGGTGTGTGTGCTTCGTTCACACATTCACAACGGGGCTTTTTTTCTCAAGTGACAGCGATGCACACAACTTCATTACTGCACCGCGCACACACACACTGCTCGGGTCAGAAAGACGACGAGCGCCACACCACACAAGGCAGAGCTTGAGCCTGGCAGGTTAAAACAACAGTATTCATGCATTAGGTAGAGAGCAGCACACAATATCGTAGATTTCTCAGTATTCACTTCTCTGCCAACTGACTACCATGCAAATAGGCTCTGTGAGGATAATACACACCAGCAAGGATTACACCAGACCAAGGAAACCATGTTAGAGGCTACAAGACATGCTCTGTTAACTTCTGCTATTACCTGGAGGCGCTCAGACATGGCGAGGTGATACAATTTTAGGCGTTTCACAACCATACAATCAAAACAAAACAGCTGTCTTGCTGAGGCCCAAGCAAAGCATTCCAGCTGTCTGACCGTCATGCTACAACCATGTTTACTTCCAGGCACTGAACTTGAATTGATCAAACAACAAAAAAATGACTTCTTGTTTAGCGTACCTTGTTTTTGCACAGCACAGGAGCGCCGCTGAGATTCATCTCGTGAAACACTGTCCAAGTGTGTCCAGGAACGAACCCGCCTAGTGATGCAGGCTGAGGTCTCCTATTCTGGTTGGGTCCTGAGAATGTTTGCCCTCATCTAAAAGCCATGAGGTATTAATCCCAGCTGTACCTTTAACAGTGGCAGTGTGCTTGGCTAAGGTGAAAA